>NC_091749.1:45272329-45582329 GCF_043380555.1 Nothobranchius furzeri
GTTGCGTGTCCCCGCAATGACGCAGACGGAGAAGCATGAATCAGGCTTTAGTCCCTACACCCCCAGCAGGTGCCTGAGGTCCAGTGACCAAATCCTACTGGTTGTGCAGTGCACCAGGCTAAAGACCAAAGGTGACAGATCATTTGCTGCTGTGGCCCCCAGACTTTGGACCTCTCTCCCCCTGAGCGTAAAGGGAGAGTCCACTGAGATCAGTGGACTCCTTTAAAAAACAGCTGAAAACTCACCTGTTCAGGCTGGTTTTGGTGTGACCTTCATCACCCTCTCCTTGTTCTGCTCTCCCTACCTATTCCACCCTCCTTAGGATCCACTGATTTCCCTCTTTCCTATTCACTCTCTCTCTCTTTCTTTAACATTTTTAATCCCAATTGTCAATTTTTGCTTTTTTGAAATATATTTTTTATTGTTTTCTTAAAACATTTTATATTTTACATTATTTGTTTTGGTGAAGTGCCTCGTGATTTTTATCTTGAGAGGCGCTAAAGAAAAGATCTTTTCTTCCTCTTCTTCTGTCCATAAAACCGAAGAACAGAATCGGCGACAAAGGGCAGCCTCGGCGGAGTACAACTCTCACCAAGAACGGGCCGACTTACTGTTGGCAATTGGGACCAAGTTCTGACACCGGTCATACAGCAACCTAACAGCCCGTATCAGAGGGCCTGGTACCCCATACTCCCGAAGTACCCCCCACAGGGCTTCCGAGGGACGAAGTTGAACGTCTTTCTCCAAATCCACAAAACACATGTAGATTGGTCGGACTAATTCCCACGCACCCTTCAAGATCCCCCTAAGGGTATAGAGCTGGTCCAGTGTTCCACGGCCAGGACGAAAACCACATTGCTTTACGGTATAATCCCAGTGTATATTTCATCTAGTTTAAACTCATTTGCTGCTTCTATCTTCCAAATATTTTATTGTTCCAAGGGATCTTGATTAATACAGAAGTCTTCAAAAAAAAGTGTTTTCTATTACAGTTTATATTACAAAATCTAAGTTATAAAGTTCAACAGCACTCCAGAGACACAAATAAAAATCATTGAATGATGAAGCAGTGCCATATTTTAATAAATGTTGTTTCAACTAAAAGTTTGAACACACATTAAGAATGAAATTAAAATGTCATGTTGATGTGAGAAGCAGTGATTAGTCTGATGATTTGTGTTGTTTTGCTTGCACCTGCTCCCCAAAAAAGATTTACTTCTTTAACCTTGTGTTTGATTTAACAATAATTGGCTTGTTTTTCTTGATGATGCAGCTTTTATTTTTCCTCAGTAAAGAAGCCACTTTAAATATTTTTTTTAAGTTGTTTTAAAGACCAAGTTCACTCATTATTTCAACACATTTACAGTGGTTTCTAGTATAAATGAATGCCTTGTGAGTCGATCTCTGTGGGGAGAAAAGGCTCTGGCGCTCCTGTTTCAGGAACTTAAAGTGAGCCAGAGCAGAGGGGAGCAGAAGACGGCAGGTCTTGGAGTCTTAATTCCTTATATGTGGACATCTTGCCTCTGATTGGATAACAGCAATGCGACTTCAGCTCTGACTCCGTTTGCGCTGCATCATGGTTGTTTTATCTCTACAAATAACACAAGCCTGAAGGAGTTCTGCTGTGTGGTGGAGTTGCTAATGCTAACAGTTAGCTTCTGCTACCTGAGATGTTCTCTGCTGTTTCCTGGATGCTTAAACATCAGCCTTTCCTGCCGTGAGCAAAGATCGGTGAGTTCATGAATGCTAATTTTCAAATGTGACGTAGATCCGACAGTTTTTTCTAATCCGAGAGTTTCCTCATATACTTTTAATTGGCAGCAAATGCAGGAAATAAAAGTAGATGACTATTTTCAGGTTTAGCCTTTTATGTTAAACTCAGATCATATTTCAAAAATAACAAGTAAAAAAACATTTCTCAGTGAACTGTGTTTTAAAGACAAGTATACACTTTAAGCTCCATGAATGATAAGATCTGGGTTAAGTGATTTTAGGTAAATGTGCCATTGAAAAGCACTAATGATTGTGCTGTAGCAGAAATTATTGTGTTAGAAAAATTATCATCGCTCGGTCAAAATAATACAGATCATTTAAATTCGTTTGACACATAAATAATTGATTGTATGCTTGTCAGATAAAAATGTTTTGTCTGGATGGTTGTAGTTTACCAGTAAATGGTGAAACCTCTGTGCCACAAAGGAATAATATGCACATAAATTGTATTTAATATCATCACAGTGAGTCACAGGATCAATATAAATAGATGTCATCTTAAACTGTCAAGTTAAAGTGTAATGAGATTTGTAATATGCTCTTGCCACCCCCTCCTCATCACCCACATCCTTGTTGCTACACTCTGTTCCTTCCGTCCGTTCCACGCTTCTTACATAATTTGTTAATTCTGTCCTATTTCCTCTGCTGCTGCCATCCCTGTTCTTGCTTTAGGTGGTATTTGCAATGCTAATGAGACAAGGCAGCAGGAGGGGTAAGAAGCTGGCTGGAACGATTGTGATATGGTAGTATGACTCGTTGTGGTACATGGACAATTTTCTTTGAGACGACATTGCTCACCCAGTGTCATTATGTAAATTTCACCAGCGTTCATGAGCACAATCAAAAGCGCTAAAGAGGGATGACCAAGACAAGAACCCCTAAACAGCCGCAATTTGGTGACATGTATTCAAGGAATGATTGTGTACAGCAGAGGTTCTGTAATGGTAGACCACAGCAGCAGGAAGAAAAAGAATACACACAGAACTGAATTACAAATCCTAGAATGAGGAGTGTGATGAAGTCTGTCACATCTTCTCACTTAGTATCTAGAAAAATAAATAAATGAATTATATATCAAATGTAAATAGTATATATATATATATATATATAAATATATTATATATGTAAATAGTATTGCCACTTTTCCTAACTCACCTTTGTGGTCCAGATGATTCATGGCTAAGGCGATGAGGGAGGATCCATTACTTGATTTCAGCCTGTGTCACCAATGGGCAGCTTTTAGTAGGCAGCTCCTAAGTTATCTTCCTTCTGGCTATGTGATCAAAATTACAGTCACGACTAGAGCAAATGCAAGTAAATGGATTATTGAGCAACTGTGAGTGGCTCGCTCCGCAGAGCTGGCTGGGTGTACACTCTCTTGCCAGACAAAAAGAAATCTAACAATAGCAATGTACTTTTTGTTCCTACTCTCAGAGGAGTAGATTAGGTATTCATTTTATTGTTGTATAAATCTATATTTTACCTAGAATGGTTCCTAACCACTCTGTTTACAGCTGGTTTGTTCAGTTGTTGCCTTTTAGAAAGAACACAGATTTGACTGTAGTCTCTGATGCACTGCTCTTACATGATAAATTGGGATGTTTGTTTATCATCTGTCACACTAAGTAGATGATTGTATAAGTAGAGGTGTTGGAGACCAGCTTAGTATTAAAATATAATAACCATTGTAGTGGAATCCCAGAATTTAAAACGGAGTCAGAACTTAGCATAACAGTTTTTGTTTTTAAAGAGGTGGAACACTGAAAACCCATTTTTAAAGTCTTATTTCTGATTATAATCAGTCTGAGTTTTTCATGTAGGCTGAATATGAAAATAGTCTCCTACACCTGTCTCCTGCATTAGCTTCTGATTGAAAATAGGCAATGAAACTTTAGAATTTGATAAGTCTGTCAGATCTACGTCACACTGTCACATAACATTCATGGGCTCACCCATCTTGGCTCACGACAAGGAAGGCTGTTGTTGTTTTAAAGTTCAGGAAACAGCAGAACTAGTAGAAGCTAACAGTTAGCATTAGCAGCTCCACCACACAGCAGAACTTTTCCAAGATTGTGTTATTTGTAGAAATAAAAAGCAATGTTGCAGAGCTAATAGAGTCAGCGGTAGAGTTCCATAACTTCAATTCAATCCAAGGAGAAATGTCCAAATATCAGGATAGAAGACTGAAGCTCAGCTGTGATGTGGCTCACTTCTAGTTGCTTGAAATGGTGCAAACACACACACACACACACACACACACACACACTAGAGACAACTGCAAATGAGTTGATTAAATGAGTTTTCCACATCTTCGAATAAAAGTGATCTTAGAAACTGTGGTTATTAAACACATAAAGGTCAAATGTATGATTTTATGTTCATGCACAGTAAGATTTAAAGTCTTCAGTCCATTAGTGAATATGAAAAGAGCACTGCATCCCTGCACATCACAAATCATTTTACTGGGATTATTTTTCTTGTGCAAACAGAAAACTTAAAATCTAAATCTCTTCCATAACACTATAATAACATAACATGGCGGGTGGATACAAACAGTGACCCACATTTAATAATGAAGAGATATTTCTCACAAAACCTAATTTTTTAAATCATCTCTTAAGACCTCATTACATCCGTCTCCTATGCTCTCTGGTGTGTTATTATTTAATAATGTATTCTGAACAACATGTACTTTCTCCTCTGTTGTTCACACATTTCTCACACATAGTTTAACGCCCTTTTAGCACAAAGAAAGCATTCCATTCTTAGTATTGATCCACCTAAACAACCGGTCTCATTCCACATTGTTTTTGTCATCAGTTTATTACAAATAAAAGACAGTATGAGTCCATTGTTTGTGTTATAAGAATTAAAGCCTCTGTGGGGGGGTAGTGTAGCAGAGGGTAGAAATTTAAGTGAGGGTCCAAATGTACATGTGTGCATTAGCCATTGGATTATGTTATGTTTTGATTACACGAATGAGAGGGATTGGGATTAGCCATTAGAGTTTCAAAATAAAAGCAAATTTTTTTATTTAATTTTCCTTTGAATGTTTTTGCCTCTATCAAATGGATCTACATCAATGCACCATTGGTGTTAAAGTTTTCTATGAGTAGCTGTTAACTGAACATATAAACACACTACTGACTATAAACGGTAAATCATTAGGAAACATTATTTCATACAGTAGATGTAACATTTACTTGGGCGTTATGTGCCAAGAATGAAGGTGAAAGGTTTTTAAATGATGGCTTTTTACTGAAAGCTGTGTGAGTGTTGAGAAATAGTAAATTTTCTCACTGAGCAGCTAAGCAATGAGCTGTAACCTGTTTTACAGTGCTTTAAATTAAAGGGAACTGCACACTCAGCTAACACCACCAACTCGGCCTTTCATTATGAGCAAGCCTTTTAAAACTCTTTGTTTCAATAATTTTACCCGCCAGATTTACTTAAAGCATTCATTTCTTCCTCATATATGCACTTGTCGGTTTTCAAAGCTCTTAAGGTTGACATTAAGAGTGTAAAAAAGAACCGAGTAGAGCTACTCCTCAGGATGACAAAACGGCTGTAGCTATTAACACGGCACACTTGGGATGATGTTTTCATGAAGGCTGCAAGCTGTTAAGTGCTGAGGTTACTCTTGTGTGCTGTGCACAGTCTTTGAGTAAACAACTCACAAATCTGTCAGATGTAAAATGTAGATTATGAGATTAAGCATTACGTTCATGGATTGCAGATAAACAACAAATAGTGCAAAAGCATTCAGAGGGAGATTATTTCTTTTTTCTGCTGTGAATCATGATTTTTCCTGGCAGTAGCTCAACTATCTTGACAGATGAAAAAGCTTTTAAAGTAGCTGGACGAGACTCTAAAGGAAAATGCTCCAGTAGTTTGTTTTTCTGTTCTGTGAACCCAGTTTAGGATTTTCAGTTAGACAAGAATAGGTGAATTTCTCTGAGTAAAACATAAAATCTTTGTTTTACAACCCAAAACACATTCTTTACTTCTATAAACTAAACCATATGAACCTTTTATTTCATATTGAATCATCAGGGATGGATCAGAGTGCTGCTAACACATTGATTTGATGGCATCACACAGCTGCTTCAGACTTGTGGGCACCACTGTCATATTTCAGATTTTCACCACATCCCAAAATACTCTGTTGGATTAAGATCTGGTGACTTTAGAGGCTATTCATTTACAGCAAACCTGTCATGTTCAGGAAACCAACCAGAGATGGTGAATGTCTTGGTAAATCAAACCAACGTCACGAATCTGTGCAAAAAAAATGTACAACCAAAACGGGGCCGTTTCTCAATACCCAAGTATGCTAGTGTAGCGTTGTATGTAGGTATGTTCTCCTGTACTTGACAAGTATGTTCTTGGTAAGGACACCAGAAAGTCTTTTCTATCGAGTATGAGAGGATGAGGACGGTATTTAGAACAATTATTTACAATAACAGGCAACTTTACTTTTCTTTATTTGTATTTATGATATAAAACTTTAACTTTCTCCTCAGCCACTCAAAGCATAATGGTTTGCTATGCAATGCAGACATGAAAATTCCTCACCTTTCAGTGGAATTCGCCGTTTTGAATCCAAAATGGATCACCTACGTGATTTGTGCAGATCTGATGAGAAAATATTGGGGGGGGGGGGTTGTACAGTGAGGCCGGGGGAAATATTCAAGAGGATTTTTAAGACAACTCCAACACCACCAGTAGGTGAAAAAATAAATAAATAAATACATCAGAACCAGTGATGGGCGAGCCGCTCGAACGCATCCCGTCAGAACCGAGTCTCCTGTCCTGCGCTCTTCCCCGCTTGTACGATCCGAACCCGAACGGAGTAAGCCCGACGGGTCCAATCGAACTTGGGTCGATTAACAATTTAAGCGTGATGAGTCGCACTTGGACAGCAGAGAGAGAGGGGTGACGAAGACGCACCTCAAATAAAACACAGTGGAAGCGTTATCATTCATCCATGGTCCATGGTGGTAAAGAAACGTTAAAAGGTAGGTTATGTCGTCTCTTGCACGCCGGTTAATAGACTAGCCGGCTCACTAGAATTGCCGGCTCATAGACTGTTGGGTCATTTTGGTTTCAGTCTTTGGGTCTTGTTGGGTCACAATTTTCACCCTTGACCCATTGTCATGTCTGGCAATGCATTGTGGGATACCTTGCCATCCAAATCCACAGAAGGATGCATCAAATGCATCCTTGATATAATGGGCGGAGCAGGAACACTTTCAGGCTCTTTGAGCGTATTTGCATGAAAGCGTTCTTGGGATTGGAACAATAATAGGTCCAATAGTGATGATGTTTCACAAGTAATTAAGTGTTTCTTATTTGAATAAAACAAGATAATATTATTTTAGAATACATGGTTTTATTAAGTGTCTTTATTTAACCAAAATAAAGTCCTGTGACTGAGTTTAAATTAAACAATCAGTTGGGATTGCATTTTATGCATCAAGAACAGAAATGCAATTATAGCCTAGCCTGGCCTGCCATACTCTTCCTCTGTTTAATTCTGCACAGAGAAAGAGTCTGGGAACTCTCCTATTCAAATAACCCCACCCCGTGAGAATTCAAACCGAGCCAGTCAGCGCTGAGTACTGTACGTCACACACCATAACACCGAGTTTGTCAAACATGGCGACTGAAGCGGAGTTCGCTGTGTCTCTTTCCTCTGGTCTAAATGACATGGACACGTCTTTAAAACAACAAGTAGAAGCGCTAAAAGCCTTGTTTCTAAAGAAAGATGTTTGCGCCGTTGCCAGACTCCAGCTTTGACTACAGCTAAAAAAAACTCATCGTGGACGTCACACACAGCAACAGCCAGTTTCTCATAAACAACGAAGACAGCGGCGGAGTTCGCTGCCGCTCTTTCCTCTGTTCTAAATGACTCAAATGTCTTTAAAACCATGAGTAGAAGCGCTAAAAGCATTTCTTCTAAAAAAAATTAAAGATGTTTGCGCCGTTGCCAGATGCCTTTTTTTTTACTACAGTAGAAAACTTCAGCGTCGAGCGGTACAGTCGGCATTTCCTTCTTTTTTCTGATTGGTTACTTTTGAGCTGCCTAGTCCCGCCCTCAAGTGCCTCTCTGCCTGTGAGTTACCAGACTCTCTGTGCAGAATTAAACAGAGGATGAGTCTGGCAGGCCAGGCTAATTATAGCCAGTTATAATGTTTAAAATATGTTAAAAGGATTTAACATTGCATGACATACAGGTGACAAATAAGCCAAATTTTTGCCTGTGAGCAGGTTCATAATACTGAAAATATAGCCTAGAAATTTAGACAGACAGTAGCAGAAGCAAAATTGTTTTGCTCTGCATGTTGCTCTAGCAGCACTCCGTTGGAAGCTCTACAGCCCTGATCAGTCAAGTGGCATGCCAGTCACAGTGCTCTCTATCCATTTGGTGAGCAGGGGAGATTTAACCAACATCTCCAATCTCATCTCATTGACTGGACTCAAGTTGGCTGACAACCGCCTCCAATTAGCTCTTAGAGGTGTCATTAGTCTAGTTTTCCATCTGCACTGTGAATGTTTAATTGTGTGGTATTGGTTTAAGAGTGTGATTGTCTATTGTTGTGACTTAGATGAAGATCATATCACATTTTATGACTAATTTGTGCAGAAATCCATGTAATTCCAAATGGTTCAGTGCTTCTTCTTTCTAACTGTATTTCTACTTGGGTGGGGATGAATGTCAATCTAGCTTCAGCAGCCCTAGGGTGAACCAAAAGTGCTAGGCTGCCAAACGCTGGCACCACCTGTCCCTCAGACCACCCTCAGACTGAGTGGTACGTGAACCTGCACCCCTCCGGTTACGGGCGGGCACTTAACTTCTCTGCCAAAAAATCGTTTTCATCCTCTTACCCGTTACTAGTGGATGATTCTCACAAAAACTCTAGCCATACTTTATTTATGTTGCAGTAGTAAGAGAGACTCATCAAACCATGTGTTACATAGAATTTTTGACCATTTGTCAGCTGATTTCTTCTTAGCTATGAAACTGTTTGATTTATTTATTTTTTTTACTTCTGCTCATATCACTTCTAACCCTTCTGACAAACCTGTTGTTGCTGGAGCATTTTTACAATGATGAATGTTTCTTAGAGGTTGAGGTTTTTCCCTTCTGAGGACTGTTCTGTGTTAACCACAGAGGCAATTCCATGTGAAAAGTTTCTGCAATACTCAAAGCCTCCCGTCCGACCTCAACATGAATCAATTGATCACCATTCCGTCCCATAAGTCCCCATTGTTCAAACATCAATAAAGCTTCTTGTCTTAATGTGTAAATTGAGTTTCGGGTTCTCAAGCCGATGAGCTGATGAGTTATTTCCTTTAACTAACAGTTAAACTGAAATATCTACTGAAGTGACAAATGAGCTACATTTGATTCAATATGCTCTGATTTGTACAACTGTAGCCTAAACACACCTAAAAGCATATTGGACTGTTGATGCTAAGGTAGAATTTAGTCTGGCTCAGCATATTTAAATGTTCATCTGATCAAACTCTGATAATCTGTCCGACCCTCAGGCGAGAGTCATTAATTGGGCTTACAGGTTAACCAGTTGTCAGCAATCTTTTCATCTAAACGCAAACATTTAAGATTAATAACAGCAAAAGCACTGTGCTAGCTTAACAGCTGCTGGGCGTTTCCCCTTCTGGTGCATGTTTTCTTGTTAAATATTTAGTTTGTTATGTGGAAAGGACATTTTGGATGAGAATGCCTGCTTCTTTAGATGGAAGCTTCAGACAAAGAATGGTCTAACAATAAAAGGCAGAATGATGCTTTCAAATGTGGAAACAAAAGCAAGTACTTGAATATGAGCCATGCTAACTAATATTTCTTTTAACTCTAACAATACTCTTATCAATTTAATGAGTAACTACAATAAAAAATTAAAAAAGGAATGTTGAGCCGACGACAAATGTCATCACATCTGTAAAAATACCTAAATGTCGACATTTTAAAACCAAACACAAAGCAACATTATGATGTTCTGTGTTCAGTAAAAAAATAAAAATAAAAAATTAAAGGACAATGGAGTAAAACAGCCCACCAGGAAAAATACAGATAATGTGTCATGAGTTCATAAGGAACACTGGCAGTAAAGGTTCTCTGCCTTGTGAGAAAGGAAGTAACGCTACCTTTTTTTTTTCTCTCACTTCAACTTGCTCTGCAGCTCTTCACTGTGTAAGCTCTTTAAGTCTTTATTTCTTTCCATCTCTGCCTCATCTAACCTTCCTAACATTATTCTTGAGAGCACCAGGGCTTTCAGGAAAGAGCACATATACACTGACAACTCCAGCTGAGCCCCACTGCTCACGGAGGTGTTACATATGGATCTTTGTCCTTCAGCTGTGAAAAATGCTCTGATTACTTTTGGTTGGGAATGGATTTCGTCCAACTCCAGGAGTATGTGCAGAAAGAAAAGAATCAGTTCATGAATTGTTTAGTTGTTCTGTCAGTGACTGCAGATGCTGCATGGGGGAGCGTTGGTTTAGCCTGTATGTTCGGGTTCATTTGCAGTTTTTGACCACAATAATTTGTTTCTTTATATAGAATTTTTTAGCCAATGCTGCATAACCTCAAATTAGATGGAAACAAACTCTTGAATGGAAACTTAACTGGAATAATTTGGATCTATTTTTATAGCATTCGTTTTAGTGTGGAAATTCTTTGAGTGCCAACCAAAAATGAGCAATAGTCCAGCTCATTTTTTAAAACATGAAGAGACTTCTTTGGTATGTTCTTGCTGTGTCTGGTTTCTAACTGTATTTTTGGTTCTTTTTAAAACACAGAAAAAGTTTTTTTTTTTTACCTTGCTGGCAGTTTCGTTTGCCGACTGCAACTTCTTCAGAGCTGACGCTGATGGTGGCGTCACTTCCTTCTCCGTTTATCCGTGGGCAGCAGAGGGCAAACCTGACGCATGGCATGGCAACACAAAAGACACAAATAAACAGAGAAGGAAGTGACGCCACCATCAGCGTCAGCTCTGAGGAAGTTTTTGTAGTCGGCCAACGAAACTATCAGCAAGGTAAAAAAAACCTTTTCTGTGTTTTAAAAAGAACAAAAATGCAGTCATGAAGAGACTTGACTTGGCAAAAATTAAGATATTTTGTCTCAAACCATTTATTTGTTTTTCAACTTTGACTGCACTCCAAGTTTCACGCCAATAAGATCCAGAAATTAGCCAGAAAAACAATAAAGCACACCAAGCATATCGCTACAGCTGTAGATAACATTTGCTGGGTTCAACCGAAGTGATGTGGTTTTCAAAATCCATGGGTTTGAACGTTACCAGTCCAGCCTCACACCCACTCACTCTGTCATCTGTGCTCCAGCTCTTCCTGCTACTCGCTCCCTCAAACATGCCTTCTTCTCTTTGCTAATTACCAAATGTGCTGCCTTATTCCTCTAGCAGCTTGTTAAGCTCTCCAGGAGCACAGTTGACCCACTTTACACACAGACCTGCAGGCTAAAACCCTGCTGATAGCTCCTTTTTTTCTCTTTTCAGTGAGCCCCAAAACACTTTATATATTTTGGCTCATAACCTGCATCTGAGGAACAGATACATATTAAACAACAGCAAAATGGTTTACTACAGTGCTGCAGCAAAGTTATTTACAACAGAGGGCAGATTTTTCTTTGTGCTCATCGATCACACAAAAAAATAATACAACAGAGAACAAGAAGCAACCCTGTATGTGTTCATTATGATCTATGCTTACAGTTTTAATAAGAACGCATAGGAACACAGTACTTTATTTAACAGAGTTTCAAGTATTTTGTTTGTTCAATGTGGATTTGGACTAGCATCCTATTTAGGTTGTACCTCAGAAATTACCGGGGATAGCAACCAGCATCCCATGACCTGTGGTCTCATTTATCAAAAATTTCGTAGAATCCGTACTAAAACCGTACTTAAGCTCAGCAAAAAAAATGTACCTACGCCAAGTAGGTTTGTGATCTATTAAGCATGGAGTACGCACAGCTGCATGCAATCTCCGCTTCATAAATCAGAGAATAACGAGAAAGGTTCTCAGCTGCTTTTTAGTCTCATCCTGCCCTCTCCACGCCCACTTACTGCCATAAATGGTCAAAGTAAAGTGCCTTGTGGATCTCATGCATATACATAAGCCAGCTGTTGCAGCGCTCCACCAATGACTATGGTGACCGTAGATCAAGGCAGATCAAGGAAGCGCAATTTCACAGAAGCAGAAATTGAGGTACCTGTGGGTGAGGTGGAGAAATGAAAGGAAGTGCTTTTGCAAAACAAATGAGAGAAAATCCACTGAGTGGCACAGCGTTGCTGAAGCCGTCAATGTTGTGAATTCTTCAGAGAGATCTGTGGCGGATTTTTCAAAAAAATGGTCCGATCAGGATTCAATCCCCGGACTCCAGGGTGAGAGTCATGCGTGCTAACCAGTCAACCAAACGGAGAACTCACTTGGCCAAGAAACCAGGGCACATGATCAATCGGGTCACAGTGACAGGACACTCACACTGTCACAGAAGCATGACATTTTGTCTCAATCTGTCCCCCTGCTGATATTCAGCATTCCATATTATGCGCTTCATGCTGTGTGTTTGTGTGTGTGTGTGTGTGTGTGTGTGTGTGTGTGTGTGTGTGTGTTCGCGCGTGTGTGTGGGGGGGGGGCTTGTTCTGTGTGTATGAAGCGGTACAAGTGGTAGTGCAGCTGGATTTCATAATTGTATCCTTCTCAGCAGCAGCACTGCAGGTGCTCTTCATGTCCAAAATGTGCATAAGCCAGGTCCTCAGTCAACTTAAAGTTGCACACATTTTTCCGCTAAGTTTTGTTTTATTAATCCCAAAGTTTGCATGGAAAGTTGCTTACGTAGTTTTCCGACCCCGTTTTGTGCGTAAGCAAGCTTGATAAATGAGGCCCCAGGCAGGTAAAGGGAAATTAACTTAAGATTAAGGTTTTATCAGCAAATTCTAATTAAAATTCTGCTAACAAAAATCATAAATAAGAAATAGTTTTAAAGGTGTAGAACACAGAAAATTATTTTTTTGTTACTATTTCTAATCGGTCACTTTGTTATTTATGCAGGCTGAATGGCTATCTCCTGCATTAGCTTCTGATAGAAAATAAACAGTGAGACTGTAGGATTTAAAAAACCTGACAGATCTATGTCACAAACACAAAACATTCATGGACTCACCCATCTTGACTCACCACGTGGAAGGCTGTTGTTGATTTAGCTTCCAGGAAACAGCAGAGAGAGTCTTGGCTAGACTACAGGTGTACAACTGGACTTAGCACTCATAGACCGTCACTTTAGAACACCCTAGCGTTCTTGGCAGTTCTTGGGTGTTTTTTAGCTGTGTGCTGTGGGTCCTTGTGTTGTCGGAGGAACTGTGACATGAGCCTCAGACCAAGAATTCTTTGATAGCCATAAGATTGAACTGGTCTCTGCACAGATTTAAGACTGTAGTCAATATCCAGCAAAGCAAACCCAGAACATAACAAAAAAACATCAATTTTTACAGTAGCTTAATTCATTTTGTCAAAAGATTCATTTTTTTCTTCAGTAAGCAAAGGGCATTCCCAGAAGATAGTTGTTTGTCACCATGCATTTGGCAAATTCTAGTCTGACTTATTTTGTTCCGCTTGGTTTTGTGTCAGTGGTCGAGCCTTCCTTGGTAAATGGTAATGGTTAATCGTCTGCACTAATATAGCAACTTTATGAGTCACAGGACTCCAAAGCATTTTACACTACAGTCAATCATTCACCCATTCACACTCTGATGGTGATAAGATACATTGTAGCCACAATTGCCCTGGAGCACACTGGCAGAAGCAAGGCTGCCAAGCACAAGTGCAGTTGGTTTTTCTACCACCACCAGCCAGCAAGGAGGGTGAAGTGTCTTGCCCAAGGACTCAAGAACTGACATAGTCAGTGGCTTTGGCTGAACCGGCAACCCTTAGTATTCTTTAATGAAGTTCATTATAGAGATCAAAAAGTGATGTACCATGTTGACCTTGGAGTTGAGCTTGAATGGTTTCCTTGGCCCCTTTTCTAGTATAAGCAGTCTTTGGGGGTTTTACCAACGACACTAAGCCAAAAACAGCAGATGTAGTCACAGAAACAGCAGTCTGCTTGGAGATGGTCTTATAGCATATTATTTGCTGGTCACCTCAGATGTCTGCCTGTCTGAAACTTGGATATGGTATGGTGTGGTAGGTTGTTGTATTGTATGGTAGGGTAGGGTAGGGTATTGTATTGTAGGTATGGTATGGTATGGTATAATTTGCTGTTCAGCAGTTGTCTCTTTCCTGAGACAGTTTTCTTTAGTTTTTTGTAGTCCCTGTTCAGTATGGTACGCACTCTGACTTCTTGAGCAGACTGACTGAAGACATCCACGATGCTGATCGCAGAGAAACCCTTAAGCCTGCCGCACACGAGAGCAATCTGCTGAGAAAATGGCCTCGAATTATCATTTGCTCAGCAGATTGCTCGCTGTGTGTGCCTGATTTTCACAGAGTTTTCCGCCTCAAAAGAAGCTGAGCCGAATATCTGACCAGTCAGATATTTTCCCCCCTCACGGGGGGTAGAAACTCACCGTGTGCGCATTACTGAGCTGCTGGCTGAGTTGCTGGCTGAGCTGAAATATTCTAGTGGTCAATCAAAGCGCGGTCTCCGCTCACATGACTCCAAGATGTATTCAGCGGCAGCCCCCTGCCCTGTCTGCGTGTCTGAAAAATAAACAAAACGGTACCTTGCGGATCAATGGGCCCACTGTTTCCAATACCCTCTCGAAGGATCCGGGCGACGGTACTGTCGGAAGGATTCTGGGTCTTCCAAGCGCATCTCTTGGAGTAAATTATCATAAACTCCTTGCCTGGCCCTTCTTTCCAGCCACCGTACCCATACTTTCCTAACTTTGAAATGCTGGTGGCGGCAAGCAGAGGCATTTCCTCGGTTTCCAGCTCTGTCTCCGTTTTGTTTATTTTTTGACATGCAGACATGGGGCTGCCATCTTGCAATCATGTGATCAGAGAATGCACTTTGATTGGCCACTAGAATATTTCAGCTCAGCCGGCAGCTCACGTGGTGTGCACACGACAAGTTTCCCGTGAGGCAGAAAATATCTAATTGGTCAGATATTCACCTCAGCGTCTTGTGAGGCGGAAAACTCAGTGAAAATCAGGCGCACACCGCTAGCAATCTGCTGAGCAAACGACCTTGAATGACACGTGCTCTCGTGTGCGGCAGGCTTTAGTTTAACACTTCCCTTTGGTCATGGTAGTTTCAACCTTTTTAAGGGGTATCATCTTTCTTTTCTAATTATTTGTATTAGTGTGTTTTTGTCAAAACGTGCCGGTGAGTGAGACGGAGGTGAGGATCCAAGTGCAGGGGAAGAAACAGGCCGGGAGGCAGACAAGAACATTTAAAACACTGATTTAATGGAGGACACGCAGGACAATGAAACAATGAACCAACCAGACAAAATGGACTAACAGGGTTTAAATACAGGAGGAGCTGGGACCTTGGGTGATTGGGAGACGAGGTGGGAGCAATTAACATGGACCCAGGACTGAACAGAATGGGGAGACAGGACAGGTTGTGACAGAACACCCCCCCCCCCAAAAGGGTGGATTCCAGACGCCCACAGGAACGTAGAGCAGGGCGGGAGGAGGGGGACCCGGAGGGAGGGCCGAGAGGGACCGAGGGACCAACGGAGATGAGGCAGGGACCAGTAGAGTCGGGGGGCCTGTGCCTGGGGCAGAGGAGGCGACGACGGGCACTTGGGGGCCTGCGCTTGGGGCAGAGGAGGTGGCGACGACGGGCTCTTGGGGGCCTGCGTCTGTGGCAGAGGAGGCGGCGACGACGGGCTCTTGGGGGCCTGCGTCTGTGGCAGAGGAGGAGGCGACAACGGGCTCTTGGAGGCCCGTGCCTGGTGAGGGCAGGACTGGCGGTGACCGGAGGCAGGGACGCCGGAGGACACGTCTTTGACTTCTGGACTGGAGGCGGTGGCGACGACCTCAGGGCTGGAGGCGGCGGCGTCGGCCCCTGGGCTGGAGGCGGTGGCGTCAGCCTCTGGGCTGGAGGTGGCTGCGTCGGCCTCTGGGCTGCAGGCGGTGGCCTCTGGGCTGGAGGCGGCGGTGTCGGCCTCTGGGCTGTAGGCTGCGTCGTCGACCTCTGGGCTGGAGGTGGCGGCGTCGACCTCTGGGCTGGAGGCGGCGGCGTCAACTTCTGGGCTGGAGGCGGCGGCGTCGATCTCTGGGCTGGAGGCGGCGTCGTCGACCTCTGGGCTGGAGATGGCGGCGTCGACCACTGGACTGTAGACGGCGGCGTCAACCACTGGACTGGAGACGGCGGCGTCGACCACTGGAATGGAGACTACGGCGTCAACCACTGGACTGGAGACGGCGTCGACCACTGGGCTGGAGACAGCGTCGACCACTGGGCTGGAGCCGGCGTCGACCACGGGACTGGAGACGGCGTCGACCACGGGACTGGAGACGGCGTCGGCCACGGGACTGGAGACGGCGTCGGCCACGGGACTGGAGACGGCGTCGGCCACGGGACTGGAGACGGCGTCGGCCACGGGACTGGAGACGGCGTCGGCCACGGGACTGGAGACGGCGTCGGCCACGGGACTGGAGACGGCGTCGGCCACGGGACTGGAGACGGCGTCGGCCACTGGACTGGAGACGGCGTCGACCAATGGACTGGAGATGGCGGAGACGTTGGACTGCAGGGGGCGTCGACCTCTGGACACGAGGGAACGTCGACCTCTGGACACGAGGGAATGTCGACCTCTGGACACGAGGGAACGTCAACCTCTGGACTGGAGGGAGCGTCGACCTCTGGACTGGAGAGAGCGTCGACCTCTGGACTGGAGAGAGCGTCGACCTCTGGACTGGAGAGAGCGTCGACCTCTGGACTGGAGAGAGCGTCGGCCGCTGGACTGGGGAGAGGGTCGGCCTATGGGCTGGGGAGAGCGTCGGCCTATGGGCTGGGGAGAGCGTCGGCCTATGGGCTGGGGAGAGCGTCGGCCTATGGGCTGGGGAGAGCGTCGGCCTATGGGCTGGGGAGAGAGTCGACCTCTGGGCTGGAGAGACCGTCGACCTCTGGACTGGAGAAAGCGTCGACCTCAGGACTGGAAAGGGCGTCGACCACAGGACTGGAAGGGGCGTCGACTTCAGGACTGGGGGCGTCGACATGGTCCAGGGCCGTTGATTTCTAGTCTGTCAACTTCTGAACCGTCGACTACTGGTCCGGGGGCGTCGGCTTCTGGACTGCCGGTTTCTGGACTGTCGACTTCTGGTCTGGGGGCGTCAGCTTCTGGACTGTCAGCTTCTTGACCTTTGATTTCTGGACCGTCGACTTCTGGTCCGGGGGCGTCGACTTCTGGACCGCCGGCTTCTGGAGTGGAGGAGTTGCTACAGACGGGACCGCTTGGACAGGCTGGACCGGATGCGGTACGACCTCTGGGACCACCGCTGGGACAGGAGCTGACTGAACTGGTGGTGCCGGAAACTGGGAGAGCAGGGAGGATAAATTGTCCAGCTGGAGCTCCTGGAGACTGAGGCTCTGATGGAGTTGGGCCAGCTCAACTCGGAGACCGGCGAGCTCTGCTGGGTGGACTGCGGGTTTGATCCTTTGGCCAAGAGATGAGGGAGCTGCAGACTGGACCGGAACCTTCTCCTGGTAATTCGGGGAGGATAGGGTGTCCAGCTGGAACTCCTGGAGGCTGATGATCTGATGGATCCGGCCAAGCTCCGCCTGGAGGCCGGCGAGCTCTGTCAGCTGGGCTGTAGGCGTGGTCCCTCCGTCTGCAGATGATGGAGGCGCTGATTGGACCGGAGACGGGACTGCTGGTCTGACTGGGGGCGGGTCCAAGCTGGCGCGCCGAGCCGGAGCTGCAGCGAGCTCGCGGCTCCGTCCTGGGACCAGGGGTGACGGTGGAGCCCGGCATCCTTCCCAACGCCGTGGGCCAGCTCCGGGGGAGCACACAGCCAGTCTGGTGCCCACGTAGCAGGAGCGGTCTAGCTGCCTCTCCTGGTCCAACCTCAAATCTTGCTCCGGGAGGGCGGAGGGGATTGTCGCAGCCGGGGGGGCGTCTGCGGCGAGACGAGGCCAGAGGAGGAGAAGCCGGCCGGTGATCTACGGTTAAAAACTGGAGCAAACACTCCCAAGGAAGAACTTCCCCACTGGATCCTTTACTAGGTTGGTTCATTCTGTCACAACGTGCCGGTGAGTGAGACGGAGGTGAGGATCCAAGTGCAGGGGAAGAAACAGGCCGGGAGGCAGACAGGAACATTTAAAACACTGATTTAATGGAGGACACGTAGAACAATGAAACAATGAACCAACCAGACAAAATGGACTAACAGGGTTTAAATACAGGAGGAGCTGGGACCTTGGGTGATTGGGAGACGAGAGGCAGGTGGGAGCAATTAACATGCACACAGGACTGAACAGAATGGGGAGACAGGACAGGGTGTGACAGTTTTCAAAACAAACATTATTTTCAATCACATATCAAACACGAATGTTTATTTTTATTTGTGGATTTTCAACTTTTTTTTTATCTTCATCATTCATTATTTTAGTAGCTATTGTGGGTTCCTTTCTGTAAGATAAGGTTACCAAAAATCCTATACCAGTCTTTATTTTACTTAGAGCTGATTTTCATGTTGTTTTCTTCCTTTTCAAGCATTTGAGCTTTTATATTGTTTTGGAACAGTTTTCTGGGTTTTGTTATTGCTTATATTTAATACAAACTCCATTATTTAGATTTGTGATAAACAAATATGTTTATACTTCTTTGTGCAGATATCCAATTACATGGTTTTCTTTTAGAGGAAAACAATAACAATGAATTGTTTGTCAATTTTTATGGTATTGTGAATATTGAGATCTCATTAGATTTCAGTATTGTGTTCTCTGGTTATTCACAAGGGGCTCCTTTGAATAAGAGATAATCTTTTGCACCTCTTTTGTCATGAACTACATCAATATCTTCTCAATAAAGTAAACAGAGGCAGCAGTGCATCTTATTAGCCCTACGCAGCAAATATCAGAGCTTCTGTCATGTTCAGTGCAGACAGCACTGAAATAACCAGCACCAATTATGAAACTGCTTGCACTGCCAATGCTGCCTGAAGTCCTGCCTCAATGCTTCCTCCCCCTTTCTGAAGGTTACACCATGTCCACATGAGTCCTATAATTCATCAGGCTGAAGCCCCCATTAACGCATCTTCCTGTAAAAGCATCCAGTCATTTAGAAAATTTCTATCATAAGCTGCTCCTTCTTGGTGTCTCCCTACCCCCACGCCTCAGGAAAATCAATTGCATCTGCTGCCCCACCGTTAAGCCTGCTTTATTGCTGAAGGAGACAAACAGCATGAGATCTAAATTGATTAAGTATCTGTCTATTTTTAGAGATGATGATTCCTACATTTGTTCACATTGATGAAACTGTAAAATAAGATTGGTGCAATGAATACTTTCACAGATGAATAATTATCTGCTGCAACTTTGTGATGAATTAAAGATTCTCATGTAACTATACAGAGTGCAGCTTTTGAAAGTGGCTGGTTTGAACACCCTTGTTGCTCACTGAGCATTTTGTCACATGTTGTTGGTAATTAGCATGTGACACAGAACCCTGCTAAGCTAACAAACGATGCATAAAAGGGGGGTAATTGCATGTTGTGGCATATTTGCTGCAATTAACAACCCCACCCACCACCATAGCCACCCATACTGTATTGAAATGCTAGTGTTATCACAATACACATGACAGCAAACTGTTAATCAGTAAAGGGCTTTACTTCCTTTCTGCTGTCTCCCCTTCCCACAGCTGCGTCTGTTTATTTGTTCTACATCTGCTTGAAGTGTTTCTTTGACTGAGTTACAGAGGAACATGCTGCTGGAGGAAATGTTTGTATACGGACAATAACATCGAAATAGCACCTCATGTTTCACAGAAACTGATGTGGCCATAATATTAGTGAGTCAGACACCCGTGGGGTTGTATTCTGACTAATTCTTGCACATCCATGTGTGGGTGCACTTATTTTGGGATGATTTTCATCTTTGTGCGAAGTGTCAGCCTGAGCACACAGGAATAACATGGTTGAATTTCCATTTTTATGAACATTCCAGTTACCTCTGTCAGGGAGACTGATGGAGGGAGGTCTGCTGGATCAATGTCATCGTGCCTCTGGCATGCCAAGGAGCTCATCCACCATGTTACCGCTTCCTATGGTTTCACCCTGCACCGCCCCCACCTCACACAATAACAATGTTTCTCACCTTTCCTATGCTCTTTATGTTTGTCATCTGATCAGCAGAGACAATGCTCTCTGATGTTTCACAGAGTGATCAGCAGTTTCCCAGCTCGTTAAGAAAACATCATAACCTTGAGCTAACTCACTTGAGCTAAATTATCTACCTAACAAAACATAAGGGGTTTGTGATGTGCGTTGTTCGTAATGTCTGCCATAAGTGATCCAATGCCAGAGCAAGACTCTCCAGATAAACACAGTTTTCTGTAAAACATTTTTGTTTAATAAGCTTGGTCACTTTTGAAGCCCCAACAGTTTTTCTTTTTTCTGTTTGCCAGGATCTGTCTTCACGCTTTCTCATTATCACACACCAGTTGGTTCAGGCTTTTAGCTGTAGTAGTGACAATTATATGCAGTGGGAGTGGCAGCAGTAGCCATTTTTAACGTTTATGCTCTTTTTCTCCAAATTGGGCTGCACAGCCCCGCATGGTGTGCCCAAACAGATGAATCCTAAACAGAAACAATGGCACAGATTAGACGGTGTCAGCCAGATAAAAGTGCTTTCATCTGATTCTTGCTGATTGCTCAGCAAGAGCACAACTTGCCAAATTAAATATCTTCTGAGGATTTATTATGAACAACATAGAAATTAAAAAAAAGTCTGGCAGAATGCAGCATGTTCGGGTTTAACGGTCGAAGGGGATAAATTCTCACCCATCAATTCTTGTTTAGCTCATTCGCTTTGGATTGTAATGAACAAAATATGTGAAACAAGCTGCAAAGAAGCCAGCCCTAGCTTCATGTGGGTATCATGTAATCTTATGAAGACTGCCTCACATACGCTGAACATGATATTGGAAAACTCTTTTAGTCGTAAAAGCAAAATAATTCTTGAATTAATGACTAAAAAATTCCAGTCTTAGAATTATAATTGTGTAGTTTTCTCTGTTTATTATCATTTTTGCTTGTTGCTTTTCTGTTGTTGCAGTTGACTCTTAATTATTCAGGGTAAATTGAAAATCTATGAACGAGGCAACACTGCTGTTCTACAATGATAAACCCTTCATTGTGTGTCCCCACTAATGACTTGATTATAGTAAATTGCTTGCACAGATTGATGAGGCAAAAATATAGATTTATATAGAAATGATTAAGCCTTTTCTAGGAATAATTATTTTCTTTCTGATTAGATTTACTTGTGCAGCTCAATCTAAGTTTTCTATTTGTAAATGAGGGAAAAGCTGGTGCATCTATAAAGCTGGCACTAAAGGCAAATTATTTTTCTTTTTTGCTAAAACTAACAGAAAATGAAGCAGCCTGGTTTCAGTGCTAAATGAAATAAAACCATTTCACTAGTGGATCCAAGTCTTATTAAACACCACATTACTGAGAACCATTGCTCTTTGGGCAGGAGTGTTCAAGAGTCAGCCTTGAGGCTGAATAACAACCGGCAATGACCCCCTTCAACTTCATCTGACTAGAACCAAGTCATGAAATTATAATATAGTTCAGTTTTACATCCAGAGCACAGTTTAAACCTGGTAATTGTTAGACTTTAGTGTTATATTTGAGTGGCAGACAAAAGGTTTTCCTTCAACCGCCCAATCTAACGTCATCTAGTTGGCTTCTATCGTCACATGGAAGAATTCTGAGTTAAAAAAGGTTTGTCTTTAAATGTGTTGCTTATGGGATCAAACCGCAGCTGCCTGTGCAATGGGACTTACTGCAGCTTACTGCAAAGTCATTGTTGTGTGTTTAAATGATTCTTGTTTTAGTAAAATACTAATTTAGAAGGTGAAATAATAATTGCTTTAATGTGCAAGAAAGATAAAATGTGAAAGTTTACCTTTTTTCCTACAAACTGCAGCTTTATATGATGATACTTCTTAGTAATCATTCATTGAATGGAACATTTATACAATTTCTAATTAGAATGTCCCTATAAATGAATATTTAAATTCTTATTTAATGTATAAACACTTTATAAGTCATCTCTAAACATTAACAATTAATTAATAAAAATATATACCTTTTTCATCACCAGACAATGAGTCTGCATCAGTGCAACTCAACACTTTCTTCATAACATGTTTGCAGACAAAATAATCTGTTTATAAAATGTTAATAATCCTTTATAGTGGTACTCCTGTTGTAAAGTTGTACCAAATATAGTTAAAAGACTTTTATGAACTAAGGTGATGAACACAATAAGTTACTGATTGTGTTAATACATTTTCTTAGTTTGCTTTCACAGTGTTGTGTGCTCTAATGTGTACAGTGAACACACATAAAGAAGTATAAATAGTGTCTAAGTGGCAGCGGTGAATGGCCTGCTGCAGTGGATCGTTTCCCCAGAGATAAGTCTTGTGCTGAAGCTGACTGTTGAACAACAAGCACTACTATACATCACTGTGGAGGAACAAAGCAATGCACAAAGCTTCCCATCTCCTGACCTGATCTAGCGTGTGTGTGTGTGTGTGTGTGTGTGTGTGTGTGTGTGTGTGTGTGTGTGTGTGTGTGTGTGTGTGTGTGTGTGTGTGTTCTCCCTCCATCGTGTATCAGAGCATGAGGAGGGTGCTTGCAGGGGTGTCAGCGGAGGTTTAAGATATTCAGCTTGCTGTCAGCACCGACACATTTCTCCCTCTGCACCGCTGCACAGATATGCAAATCCAGCCTCCTCAGAATGCAGAGCACCAGATCAGCTTCAATTTATTCCATTCTGCTCTCTCTCTCTCTCTCTCTCTCTCTCTCTCTCCCCTCGATGTAGTCGCCCTCCCTTCCTTCCCCTCTGTTCTCTGCTCTCCCCTCGCCTCCTCGTTCTGCTGTATCCACTCTGTCTTTGGTTTTCCTGTTTGGTCTTCTGTTCGTGGCATATGCCCTCAAAGGGGAATCATTGGGAGGTGAAAGGATTTTGTCTGAGCAGCTTCAAGCCTGAGCTCAATGCAAAGAAGTGTATCATTCTTCCAATCTCATGCAAAACACAAACGGGTGAAAATGTATCTGTGTGTGTGCATTTGCTTAGACATACCTGTGAGTTTTGGTCTTGGTGTTGTTTGCATGGTGTTCGTGCAACAATCCGCCTCTCTTACTTTAGTTAATTACCAGCAATAGAACAGCAGCAGCTTACATTTGCAAGTGGTGAAACACAATTAGTCAGTTGCCAAGCTGCTCTCTAAAAGGCTATCTCACCAACACAGTGTCATCAGTAATCTAGTCTCACCATAATCTAAATGCCAATGTCTATCCTCTGTGATCCATCCTCAGCCCACACTACATTTACATTCTAATTAGATGTGGCCAAGGCCGCTTTAGGCTATAAGGACCCTCTTTAATAACATGGCTGTATTCACCTTTGCCGAGTCCCATTGCGGCTGTAGAAAGTAGGCTACACTTTATAGTTTGTCCCTTTGACATTGTGGCTACTGAGGTTTTGAGTAGCTTTTTAAAGCCCTCAGCACCCGAGTGTGTGAAGCCAGACGAGAGGTTTTCATGTCTCTAGAGTGTGAATTATAAATGAAGAAATGGAGAAGTGGTGTCCGAGCATGAATAAAATGCCAAGAGTACACACTTCACACAGTTTGTCTATAATTTGGCATAAAGGACATTTAAAAATAGAATTCCAATTGTGTTTATTTAAATGGCTTTTTAAAGTTTTTAATCATTTAGCTGAATTAATCATGTACTAATTTTTATTTAATTTACCATCTGAGAATGTCAATGATTGGTTAAAAGTTTATAAATGATTCTAAATGGTTAAAATTAGACTACTTAAACACACTGTGGTGTATATTACCATTTATAGGCTGGTGGTACCAAATTTTAAATACTTGTTAAACCTTCAAAAAAGTCAACAACTTGACATCAAATACTGGATGGTTCAGAATATTTTCAATTCATAAATGACATGTCTAGGCTCTTGTTTTTGGTCCCTCCAAATCTTTTTAGTCTTGTTTATTTGTTAGTCTGAAATAATCTCTCCCATCATGCTGTGCTGTAACTATGTTGCCTGCTGTGCCAAACACTCTGAAAGATTGTTTGTATCTGTGTGTACAAACGCTTGAGATGTGCTACGTTTCTCCAAAAACAAAAAGATTACTCCTGACAAAAATAGTCATTATACAGCAGAAGAGTAGAAGTGTATTCTTCTTATACAAACACAAATACAGTTTTAACTCCTCTGCTTTACTTTTGAGTGGTTTAAACAAAGATGTAAAAACAAATTTAATTTTTATCCAACAATTAAATGGATAATACACTCGCTGGTCACATTATTGGGTACACCTGTCCAACTGCTCATTAAGTCACGTGAATAACTAAAAAAAAAGGAAATAAATAATGAGAAATCCGTCTCAGCGTTTTACTCCTCAATGGGTATTTGAAGCAATTCAAGTTGATGAAGGGGGTCCAGGTTTCTAAAAATTGCTTCGCGTTTCCTTTCATAGTACATTGTATTTTTTCCAGTTTCATTAAATATAATATGTCCCTTATCCATTTTGCAAACCTATGTGGAAATTGTTGCTTCCAGCAAAGCAGAATAGCTCTTCTCGCTATGAGGGAAGTGAACGCAATTAGGTGTTTTACGTTCTTCGACAAGGAATAAGTCGGGCGTGTAACACCAAATATAGCACATAGAGGAGTGGGCGGGACCAGTTTGCTGCAGATTGTAGAGTAAGCATTAAAATTATCTGACCAGAATGAAAAGAGGGAGGGACAGGACCAGAACATGTGTAAATGATCAGCTGGATGGCCTTTGCAGTGGGGGCAACGATGATCTACATTAGGGTATATAGTAGCCAGTCTTGCATTGGTAAGATGGGTTCTCAGGACCACTTTTAATTGTATAAGCTCGTGTCGGACACAAATCGAACCATTCCTCACTTATTGTTTGGCCTAGGTCTAACTCCCATTTTCTTTTAACCTCATCTAGGGAGGAGGGACTAATATAGCTTATAAGGTTATACAGTGTCGAGATTAATTTGTTGTCCACGGGAAATAGAGCAAATATATAATCTAAATCTAAAATTTTTCTGAACAAAGTTTTTTATTTGCATTTATCTGAAGAAGTTTGACTTCAGCAATTCATAAAGTTCGCAGAGTTTAGGGAAGGATATAAACTTGCTGTCTCAGAACAGATTGAAAACAAATCTAATACCTTTTCCGTCCCAAGTAGAAAAGGTGGCGTCCAAGCGGGCTGGAGGTAACTTGTGATTTCCTCAGATGGGGGAATAAACTGAGGCCGAATCCAAACCAAAATGCCTTCTAAACTGTTGCCATGTTTTCAACATTTTCGTAACAATTGGGTTCCGAGTTTGCACAGCCGAGGAGGATAATATACCGCTTGCTAACGAGCCCAGATGTGGATGGCTGGTAGCGTACTCAATAGACACCCACTGATTGTGACATTTCCTGGCATCAGAGTGAACCCAATTAAGTATTTTTTTCTGTCACTTGCCCAATAATAGTAATGAAAATTAGGGAGAGCATGGCCTGCAGAGCACCTTTCTTTATTTTATGGAAGCCACCTTTCCATATGAACAATAAGTTTATCAATTAAGTAAAAAAAAAATTCCTAATAAAATGGGAATGTTTTGGAATAGGTATAGGCAGTATACCTGTAAAATATAATATGTCCCTGCCATGTTAGATTTTTCCTGGCATTTTCTGGCTCTTGCGCCCATATGGATTTAGCGGAGAAGAATAATAAATAATGAAAAACTGGTACAAAAACAATAGGGTTCCCTGCCTGTAGGTTCCCTATAGGGAATATGTTTAAAAATGGTAAATGGCCTGTATTTTGTAGTTCAACAGTCAGCTTCAGCACAAGTATCTCTGGGTAAACAATCCTAAAGCCTGAGTCATGCTTCTGCGTCAGTGCGGAGACACGCTATACCATTATCCATCCTTGCAAGCCTGCTGGAGAGCCCTCGCAAGGACGGACGGAGTTGAGCTCTCTTTTCTAAACATCCGTCCCTCGAGACGGAGAATGCAAGCTTGTGATTGGTCAGTGCACCGCTGTCATCTACACCGCCACCATTGCACCCTCAAAAACATAAAAAGAGCAGAGGATAACTAGCGGCAGACACGGAGAAGCTTGAAGAATACCTCGCGAAAAAACTCTAAAATTATGAACATTTAATTCCCCCTTGACTGGAGGAGTGAAAAGATACGCAGCAAGCGTTTTTTATGTGGGCGGAAATAACAGGAAACGTGAGTTTAGAGGTGGCGAGCGCATGAAGAGGTTTAGGAGAATGAGAGACAAATTTGTCTGTTAAAGTCTCTTACATACAAAAAAATACAATATAAACACACTATCTTGGACCGGATACATGACAGGATACCACAGAACAGCGCTACACCCTCTTTTGTCCTGGTGGGGAATTGCTTTGCAACACTGCCCAGGAGACGGAGAAGTATGAGGGCAAAATGTCTCCGTCCGTGCGTCCATGTCTCTCCCTTTTGGTGCTGACGGAGAAGTATAAGTTAGGCTTTACTAGGGTTCTACAACACTTCAAGGCCTTTAACACAATCAGTCTTTCACCCATTCACACACACAGTCACACGCTAGTGGGAATGAGATACAATGTAGCCACAGCTGCCCTGGGGCGCATTGAGAGGCGAGGCAGCATTCTCTAGTCAGAGTCGGGATCGAGCATGCAACCTTCCGATTACTGGAAAACCCTCTCTACTTCCTGAGTTATTGCCGTCCCATACAACGCATAACTTAACTGACAAAATCTCCACGATCTTTAAAAATGTCATGATGGAACTAGATTGTAATATGGATTGAGATGTTAGCCATGCCTATGAAATATTTTCTCCTTGGCTGTGTAAAAGGTTCAAGGAGATTTCCTGAGTGATCATTTCATTCTGCCGGTTGAAGTGAGCTGACGGGACGCCGGCAAGAGAACGTGTTGTTGGGGCGGGGCCACGTGAGGAATGGCAAAGGCGGGGTCGGGGCCAGGTGTTGGACTTGCGCTGGTTGGCTTGGAACCCGTTGATAACTGCTTGCAGTTCCAGTTTACACTGTTCTTTCTTCGATTTTTATCGATTTTATCGATTCATTGTTGCAGCCCTAGTTGGATTCCATGTTAATATTATGATCTTTTTTTCTCACCTAGAAAGACTTAAATCCTTAAAATGTGTCAGACAGCATAACAGCATTGCCGCCATAATGGATGGGTTCCTCACTCGTTTAAATCCAACTGGTCAACACAAAGTGAGCAACTATGCCTGTTTTTTGTACAGCCTAAGGTTGCAACAACTGGTGTCGGTACAGTATCTGCTCGGGTGCAAGATCGGCTCGGGGTCCTTCGACTGCCGATGACGTCAAAGTACGGCAAACCCACTCAGACAAAATACACTACACATCTATACTGTTGGAAAGAATTTAGCAGTTTCGTTATTAAAATAATGTTTCTTAAGACGTAAGTTTGTGTTTATAATAGTATTTGTAAAATAAAACACTATATTTGATTCATGTTGAACTCCTCTTTGAGCACATCCCTTGAAGGATCATATGGTATTAGCAACACCTGTGAAATTGTATTTGCAGGAAAGAAGTGTGTCCCGTTTATTGAAGTATTTGTGTTGAGTTTTTGACGTCTTGTCCATGCGTAGTTCAGTTACGCTCATAGCTGCTAGCCAAAGCTCTGGAGTTAAAAGTTTCTGGCTTTACTAAAATACCTGTCTGTACTTATTTGATTGATGGTAGTTTTACTTTCTATTAGACTCCAAATGTAATCATTTGGCACGTTTCTAATTCATAATTTGTAATAATGTAATCGGCGATATTAGCATTAGCATTCCTATGGGTTTTTCCATGTATATTAGCATTGCGCTAACCACTCGCTGCCAAATTGCAGCCTTTGCCATTAGAAAATCTCCTTTTGTCACATCGCAATTTAATTGCACATGCAGTTAATCGTTCAGCCCTAATATACTTGCAGCTCTATGCTAAAAGTGTATTTTCAAAGAGGTAATGATGGATTTCTTTGTAAAAGTTGTCCATCTTTCCAATAGAAAAAATTTGCCTGGACCAACGTCACGTGATAACAACGTTACGTGATTACGTAATTCCGTAAGGTTCATGTTCAGCCAATCAACTACTTAGACGTCATCGGCAGTCGACGGACCCGAGCCGATCTTGCACCCGAGCAGATCTTGTACCGACACCGGCGCACCATTGAAAACAGATCACATTGAACTTTTCTTGCCTATTTGTTGGTATTTTATAATTTAATTAATTTTATAAAAAATTCTATTTTAACTATCATGCCATACCATATGTCTGATTTTGTGAAAAAGCATAATAAAATGTGTTTTTTAGTTGGGTAAGCACCTTTCTCAGTAGAAATAAATGCATTGGGGGCGAATGGAGACCCATCCAAGATGGCGGCCGGCCACTGCGGCAGCTCCAATAGGCAGTGCCAATCCACGGGGGCATCTACATATATGTCTGTGACTCTTCCAGTGAAGAAGAACATAGAGCAAACACAAGCATGAATGCAATAGCAAATCAGACCGAGGAGAGCAAACGAGATGGAATAAAAAATTGTTTAACTGAGAAAGAGACATTGAAAAAAGAGACTGAAAACAGATGCACCCTTAGAGGAAGCAGATATCAATACAAATGTATCTTAACTAACCCACTGATTGACAAGAAATGTCTGCTTAGTCAGCAATCAAAATAAACTTTAATTTCTGACCTAGATGGCATCGTGACTTGGTCTCTGTTTACCTCCTAGAATGCATCGTATCTCATGTCGTAAACACTTTAAGTGATTAGTCTTCAAAATACACAATTTAAGCTTCTGTTAATTTAATCATTTAGTCAATTAATTTTTTTTCCTGTAACAATCAAGTCCAAAGTAACGAGTCCACTTATTTTTGTATTAATACGTTCGGCTGTGATTTGATTGTGTTCTTTCAACATTTTGATCTAGAATTAATTAGCAGTTTGTTTATAACATTAAAATTCTCTCACTAGTTGGGATGTGACAGCTGTTTTACCACCATGTAAACACCAGCATGTTGTTTTAGAACGTTTGTAGTAGCTGCTTTTGTTGGAGCTGTGGTGACAGCACACTCCTCTACCATGAGAATATAAAAGCCATTATGAAAAGTATGAAACATTTGTTGTATATGCCCATTTTCACTCCCTTGCCTTTTCTCTCTAAGGAGTGAGACATCTGAATAGACTAGTGGATTTTTTCACTATTTCCGTTTCAAACACTTGTGCTGGTTCAGAAATGACAGACCCTATATTTCTATATACATTTCATGTTTTTGGTAGGGGTTTTATCTGTCTGCAGGTCATAAACCATCTGCTGATGTTCTTAGTCGCTGTTTGTTTTAGGCTCAGAACTACCAGGTTATTGGGTAATTCTTAAATGTAATAGCAGTATCTGAAAGTGACGACCTTAACAACAGATGGCCATTAGGGTCAAAAATCCCTGAAAACATAACCTCCAGCAAAATGACAAGAACATTAGACTCCCTTTCCTCACTGGCAATGAGTGAAGAGGTACATGTGTAAAACAACATTTATGAATGGCGAAAGTTTTGTAACAGTTTGTTGCAAATTAGTAAATGCATTTTTTTTGTCCTCACGGGCTCCAGTAGAAGGAAACATGATGTCTCATATGGCGTTTCCCAGAGACTTAGTGTTCTCATGTATTTCAGACCCGATTTTTATGGTTGCGTTTTACAAAGCTGCCACTATTTTTCAACAACTGTGCATCATTTAATTCATTTTCAACAACATTTTGATAGATAGTTCCAGAGATTAACTGTAAACTACACATTACCTCTTTAATTAAGTGTTTCAGCTATCTTAAGCTGTTTCTTAAGTCACAGTAAAAATAAATAAACCAACGCTGACTTCTAAATTAGGGAAAATGTGATAATCGCTACAGACTTCAAGGTAACGAATAACTTGTTTTATTTCAGTTTGACTAAAACTAAAACCTCCCGTCTTTCCTGGATGGCGTCTGAGTGTCCATGTTCTAATGTGTGCCTTCATGGTTAATAGATAATGGAATATATTGGCATAGGGGAAGTGGAAAATGGAATGGAAGATGAAAATGCAAAGCAGAGGGCTGTTATCTTCACAAAGTCCATCCATGAGTTCATTATTCAGGGTATCTGCAGGTCCTTAAAAAGTCTTAAAAAGTCTTAAATTAGCTTTTCCAAATTTAAGGCCTTAAAAATCCTTAAAAATTACAAATAATCCTTAAATACAGTTTCCAAAGGTCTTAAATTACCAAAGATCCAATAAACAAGATTCTTTTGTTTCTATAAAATTTTCGTGAATTTCTAGTTAGTGTTCAGCATTCTTTGTGTATGATGTTGCCGTAAGCGGAACCGTACACCTTCAGTTGGTTGTGAAAGGGGGCTATTTTTAGTTGAGCACATTAGCTGGTTTAGCTAGTGGGAGCTTGTGCCATGGGGAAGTGCAAGTTTAATGGTAACTGGATAGTTAATCCCACGATCGCAGCGTGGTTAGCACCGGTTCCAGGCAATAGCTGGAAATTATAGCTTAAATTTAATTTAAAAAAAGATAAATGACCCTCACTTGTATAGCGCCTGTCAGAGTCAGGACTCCAAAGCGCTTTACACTACAGTGTATCATTCATCCATTCACACACACATTCACACACTGATGGTGATGAGCTACGATGTAGCCACAGCTTTCCTGGGGCGCACTGACAGAGGCGAGGCTGCCGAGCACTGGCGCCACCGGTCCCTCCGACCACCACCAGCAGGCAACGTGGGTTAAGTGTCTTGCCCAAGGACACAACGACAGCAGAATTCTCTGTCAGGAACCAGGATCGAACCTGCAATCTTCCGATTACTGGACAACCCGCTCAACCTGTTGAGCTACTGTTGCCCTGCTGAAAAAGCTTAAATTTGGTCAAAGTGGCCTTAAAAAAGGTCTTAAAAACTCTTAAATTTGGCTCCCTTAAACCTGCAGGTACCCTGATTATTACGCCTGGCCAATCTCAGAAACAGCCTCCTTTAGCCTCTGCTATCCTCTTTGGTAGTTCCTTGGCCAGTTATTTCAAATATTAAAGGTTTAGTCACATTCACAACCCAATTCAACACATTTAAGTTTTACCTTAAAAGTATTGTTTTTATCTTCCTTATACAATGTGACATGCCATCTATTAAAAAAAGTTAGCAGAGGTTTTCTCCTAGTTTTAATTCTCTGTAGAAAGAATGCTAATGTTTTATCGTTTCTTAGTATCAAAAATCTGCATGTTTAAACACAGCTCATCAAAGATGTGGGTAATAGAACCATAAATAAATAAATACAAGGACTTCCTGCACTTGCATCCCCCCTCTGTTTATGGTTTAAACTATGTATGACATAGTCCTTAGATTTTCTTCCGCTGCACTCCTGCAGACTCTTCTCTGAATAAAAATCAAAACCTGATGGCCCAGATGATACAATCCACTTGAAAGGATAAGTAATAAAACCATGTGTTTTTATTTCACACCACATAAAACCTCTTTAGAATTTGTGCCAAAGGCTACATGATGTGATGAAACATTCTTAATACAATTACTGTGAAACCTTCAAAAGCCTTTGTTGTGAAATTTAGGATTGTTTACAAGATATCTACTGATGTTTGAAGTGCGTTAAGAAGAAGCATTACAAAATGCTAAGTTCAGCTTTTCATCAACACATCGATCTCCATTCATCTCATTAAAGAACAATTCTAGAGCAACAGGCATCTCGTGAGCCTTTAAAGAACAAGTGATTGATAATCTGGGATGTGCTGATTGTCTTTTTAAGAATCACTTGTGGCCGCAGGACAAACTGCTTCCTCTGTTACGGCACATTAGCAGGGCAGCTCCCAGTAACTGATAAACCTTCTTGTTCACTCATTAGAGACTTCCTAGTAACCGCTTGACCAGGCAGTGCCAGTGTTTCTTTGAAGTTGTTGGTGTTTAACCAGGAACTCTGCAGAAAAAGCAGCCAGGCCTCAGACTAGTACAAAGAAGGACAGTGTAACACATGGCTTCCAGAGGGAGCATCCATCTGCTCATGCATTTCATGCAGTAGGAGTTGCTTTGTAAAAATGGTCCTGCACAACTGTTGAGTAGATTAGGATCACTTTAATGCCGAGGGTTTCTAGAGAATTAAATCACATTTAACTTGTTCAACATAAGCAGGTCGGGGTGTCTAATGTACCAAAGAGCCTGTGCCATTTCCGTCCTGTCTTCCTATGTAAATTAGTAATTGGGGTGGGAATTGATACCTGTTTATCAATACCAATGCTATTGTCGATTCAGTTCATCAATCCAATTCCTTATAAATTCATGAGTAGTTCAAAAAGTGGCAAAAACGTAATTGCACGTGATTTCCTGCATTATAACTGTCAGTTTATTAATGATAAATAATAATTTGTACCTGGTATCATTTGGGAAAATCTTTCCAAATGCTCTCTTTTATGCTCCTTGTGGACGCATCTTCTTGTTTGGTGTAGTGTTGCTGTGGCTTTTGCAAAATGGGCAAAATCTCACCACAGGTCTGACTTTTATCACTGGAGTCTTCTAGTGTGGAGGTGTCTTTATAAAGGAAATTACGGTAACATGATAGGCAGTGTTAGCTGATTAGTTACCTGCAGTATTAACAGGAGAGGACGTGCAAACGTCACCATTGCTGCTGAGTTGAGTCTGGAGCGGGGTTTTTTTTACTTATCACATATTTTGTGTGCAAAGGCTTTTGCCTTTGATGAAATATCTACTTGTGCTACTAATGCCGCTGCTAGAGTCTTAACAATAATTAAGAGAATGGAGCACATCACTCCTGCTCTTAGATCCCCACACTGGTTACCAGTAAACTGCAGAATATAGACTTCAAAGTGCTCCTGTTAGTTTATAAATAACTCAATGGCATGGGACCAAAATACATGTTCAATCACAATTCTGTATATACACCCAACTGGGCTCAGAGATCCCTTGGAAACAATCAGCTGGGAGATGCTTTTAGTTACTATGCTGCTCACATATGGAATCAGCTTCCCCAGGACCTCAAATGTGCCCCAACTCCAGTGTTGTTTAAATCAAAACTAAAAACTCTAATGTACTCATCAGCCTTTAAATGAATTGCTTCTTATGCTGCTCATCTCCACTGTAATCTGCCCTGTAGCTTTGTCTTCTTTAGCTCTAAACTGTAATTCTATGTGTGTATTTTAATTACACACTTACACTGTAGTTATTTAGCTGTAGTCAAAAATGGCGTCTGGTGACAGCGCAAACATCTTTCTTTAGAAGAAAAGCTTTTAGCGCTTCTACTTGTTGTGGTTTTAAAGACATGTCCAAGTCATTTAGAACAGAGGAAAGTGCAGAATTAAACAGAGGAGGAGTCTGGCAGGCCACACTACATTGAATTGCCTCCTTGTTTGAAATGTGCTCCATAAATAAAGCTGCCTTGCCTTGTCTTACTTTGCAAGTATTGCAAGTTGCCCTTTCTTGTTAAGTATAAGCAAACTTTTGAGCATTTGTGTGGCTTAGTGGCAGTGTTAATTTTGACAAAAAATTTTAATTCAGTTTTAGTCTTAGTCTTTTCTTCTCTTGAATTTAGTCACATTTTTAGTCATCCAATGTCTTTGAATTTCCATCTTATTTTAGTCGACTAAAATATATGTATTTTTCTTCAAGTTAAATTATTTTCAACTTGTGTAAAGGACATGTTACCTAAACTTGAAACTGTAAAGGAATATGAAAAATTCACATTTCACACTTTGGATCAGTAAAACTCTACAATTATAATTGTTTTAATAATTATTATTGTTATTATTGGAAAATACCAAAATGAGCCCTGACAGTTTGAAATTGTGCCTCTCAGTATTAATATAGGAAAGAAATCTGTATATATAAAACAAAGAAGAATGCTGGAGTTCCATTCACATTCCAGGATGGGAAAACTTTGCCGGTAACTCACTTTGTTCCTCGTTCAACCGCAAACACCCCCTTGCATCAAAGATGTCAGAAAAATACTGTTTGGCTTTCTGATTTTTTTGTTTACTAGTTATAACCATCTCACATGCACTCCATGTTTAACATGCACTTGTGAAATGTTTGTTCATTACTTAGAAGTTTTGAAGTGAAATAAATGCCACACTTTTTCCCTTGTTAATCATCAGTGTTGCACAATCACAAAAATCTATGTCCTTTATTCTCTTCTAAAGGATTTTTTTTACCATTTTAAACAACTTAATCACGCTGCATTTATTACAATCTGTATTGATATTTTATGTAAAAACACAACTGTAAATATTGCTGTATATATAATTAGGTTTGATTTTCTACAAACTTTCGCAAATCTGTTGAACTCTCTGGTGGCCACAGCGGTTTTTATATGATTTTTTTTTCCATGTAGAGCCAACAAGTGATGTTTGATCTCTAGTGGCTGCTCAAAACGCTGCTACATTTCCAGCATAGTGCTACATTAGTTTTGCTTTTGTGTATTTAAACTCCAGAACAATCTCACGCATGGTCACAAAGGATAGCTGGATTAAAGTATGATAAGCTCAATGATTCATGTTTTTAGGTCATTTGGTTGGTGTTTTAGTGCATCCATGATCTCCCTTTCAGTCATCAAAGAACAATTCTAGAGCAGCTGTTCGCAAGTTATGAATGTCCTTTGGAGTGACGAGATAAAGTGTTTTATTTGTATGCGTCCCATTACGTCTGATCTAAAGTGAACACTGCATTTCAGAAAAACGACAGTCAAACATGGTGGTGGTAGTGTGATGGCCTGGGGCAGTTTGATACTTCAGGATAATTGATGAAATTGTGATTTCAACCGAAAAGTCCTGAAGGAGTGCGTTTTTACCTAATTAATGCTGAAAATCCTTCAATATTGAAGCGTTTAGGTAAATAAGAGTCCATTTTTGTCTGATAATGAGATTCGTTTGTGGATCTTAAAACATTCAAGTGCACAAAAACATGCAAACAAGGTAATCATCCTGGTGGGGGTGAGGAAATGTGAATACTATTCATTCATTAAGTGTGAAAACAAACATTTTTATTTGTTCCATGTTATGCTGGACAACAATCAAGATCTGCTAAATTTGGGTCGGTGTTGAGTACCAAAATGTTGTTTATTAAAGGTAGAAGTCTGGGGGTGTAATGAAGCTGTTACAACAAAAGTAGTTTTATTAGCAACCCAAATGTAGTTGCTGAGGTATTTCATTATATCCACACACGCTCTCTAGCAAACATTTAAATACTGTTTTCATTGTTTTTATCATCAAGGATTGCTTTGGGGAATATTTAAGGTTAAAAACTCAAAGTGGAATAAATTGGAATTTTTCAAGCTGGCAGAACTGAGCTCCAAGCAGTTTTTAAAATATTCATTAATGATTTCCAGAGGACTGACTAGACTCAATGAACTTTCAGTTTACACGTCTCCTTCAGACAGTCTATCCCTGTCCAACATTGTTTGGCTGACAGACTTGAAACTGTTCAAACATGAGCTGAGATCTGCTGGCTGTCCACTTGTACAAGACATTAAGCTGCTGTTGGCAACTTCCTCTTCATGTATGTTGTGAATGTGAAAGTGTGCCAAGACAAACATGAAGTCATGTGACCTTCAGATAGATGAGAGGCAGTTTGAAGTCTGTTATGTTAACCGTTGGATTGAACTATGTCCCCAATTGGAGCATGTTTAAATCCAGATATTTGCGTTTTTTAAAGATAAGAACTTCGGATTCTTTTATTTAATGGCCTTGAATTATTGTGATTGTCTTTTAGCTTAGATAGCAGATATGTTGGTACTTCATACATCTCCCTACATATAACCTGTGGGAGTCTGAGTCATACTTCATCAAGCTGACGGATTTGCATTGATAACATTGTTTAACAGGCTATGAGCTCTATTCCAGTTTTGTAAAACTGTTAAAATTCATAAACATTACACTATAGGAATTTCACGTGACATTGTAGAAGCTCAGATTTTCAGGCTGAAGCTTAGTTGGCACCGAACTGAAGTTTATTTGGAGTATTGAAATAATGAACCATCATGTCCTGCATTCATTTTTCATTACACAGAAAAGGTGGAGGACACACCCACCAATATTCTGTTTGCTTCTCTTAAAGGCACACTTGACAGTTTTGTCTATTAGCACCCCCTAGTGTTTGTTTGTAGAACCAAAAGCGAAACTTATCTCCTTGCTGTGCATTTGTCTTTGTAACGTCTTAAGCCGGGCGTACACTGTGCGACTTTTTCACTTTTATGAGCCGATTTTCCACTCATGCGAGAATCCACATCGGGGCGAGTTTTGCGCCGAGCGGTCGTGTAGTATACAGGGGGTTACGAGAGGCGATTAACACCACGTGACCAGCTACCAATCAGCAATCGTGAGCTCACACGGACTTCTGGCGTGTTTAATATTTCGCTCGTCCCTCGTGAGGGTATCGCACTGTTGAAGCGGCGCTGCGAGCAGCTACGATCCAAAAAGTAGCAGAACCGCTCACGGTGCATGCGCAATCCTGCATCAACACCACTCGCCCGCTATTTCCCTAATAACACACGTTGTTTATTTTTATTTCTACACGTTTTTTTTTTTACTCACAAAGATTGTCAAGAAAGCGTGTTTGTCGTGTTCATGTCAAATTAAACTGATCACAAAACACAGATTTACTTTCTTTATTTCGTTTTCCTCATCCAACCCCCATAAATCCCTGTGAGTTCTCCTGCAGCACTCCCGAAGGACAGGCAAAACAAGACAAAAAAATCTGACCTGTTGTGTAAAAACTGCTATTTTTAGCATATTTTTAGGTCCGACGTGTTGCTACCAGACGCAGTGTGAACAGTCATATCGCATCCGAGAACTGGGTCATACAGTGTGAGCACATGACTCGTGAGATCTGCTCTGCGAGGAAGTCATACAGTTTGAGCTGAAGCTGAATGCTACGAGTGAAAAAGTCACACAGTGTCCGCCCGGCTTAAATCTAACAGCTGAAATGTCTCCCCAGCCTCATTAGTGTCTACAGGAGTGATTCATCACTAAATAAACAAACCAGCTGTGTTAATGATTTAAAACATGCTGGAAGCTGACTGCAGCGCCAGGTTTGTCAGCTCAATTCAAAGTCCGAGGTGGTGGCCCGCCAGTCTGAAGTTGCAAGTGTGGTATTCTGGCCACAGGGGGTGGTGAGGCCTGAACCCTAACCTTGTAAAGGGTCATTTTAGCACATACTGGCTCAAGAAAATTATTTAAAAATTTTAAAAAGTTGCATCCCTTAATTACTAGGGCTTCCCTATAACAACTAATATTATATTCATTTCATTTTTATTTTGAGCCAGTAGTGTGCCATACACCAAACAAATAAGGCAGAAATAATAAAGAACCGTATCTGCACAATTAAGTCTACGACTTTAAAGAGAAAATAAAACTGTTCGAAATAGAGTGAGAAGACACCCAATCTGTCAGGTTAACACATTTGCACACAAATAAATAGCAAAGCGGCTGCTTTCTTTTTACTATCAACTTAAAGGAAAGTAAGGGAATCCATGAAAAAATAAAAAACAAATAGAAAAAACATTTCCAATATGTTGTTGATTAATCCAAATATGTAATTTTCCTTCAAAAAACAAAATCAACTATTAATTTCTGTTTTCATTATATTTAACGGTAAACTTTATTTGTATTCGACAATTCAAAATGTTAACGATTTGCACATCAAAATATTATTGTTCAGGGCCTGGTCACCACTACAGGACCCAACAGCAAAATGACCCTCTCCTGATTGCTGTTTGGTCTCATGTACTGACGGTTTTTGCATTATTAAGGTATTAGCATAGCTCCTCTGTTAGCACATGTTCCCCTTGCCCACAATTTCCCTTCTATACATTTTTTTAATTTTCTGTTTTATTGTGACTTCCATTGTAGCTTATACCATCCTGATGTGGTTTTTGTATTTCGTTAAACCTTCTGGGCCACTGTAGAAGTGAGGTTTGAAATTGTATTACTGACTAAATCCCAGGACAGCTGTTTAACATCTCCCCCTCACCTTTGTGTCAGATTTTTGAGTCTGAGTGAAACAGCTGGAGGCAAAAGCACTTCGGGGAATACAGAAGCCCTCGTGCTCCCTATAAATTCAAGAAATGTTCATTTCAACTCTCCTTGCAATGTCATTGTTTGCATTTAAAGTGTAGGTTCCTGTCCATTTCAGATGGCCAACGCTAGAATATAATTCATTTTACCATAACAACATCCATGATTTGTTAATGATTCAACTTGAATGTAGATGACTAAGACTGCTATAAATCCGTTAACAAGCCATTAAATTAACCGGCAGCAACATGAACCATTCCATCTTTCAGTTCTTTTTAAAACACAGAAAAGTTTTATTTACCTGCATTGTTTCGTTTGCAGCTGCAAACATCATCAGGCTGATGCCGATGGTGGCGTCACTTCCTTCGTTTATCCGCGAACACAACACAAGGATCATAAACACCGAACAACAGAAATACAAAAGATGGATAACAGAAGCTATCGAGATAAGGAGACGTGGATGTGAGACCATGAACAGAGACAATGGAGTTTACTCATTGGATCGCGCATGGGACTGCATCATCGGAGAGGGGAGAGCGGGCAGCAGAGGGCGACAACGTCCTCTGCAGCCCGCGGACAAACGAAGGAAGTGACGCCACCATCGGCGTCAGCCTGATGATGTTTGCAGCCGCAAACGAATTGTTACAGGTAATTACACCTTTTCTGTGTTTTAAAAGAAAGTGAAAGATAGAATTTGAAACTCAGCACAGCGAGAACACACCAAAGAACATGAACCACTATTTTTACCATTATAGGTGTTTTGTATTGACACTAACATAGTTGTAAGCAGTAATAAGCGTACAGCTGTTTATGACATTTTTTATTTACTGCTCAGGAATTCCACAGAGGTGTTAATAGAGCAGAGTTAATGGTCAGTCACACTGACTCAGCTAAAATTCATTTTTTAGTTTATTTGACAGAAGCCTCGTTGCTCGACTCATCCAAGCATCTCTTTGAATCTTTTTATCCAAGCAAAGCCAGTCAAGCTACAAAAATATATACCAGATGATAATTTGAAAGTACCAATTTAAACATCCTCACCGCTCCACATCCCCTCACGACCACCTTTGCTGTCCCTGACCTGTCAGACACAGATTTTCTGGCAAGTTGTGACAAACTGTCATGTGTGTGACTAAACCAGCTCAATGATGCATTGTTGGTTGGAGAAATCACTCAGCCATTACAGCCCCTGAGTGTCTGTGGAAACAGCTTTAGGCAGGGAGGTTTGGACAGACACAGAGATGGTAGTGACTGTTTTTTCTGCAGCGGGGAGCATGGCTGATGTGTCTTCCTAACCACTTGCAAACAGCATGCCAGCACAAGTCTCAAACAGCACCTTCTCTATCCACTTGTAAATTCACTAGCTCGGCAGCACAGGAAGGGAATGTAAATTAGGTGTGACTAACAGCAAGATGGGAATTCAGGCACCCCCCTCCTTCTTTTGCTTTTCTCCCCTGGCTACTGGGGTTTTGTACACATCTACTTTCCTGCAGTGCTTGAGGCTGTCAGCTTGGTTTCACATGCAGAATGACTTCAGCTTGAGGTGTATAAGCTAGACCAGATGAGGAAAGAAGATAAAGGGCAACATTGCTGAGCTGAACTTGGACCTTGTTCTCTTGGAAGCCGTTAGTCCAAAACTGCCATTGTTTCTAGAAACACCTTCAGCCACAAAGACACACTCAGAACAAACTAAAGATCTGATGTAACAAAGCCAGACCTGAATGTGGTTTTGTAATGCTGACATGAACATTTAAATAAAAACAAAATGAAAGGATGGAGTAAAAGCCAACATTTTGCACAAAAGTATTGTTTGTTATTTGGTGGCAGAAACAATAAGATACTTTTATGTGTGGGAACAAAATGTCATTCCTAGTTGGATGGCACCTTAGAATAAACTCTGAGATTATGTAAAAACAAGTTTTAAATCTGTAGCGGGGCTAACTAAAGCCTAATTTATACATCTCTGTCAGCTGTACTAGTGCCAGAGATGTATAAATTAGACTTCAACTGGACAGTTTCAGATTTTGTTGTAGCTTATTCCAACCTTTCCAGTTTGAGTTTGGACAAATACAACTGAATGGCAAAAAATTCCAGTCACAGACAAACAAAATCCATGGCCATAGTGTTAGCATAACATATTTATCATGTTCCATATTACTAATGTAAATTATTCTAAAGTTTGGTCCTTAAACAAAGTCTTGAGAACCACTGGGTTAGTTTGTGTGCTGTGTCAGAAAACCCAATTATTGCCTAAAGCCTAGATTATACCGCTCTGTCAGCAACTTTGTATTGACGTAGACATTTTCCTTTTATACTTCTCTGTTGGTGTCAGTGTTGTTAAACAATTCTCCACCAGGACAGCAGAGGGTGTAGTGCTTTTCTGGGGTATCCTGACATCAATGCAGTCATGTCTCTGGTGTGTTTACATTGTGTTTCAGACTCTTTAAACATGGGCCAACAGGTCCTCCACTTTCTCATGCAATCACCATCTATAAACCTGTGTTTCCCGCAATTTCCTGAAATGAATAAAAAAGTTTGCTGTGTGTCTTTATACTCCCTCAGTCATGGATATATTATTGTTTATATTGTCTGACTTTATCCTTGAGACGGTCTACAATCTGCTCCATGTCTGTCGCTAGATAGGTTTGGCTCTCAATGTATTTGCTGTTGATAAAGTTAAAGGAAGCAGCGTTCTGACCAATGTGGTCTTTTCTTCTTTCGATGGGAAAGTTGGGCTTTACTATGTCAGTCCTTGTGAGCCTGTTGGAGAGCCCTTGCGACGACGGATAATGGCGTTGTGTTTCCGAACCGACAGACAGAGAATTATAAACTAGGCTTTAGTCTGGCTGAAGTCGAACCAAACTGGACTACTCTTAATCGAGCTAAATGACAACATAGTGGAAGCAGTCTTCTGATAATATCACCTCAACAAGACTCTGTGTAAATCTGATGTGTAACGCCATCAAACAGCAGAATAAGTACCAAATGTACTGTGTAGCAGCATTGTTGTCATCCATTTCTTCTGCCATTTTGCATTTACTCCATCTGCTTCACTCCTGCCAGAATTTGTTAACTTTTCATGTTTTGCTATAGGCTAACCAGAAGAGTGCCAACATAAAAAGCACATGTTGCCACCTACTGTCACTGAGTCGAACGCGCTTCATGCAATAGTTCGATTTTCCAACGAACATGTAAACAAGGATAAAGCCTCCCAATCTGGTTAAAGTATGTCCAATTATTGCCGTATCTCGATATAGATGCGTTTGTTATATTTAGATAACTGGAAGAGAGCACTGGTTGGCCTAAAAGGCCAATGTGGAAAAGCTTCTGCCATTAACTGGCATGTCATAATCAACAATATTTCCACATGTCCAATCCAATCCAACTTATTTATAAAGCACCAATAAAAAACAACTATGTGTATCAAAGCGCTGTGCAATAAAAACATACATAAAAAGAAAGAAATAACACAGTTTGCAGCAATCCTGTAAAAGTCGCAATAAAAAAAACAACCAACTCAATGGAAGGCTAAATAAAAAAGGTGAGTCTTCAGGCGAGTTTTAAACACAGTAAGAGAGTCTGCTTGTTTTACTTCTATAGGCAGAGTATTCCATAACCTGGGACCAATCACAGAACAGGCTCTGTCTCTTCTGATTTTATGTTTTGTCAGGGGAACCACGATTTCTTAGGTTACGACAGCTAGAATGATTATATCAACAAGCACTAACTAACAGCTCTCTGATACTTGGCCATGCCATGCATCTTTGGATGCAATTAACAAATGGCATGTCCTCATCCTTTAATATGAACACATAGAAGCACACAAATTGCATTCTTTATCATTGCAAGTGCTGCATCTGTCCAGTTTTAGAAGCACACATGTCTCCAGGCACTGCATTGATCAGTAGATTATAGGAAACAACCCATTATTCTTACGTCTCACTAGAGGCAAGTCAGATGAACACTGTCTTTCAATTTAGCAGAGGACTTATTTGCCTTCACACTGCTCTTAAGAGTGTAGTTGCATAGATGTGTGGTCTGAGTGAGATTTTAACTTTAAAAAGCTATTATATTACTTTTGTTGATAGTGGAAACAAATTCAAAGTGATACATTTCTAAAATAAAATGTAAAAAGATGTCTAGACTGAAGAGCCGTCACCTATTGTAGGATCTGCTGTGAAACGCTATCAGAATGTGCTTACCTATATATTCCTTGACACCATTTCAGTATTCAAACTAGTGAATCCTGCCATTTAATGTAGACTTGTCAGACCCTTTTCACTCTGAACTACTTCCTACTCTCCTGGTAGTTTTCCTGTGACAGACTCTGAACTGGTTATTGTGGGAACCCACTGGGAATCGCTGTAACAGATACTGTTGAAGGTGTAACATTCAATCACAGAGCTACCGGTGCTCTGTTTTATCTTCCCTTCTCTGTGTCATCATTTGTAGTCATGAAGCAATTTCCTTGTGTCAAAGTGTGCCTTCAGAAGGCGTGTTAACTTGTGGTTAAAGTGCAAGCTGTGTGCATAGCTGTTCTAGGTTTATTATTCAGGTGCACTGGGATATGTGTGTGGTAAAAAAGATATAATAGGAATACAGATTTAATCTTTTTTTATTTCTCAGTGCGTGGGCAGTTACTCACACAGAAACAGCAACCAGCCAATTATTCCTTGTGATTATTATTGCAAGAAAGTTGATGGACTGCATGTTATTGATGTCAGGGAGGATGTGGACATCTATTTCATTCTAATAATTACTCTTTGCACTCCTGCCCCTGGATTTTCAAGGGATTGTGTGCGAACACTTTCCATCTGTAGCACTCGCTCATTATCTGCCACAGAAATATCATGCATGCAGTTATACTTGTTATTATAGAAAAGACTAAGTCCAGTGAACGTATGAGTGTCTTTGTGGCTCACTGTGTGTTTTACGGTCTTGATGATGGAGCTGGTCTTCTGCAGACAGCCTGTGCTTATTTTATGGCCTTCTCCCCAGCTGCATCGTGTGGGCAATAAACCTCTCTCTAGCAATCTCCAAACAGTGCAGCAATCAATGGCAAATTATCTCAGCCAATCGATGCACCGGCCTCTCTGTTTCTGCCTCTCTCCTACCTCTACTGCTGTCCTCCTATGCGCACCCCATCACTCCTACTCTCATCCCACTTTTTCTTCTTCTTCTCCTCATCCCTCGTGTCTCATTTTTGCTGTCTCTGTTTTTTTCCACCCACTTCTTCACACCTCCCCTTGTTCTTTAACTTGCATTCCCTCCAGCTCTCTTGACTCCGCAGCACCTATTTGAAAGGCGACAGCTCAGCAGCTCCACAGCCATTAGCAAGGCGCTTTCACACATGGAATATTTAACATTACTGGAATGACTTTACTGAAGGTTTTAATGAGTCTGACTTGTTGTCACACCCAGTATCTTTTCTCCATTACGTTATCCTTGACGGTGAGTGGCTAGTAAGGCAGCAATATGTGGTAAAATGTTCAGATCAAAATGGAACCAATTCCATATCTTTAAAACAGTAAATAGATCATTTCCTGTAAATTCAGTGAAAAATCTATATAAACACTACATGTTCCGTGCCGTTTATATTTAACATTGAGTTACGTAATAAAAATGAAGAGCACTCATTCAGTGATTATTTCTATTATTTTATTTACATCATCACGTGAAATGGACATTTGTTCTTAAGCGTTTCCTGCTCCTGCTGGTTGAAAGCAGAATTAAAACTATTGTAAACAACCCTGCAGCAGCCTTTAGCTACTGCTAACAATGAGCTAACGCTAACACGAATAAACTGATATTGAATAAGCCACGAAGTGAAAAGATTCATACTGTTAAACAAAAAATATTATTAGAATAAGTCCTGTAGCAACAAAGCCAGGTCACCATCAGTCTGTTATTTCGTAGCCTCCTGTAACTTCCTCAAACGAGTGTATGCTGTGCCGATGTTCACTCTGGTTTTAGCTCTTTGCTTCACCTCCAAAGACATTACTCTCTTACTTTTACTTCCAGGCTCCACCATGATGCCAATAGAAAAATCTAAATTCTTCCTCTTCTTGTGCTTTTTATTGATAGTCTGCTAACTGTAAGTTCATCCGTCCAAGTTTTTTAAGGTCGGTTTATCCTCATTCCTCAGTGGTTTCTCCTCCTGTTCCCTCCATAAGTGGTTTTTATAAACACCGTGGATCTAACCCTGCTAATTTACATCCACTAACTCCAGCTGTTTCTGTAGTTTCTGATTCCTCCACCTCACTCAGCATGGCTCTATTAAATACCCGCTCTGTTAAAAATAAGTCCTTCCTGCTCAATGATCTAATTCTCTCTAAAATCCTGGATTTTCTGTTGAAGCGCCTCATGATTTTTATCTTGAGAGGCGCTATAGAAATGATACTTTCTTCTTCTTCTTCTTCTTCTTCTTCTTCAACTGCAGCAACCCCAGATCGTAGCACTGCCCCCTCAAGCTTGTACAGTAGGCTCTAGGCATGATTTTACTAACAGTATCATCTTCATCCCCTTTGTTGTGTGTGTTTACCCATCAACATAAATAAAGATGGACTAAGTGACTTTGACTTCTTCTGTTGTTGGGAAATGAAGCCAAAATACCTCCCTTACAGGTGCTGCCATGTTGTATTTCTGGAGCCGGTCTGCATACTCAGGATGAGGGCCTGAAAATCCACATGCCAAAAGCAGTTCTGGCATGGGTGTCTTGGATTAATTTCTGTTTTTTGGATGATGAATACTTTTCTAGAAATAACATTGTGCTTACAAGATTATTTTGAGAAATGAGAAAGCAAAGATTGTTGTGGAAAATCAGTGTTTTTGCGTAAACAAGGCTTTAACTGTAGCCTCTCGCATGAAAAAGACAGTATTTTGACCTTGAGCCTTTTTCACATAAAGAGCATGCTGTAATGCTGCAGAGATGCATTTGCAAACACAAAGTTATCATTTAATCAAACGTTTGTGGTGTGGTGCCTACAGTTCAGCCTCCACCTTTTTTTTTTTTTGTTGTTGCAAAAGATCACACAACCATTTGAATGTTAAAGAGCAAGTCACCCCCAAATCAACTTTTTTCTGATAAACTATATAAATGTGTGTCTAATCGTGCTGCAGACACGTGTAGTTAATAGTTTTTTACTTTAGTGCATTGTAGTTAAAATTGTAATTTTCTGCCTAAAACTGGCAGTGTTGTGCCGTTGTCAGGTAAAAACTCTGCACTGCATTAGAATTTAAATCTGCCATCTCTATTGGCTAAGAGGTATGCTATGATGTAAACTGGTACATTATGATGTCACAATGCCGTTGTGAGCCTGTGTGTGTGTGTGTGTGTGTGTGTGTGTGTGTGTGTGTGTGTGTGTGTGTGTGTGTGTGTGTGTGTGTGTGTGTGTGTGTGTGTGTGTTAGCGGCTCCGCCCTCTCGGTCTGCTAGGCAACAGCATTTGTTGGATTTTTCAAACATGAAGAGGGAGTGAAGTAAAGCCTGATTTATGCTTCTCCGTCTGCGTCAGTGCGGAGACACGCAACGCCATTATCCGTCCTTGCGTAGGGCACGCAAGTACATACGGAGTCGAGCCCACTTTTTTAAACATCCGTCGAACGAGACGGATTACGCAAGCTTGTGATTGGTCAGGACGCCGCTGTTGTTTACAGCGCCGCCATTGCAAAGAGAGCCGAGTTTAACTAGCGGCAGACACGGAGAAGCTTGAAGAATACCTCGCGAAAAAACTCTAAAAACATGAACGTTTTATTCTCCCGTGACTGGAGGAGTGAAAAGATGCGCAGCAAGCGTTTTATTTGTGGACGGAAATAACAGGAAACGTGGGTTTAGAGGTGGGGAGCGCATGAAGCGGTGGGAGAATGAGAGACAAATATGTCCGTGTTAAAAGTCTCTTATATACACAAAAAACACAATATAAACACACGATCTTGGACCAATACATGACAGAATACCACAGAACAGCGCTACGCCCTCTGTTTTCCTGCCGGGCAATTGCTTTGCAAAGCTCTCCAGGAGACGGAGAAGTATGAAAGCAAAACGCTTCCGTCAATCCGTGCGTGTCTGTCCCTTGCGGAGCTGACGGAGAAGCATAAACCAGGCTTAAGTTTCTTGTAGGGGGTGACTTGCTCTTCAAAGAGGTCACTGATTGTTCTAGATCTGCAGGGAGTGATCTGTAAACTCAGCTGCCACATTTGCATTTTAAGGAGCTTTGAACTTTTTTTCACCTCAGTTCTGGTTCAGTGCATCTGTTTGGTTTCAGCCAGTGATCGAAAATAAACTGAGTTTTGTTAAAAGCAAAACCGTGTGTGTAACAGTTCAGCTCAGCACACCTGGCTTTTGGTTTTCCATTGTAGAGAACACCTAACACTTTATTTTTGGCAATGCATCCGTTGTGGTTTCAAGCTAGCTGAGACGATGCTAAAAGATGATGTGAAAACACAGCGAACCATTGAGTGGTCAGAGAGAATCCTCACTAGCTGCATGTACGCAGCGTGCGGTGAAGCCGTTGTTGCTCACATCGGCACACAGTTGTCGTGTTTCCAACTGTTACTTTTTCTAAGCCAGTTACAAACCGCATTGGTTTCAGTTTCACTTTTTTTTTTTTAGGAGGAACACACAAGCAGAAGCTTGTCCCTTTTCTTCCAAGCTTTAGCTGGGTCTGACAGATGTTTTGATAATCAGCTGCATGTTTGACAACATCGAAACATCCATCTGGAAAACAGATAAAAATAAACCAAGGCAACATTTGCACTCCCCAGGTGAAATTAGCTTCATAAATCTTAATGTTGCACAAATATGCAAATGTCAGATGGAGATACGACACTGTTGATGACTCATCTGTTCATCCTTCTGAGTCCTGTGAATAAACAAACATCTTTAAACTTCATTTGGATTCAGCAGATTTTCTAATCATGCCGGTAACGCAGCTGATCAGTATTCCAACACTTTCCACGTGTTTCACTGGCGTTTAGAACGCACGGTCCTCGTAGTCATTAAAACTGACCATTTTTACTCGTTGGTTGATATTCATGAGAGGCCAACTTTGCTGACAGTGATTAAGTGTTCATTTGCTGAATGCTTGTTTTGACTCTTGATAATCGGCTTGTTTGTATTAATACAGATACTCTGCACCTCATAGAAACATTACTGTGTTTTGACAAGAGAAAGTGCTGCTTCAGATTTTCCACATACTGGTTCAGGCTTTTAAACGTACAACACCCAAAAGGAAGCGAGTGAGTACAGAACCAGTTAGAGGAGTTGGGAGGTTTAGTACACTTCCCAGAAGAGAAATCCGTTGGCACAACACCACTCTGGCTCCAGCTCCACTGAGCTTTGCTGCCATCTCTGGATTTTACGATATAGTTACTGGGCTCTTACCATCCAATATTTATTTTCCCCTAAAATCCACTCCTCAGCGAGTCGTCTCCTCAGAACTCGTCCGCTGAATGTTTCAGAAAGCCCTTTCAACTTGGCGTGAAATTCTGGTTCACATGAATGTATCATTACAGTAATCTGGGATAACCTTTTGGCAGCGTTTATCAAAAGATTCCCAGAGGGGTTTCCACACCTAAGCAGCACTCGCTCCTGGCAAAACAGACACACACTGACAGCCATTTAGACCGGCCTGGAAATGGTGAGCAAACGGCTCTTTTCTAAACACCGTGTTTATGTTGCTGCTACCCACAGAGCTCAGCCATAACGTGACAACATGAAAAGAGAAGCACAAGTGACAACCACAACCCCTGCCTGTCACAATTGTATCATTTTTTCCCCCTGCCTCAGCCATGGAGAAAAGGGCCCTGCTAACGGTGCGGTTTGACAAGCGGGACACTTGTGTGAGGCAGCGAGACGCTGGGTTATTATTCACTTTGCAGTTGAGGACGGGGTCGACGGGGGTTATTGAAATCCAGTAGAGGCTGTTGTGCAGAAAGGGACAAAGCTGCAGAGCATGGTTTGTGAGGAGGAGCTCTAATGGAGAGCTGTGATCGATATCAGGGATGCTGTATTGACAGAAAAAGGTTGCAGTTACGGTAGATTAGGAGGTCAGCTCTGGTCAGGGACTGCAGGGGTTTTGTTGGCAGCACAGCCATGAGCATTCATATAAAGCTGCTGAAATCCCTCCTCCAACCTCTCAGCTGTTTCACCTGTGGTAAAAGTTTGCAAACATCAACCTATATCCATAGAAACTACCACAATGTGTGTTTTATGGTTTCAAAAGAACAGTCTGCTCATCAGCAGGTCTGTTCAGATGACATTAGCTGTTTGAACTACAGGATTAAAGGATGAACTCTTCATCGATAAAGTCTTAGCAGATGTAAATATATTTCCATTGAGTACATGAGTGGACAGTGCTGATTAATGAGCATGTTGTGTAATGTTTGTTAGAAAACTGCTCACAGCACTTAAAATTTCCTGCTTTCTAACAGATTTCTACTGTTCTATGGGTGTTTCTCATTGTCAAGGAACCTTGCCTTGATGTCATGACCTCGCCCCGGTCGCCTAGAATAAAGATAAGACTGAGATCCTCATCTGTGCCCCAGACAAGCTGGTTCCCAAAGTCAGAGACTCTCTTGGTCAGATTGCTTCTCACAGCAAACCTTCTGTCAGGAATCTTGGTGTGACCTTTGTCCCAGCTCTCACCCTGGATTCTCAAGTCAGTTCTCTTGTTCGCTCTTCCTACTTCCATCTCAGGAACATTGCTAAGCTGAGTCCCATTCTGTCCCGCTCTGAACTTGAGACAGTTATCCACACCTTCATCTCCTCACGCTTAGACTACTGGCTCAGTGGACTCCTTTAAAAAGCAGCTGAAAACTCACTTGTTCAAGCTGGCTTTTGTATGATCTTCTTCACCACTCTCTTTATTCTGCTCTCCCCACCTATTCCACGATCCTCAGGATCCACAGATTTCCCTCTTATTTATTCACTCTCTCTCTCTTTCTTAACATTTTTTAATCACAATTGTCTATTTTTTGCTCATTTTAAATATATTTTAACGATTTTCTAAATTCTTTTTCAGAGACGCTATAGAAAAGATCTTCTTCTTCTTCTTCTTCTTCTTCTTCTTATTCATCTTCTTCTTAGGCCTAGTCCACACGTAGCCGGGTTTTTTTAAAAACGAATATCCGCCCCTCCAAAAACTTGCATCCACACCACCGCGTTTTAAAAAAGTAAACTCTGTCCACACGTAACCGGATAAATACGTTGTTAAGGACATGCCAGACCTGTAGGCGGCAGCACTTCCCCGTTCTTAACCTCGTCCTTCATCTGTGGTCTTCCGCAAGGAGCAGTAATTCCGCTTGCAAAAACAAACGAGCAAAAAGCGCTTGGACAATTGATAAAGCGAGCGCAGCTCTGAGGGCATCCATGCTGTCGGCTAGTGTAAACACAGGTCACACACGTGATGTCAGCATTTTTTTGTCGCGGAAAGTGACGTTGCGGACCTTAAAACTCTGGTTTTGTCTGTCCACACGTAGACACCCAAAACGGAGAAAACGCAGATCTTCACTTTGGCCGGAGTTTTTTAAAAGATCCGTTCTTCTTCTTCTTCTTCTTCTTCTTCTTCTTCTTCTTCTTCTTCTTCTTCTTCTTCTTCTTTTTTTTTCGCCTAAGCCACGTATCTTGTGCTGGCAAGGGGGCACAGGTTTCAGACTAGAGATTAGCTTCCAGGAGATGACGCAATTAGTTTTCATTAAGACTTTACAGGATTTTCAATGTAAAACTCAAAATTTGCAGCTGAGACAGGACAATTCACGAATGCAACCGAAAGCGGGTTTGTTTTGTTTATTTATTTATTTTATTTTTTTCATGATGAAATAACATCACAAGGTAAAAAGCAAAAAGTGTATTTTCCATAATAAGGCCCCTTTTAAAACTCAGATTTTTGTTTCATCATACAAATATTCAAATTCCTTTTATAAAAATGTGCATCTTAAAATACTAATATATAAACATTTAAACATTTGGTTCAGTTTAGATTAATATAAAATAAATATAATGTTGATTGTAGTTTGTACAGAGTAGCGTGAGGTCAGTAGAAGCTGATACTCGATAAGAAGAAAGCTTTGAACTCTTCAGCTTCATATCAGTTTTACTTAAATTCAATTAGACCAACGTTTGAGCCTTCAGACCAACTTCAAGGTCAGTAATCATAAGGCCCTGGTGTTATTACACCTAGGGTAGCTTTACCACTGAGCTAAAGAAACTCTGATAGCTTTAGACCAATCAGAATTAAAGAGAAAGAGTGAGGAAAGACCAGCTTTTATTTGATATGGTTTTACATCACATACAAAAATATAATATAATACTCATCATCATAATCATAATCAATCAAGCCACCAAACCGCATTAGGTGACGTTTGGTGATAAAACTGCTTCTGGAAACTAAAATATTGATGAACTAATGAATGACTTTGGATGATTGTGTGTCAGTTTTAATTATTCCTTTGTTGGAGTATTTGCTTACTTGAATAAAATTTTGAAATTACTTGTTTGTTTTTGTAGGCCATTTCAAAGTGGCATTGCAAAGGGATTATTATTTGTCACAACTTTTTTCTGTCCACCTTAAAAGAACACAGCAGAGAACGTCTAACTAAATAGTTGTTTAGTTAAAGTTTGCAGTGTGCTCATTTATGCTGATGACACCATCTATTTACACACTGGCTTCTTTCTTTATTCCTCTTATGTAACTGGAAAGTTTTACACAAATGGAGTCAGACTGAAATAACCACTTTCAGGCTGCATCTATGTAAGTCTGTGTTTACCAACATTAGTTTTTCGGTTTCTAGTTGACATAGAATTTTACTGAATGCAGGTCTATAGTGAATAACAGTTTTTATACATGTTTTGTTGCTAATAAAAGTCGTCTCCTAATCGCACTTTGCTGTAGAACAAAAGGTCTCATTGGTCTTTTCCTTCATCATCTCGCTGTCTCTGTTCATCAACCCGAGGCCGCCTGTAATCAGCAGGCCTTGAGCTCGCAGAAAGGTCACTCTGTCCCTTTGATGGTGTTTTGATTCATCCCTTCCTCTTCTCTTTCCTCCCACCCCTCCCTTTTCTCCCCTCCTCCCCACACAGGGAAGCTTGAGAGTCACCATCACCAGGGTGCCAAGAAGGGGCTGGTCCCGTCAGCTGCAGACTGACACCGGAGGAAAAAGCTCTGAAGAATCTGTCTCAATCTGGATGGACGTACATTACCAATCTTTGGTTTTATTCTCTAACTTTTGTTTCCAAAATTAAAATTGATTAAATATGATCTGATGCAGACATTCACATTATAATTTTAAAATATTTCTGCTCTATTTTTTGATTCCGTCAACAAATATGTCATAAATAAAGAAGACATTAAGCTGCTTTGCATGATGTGCTTGGTTAGAATAAAAAACAACTTGAATGGATGATGACTGTTTTCTTTTTTTAAAATATCTCATTAGTTATAGTAACACATTGAAAGTGAATTCATTTTCTGTATTTTCGATTTGGAGCTCAACATCTAGGAGAGAACAGCTTTTCAACTCTCTTCTCCAGCAGCAGGCCTGTCATTATCCTGCTCACGCTTAAAGCTACAGTTACGCAAACAATGGCACTTTGTTTTTAAAAATCACAGCCTTGTCATTAGTTACTATGAGACCATTTTATTACAGCAGCAGGGGGAAATGATACTGAGGGCGACGACCAACAACAACAAAAAGACTAGGAACAGTTGACCCTAATTCAATGCTGCGATCCAACAGCACCAAGCAACACACTCCTCACTCTAATCTGTTTATTGAGTCATGTTGATTTTATTTGCACTGTGTTATTTCTTAACAGTCTGAGAAATAATATTGCTGCTGTAATCTTCCTTTAAATCTGAACCGTTGTGTGTTCAGGCTTACAAATGGAATTTCATCTTCTCACTCAGTACGTGTAGCAGTAAGCCAACATGGAGGATAAGGCTTGGACACGGGGATGTTTTCAGTCTAAACAGCATGCGTTATCTGTCCTGGGTGTGTCCTTCCTGCTCAAAACCACAACACTTCAAACCTGTTACCAACACTGAGCCGATTTCAAGTGCATGTTGGTTTCATTCACTGCTGATGATTCACTTAATATTTTTCTCAAACCAATGTCCAGCAGTCTCCTGTGTAGCTCTGGTGGCTCATATATCAAAGTTAAGTTGACTCGTCTGGAGAACAACTGTGGGTTTAGTCGAAAATAGGCAGGGAGGAAGAGATAAGATCGCAGTTGTGATACAGGAGGCTGAACTATGTAGCAGTGTTTTTCTGTAAAGCTAATAGTTTGGCAAACACTCCTAAAAGCTTCACTTTAGCACAAAGGGAGGCAGCTGATAATCAAGAATGCAATACCTACCTAGGGGAAAGGTGATTTTGTGTTGAGCTGTCTTCAAGGGAATCTTAAATGGGGAGTCCCACAGGGGTCGATTAAAGGACCTCCCTTTTTCCCATTTATTTCCTCATGGACAGATCGTTCAGAAGCATGTGATTAATTTTCACCTCTATGCAGATGATTGCCAGGTGTATGTTCCTTTACATAGAGGCTGATTCTGCTGCTGAAGGAGTGCCTGATGGAATTTACTCCACCTTAACGATTAAAAGAACAGATTGTTATTGGTATGACAGGACATGGTGTTGATCTTGGTTCCTTGTGAGAGGTTTTTTTTTACTAACTTATCATGGTTTATCTTGATACTGTTTTTATCTATGATAGTACTGTGCCTATGTTTTTATTTCTGTGGTTGTACCATACTGCTGTACATACAAACAGCTCTTTGAGGAAAAAAATGCTATATAAATAAAATTAATGACATAGATTAAATTAACCTTGAACTTGATAATTAAATTAAAAAGCTAATAGCTGTAAACCCTTATGTTTTACAATAATTCTTAGCATTTATTTAGTCATTTCTGTCATTTTTACCTGTGAACCAAAGGTCAACACATCTTTGAATGCATATACATTCCAAACAAGCTGACAGATGACTTTTATCAGGTTTAGACATTTCATTTAGATAAGATCATGTTCACATAAAAAAACGTTTGTATTAACACCAGCTCTGAATTCTGTTTCCCTGTTGTAGTCAAAGGAAAATAACAAAGTCAGTTTGTGTTACCTGGGTACTTGGGTTTCAGAAACCTGGATCTTGTTCAACCCTCCCGCATTGTTAATGGGGTCAGATGGGCCCCAGGTGCCTTTTTATTTATTATATTCTTATTTTCTTTTAGGAGTGCACCCCTTTACGCTTGCCAAGGGAGAAACTATCAACCATGTTTAACCTCCCCCTGTCCTGGAGGAGTCTCCTGATAGGACAATGGAAGGGTTAAATAGTGCAGAAATTGTCCAATAGATGCACATTTAATGGAAACTGAGGAGAAAATAATGCTAGCTGTAAGCAAATATGTCAGTAGCAATGCTAATCTAAAAATTTATAATGTTTCATTTTTCAAAGATTTTAGTCACAATTTAAAAGGGGCATATACAAAACTCCCTTTTTGCATCTTTTTGTGCTGCCTTTTGGGTTTTCTACTGCCTCTGTAAACACTCCTAATATGAATAAAAATGTATGTTCAGTCGTTGTTTGGTTAAAGGGAATCATATTTAATATATTGTATAGACCATGGACCTGTTATAATTTCTAAAAATATTAAAATATGTCCGCAAAGTACTCTAAATTTTACTTTTTAAAATAACCGTGGTAGTAAATGGGGACTAGAAATTTTCTCTTCACGCTAAAGTGGTACTTCACTGAGAAACCATTATTTACTTATTTCCTGGTTATAATCAGTCTGCATTTTTTATGCCGGCCGAACCTGAAAATAGTCTCCTACACCTATCTCCTGCATTAGCTTCTGATAGAAAATAGACGATAAAAATCTAGGATTAGAAAAACCTGACAGATCTACGCAGGGGTGGACTGACTCTCTAGAGCAGCGGGAGCCGTCCCGGTGGGCCGACAATGTCAATAGTCATCTCCTTCATTCTGGTTCTAAATTTGGTTTTTTTAAATACTTCAATTCCTTTTAAGAAATAATTACTGACTCTTTTTTCAAACATTTTCTGAATGTTGGTGGGCAACGTATTGGTTTTAGCTTCATACATTGTTGAAATTGAAATTGTTTCCAATATTTTCATATTCACTAGATCATAAAATTTCAGTAGTTTATATTTGATGAATAACTGATTGGATGGATCTCTATAGTGATTGTTATTAATGATTCTCAATGCTCTTTTCTGTAGAATAAACAGTGGTTGTGTATGAGTTTTACATGTGAATCCCCATATTTCTACACAGTAAGTCAAGTATGGAACAATTAGTGAGTTATACAATGTCAGCAACCCAGAACTATTCAGTAAAAACCTAACTTTATGAAGTACTGCAATGGCTTTGGCAATTTTACCTCGGATATAACCTATGTGAGATTTCCAGGTGATAGCTTCATCAAACATGACTCCTAAAAATTCTGTTTCTTTCACCCTTCGAATGTCCATTCCATTTATTTTTATTGTTACATCTTTGTTGTCTCTGTCATTAAACAACATAAAATTTGTTTTATTAAGATTCAGTGAAAGTCTGTTTATGTCAAACCAGTTGTTAACTTTTATCAGTTCATCATTTATCACTCTAGTTACTTCATTAATATCTGACCCTGAATAGAACAATGTTGTGTCATCAGCAAATAAAACAGTACAGAGTAGCTTAGTTACACTTACAAGATCATTAATAAATAGTATGAACAGTTTAGGTCCAAAAACCGACCCTTGTGGCACACCGTAATTAATCTCCAGCAGTTCTGATATAGTATTGTTTAGTTGGACGAATTGTTTTCTATTCTTTATATAACTTCTAACCCATCGGTGTGCTCTTATGCCATACTGATGTAATTTCTGAAGTAACCTCAAGTGATCGATAACATTAAAAGCTTTCTTCAAGTCAACAGTTTTTATTGTCCGGGTCTGTTTTTAACAATCACTGGGTGTACACTACAAGATTTTTACAATCACAGACTAAAAACTTGAAAGGTAGCACCAGGGCTCTTCCCATTAGTCTTGCTGCCCCACCCTTAGTCATCACACAGCCTCTGTTGTTATTTGACAATATAATGAATACAAACTGATTGCTTGATTGATTGATATAGCTGTCAGTTTTAGTCCTTGAGTTAATTTACATTCTTTATTTGTTAACTATCGCACAATATGACTATCCTTTGTAGTATACAGAGAGGAGGCGCTGGAAATTTTGCCGACTTCTACGAAGTGTCCGTGGCTAATGTAGTGGGCTGGTCTGAAGGGAGTCACTGGAGGGGGCATTCTCCAGCACCCCATCCAAGGTCTCCAAAAAGGGTGGGTAGTCTGAACTGTAATTTGGTGCATAAGCACAGACCACAGTCAGAACCCGGAGGGAGACTACCCTCTCATTCACTGGGGTAAACCCCAACATACAGGCACCAAGATGGGGGGCAACTAGTATGCCCACCCCTGCTCTGCACCTCTCAGTGGGAGCAACTCCAGAGTGGTAGAAAGTCCAACCCCTCTCAAGGAAACTGGTTCCAGAGCCAGAGCCATGTGTTGAGGTGAGTCCAACTATATCTAGTCAGAACCTCTCAACCTCACACACCAACTCAGGCTCCTTCCCCACCAGAGAGGTGACATTCCATGTACCAAGAACCAGCTTCTGTAACCAAGGATCAGACCGCCAAGGTCCCCTCCCTCAACTACCACCCGTCACACACTGCACCTGACCCCTTTGGCCCCTCCCACAAGTGGAGAGCCCATGAGAAGGCATGTGAAATTAACCCATGAAACCAGGGAATGAGTTTGAATAATGTGTGAATTGTTTTAGGCAGCAGTTATAATGTTATTTTTATTATTAGTTACTAAACTCAGCACAGCACAGGAGCTTATTTAAAAAAAGGCCATTTTGAACTAAACAAAATAACACTCATGATTTATTTTTTACGGTTTGTTAAAACTTAGAGCTTGTAGCCAAAACTTCAGCTTTTCTGTGTTAGCTGAAGGATTTCCAGAACTAAGTTCAAAGAAGTGGCACAAAACTTTCACAGGGTCAGATCACAATGTTCAAAACACTTAAAATGTATTCTTCTCTCCTTTCCCTTCCTGCATTTTTAACAGAACACATTGTGCTGCTCATGGCTAGCATTTAAAAAACCACATTTGAACTATTTCTTAGGAGATTCTGACTGACAACAGCTTCACACAATAAAGGACACTTCCATGAAGCACAGAAACAGTTTGAAACTTTAGCCGAGTGGAAGGAACCTTTACTTAAACAGTATGCTGTTGCAGTTTCCATGCGTGATGTTTATTTATTTATTTGTTTTTATGATTGGATGCTCCAGTATTGGGACAGATTATGCAAGCAGCTGAGCACTTGGATCATTTTCACTATAGGCTCATTTGTGTTGAGTAAGGTCGGATTTTAAAATTCATGCTGTGGTGCAAACACGGGTAAATGGAGGTTTCTTTCTGGTGTGTAAGCACCTTATGAAGGCTCCCGAGGACCCTTTTTGGGCTTTAAAGCACAAAACGCTGGACAACAAAAAGGTGTTTGTTATACGAGTTTTAGAGTAAAGCCCTGAAAATCTCATTCCTGGCACATCAAAACAAGGAGCTGTGAGTGACACCCAGAAATTAAATGGTGATATAAGCTACTACATGTTTAAATGAAATTAATAAAATCTACCATCCTCTATCATTGTTGAAATAATTTAATTAGATATCAGCATTTCTATTTAAGTACACACTAGTACTTTGACATATTTATTAAAAAGGGCTGCTGTGACCGGCTCTTCCTCATACGTTTCCTGCACAATGTTATTTTCTGTTTTTCCTTCAGCGCTGTGTGTTGATTGGCTCTTTGACAAAGCTGTTTCAAGCCTGAGGGTGTGTTTCGTCGTGGTTTGAAAAGCATAGCGTGAATCACCAGCACACACACGCACACACACATTGTGGGCTGTTATGTTTTTAACCTGTGCCTAGCATTGTAATTCACTGTTGATTAGCTTAGATTTACTCTTGTTTGAGTCGCAGATTAGACACAACTCTCTGCTCCGCTTCATTCAGGATGAGGACACATAATTGCACCAACCCTCCCAGTAATCTCCCAGCCGGAGAATGGAAGAGGTCTCTTTTGTAAAGATCTTCTATAGAAGGTGTTTTTTTCTGTCAGGGAGGTTGCCTAAGAATTGACTGAACTGAGCCCCCAGAGAATTAGCGATGACAGCTACTTGCCCTGTGGGTGGCCCTTTTTTTCTCCTCTTTCCAGATCTCTGGATGAAAACAGACATCCAAGTTCACATAAACAAGGTCTGTTTGCTGTTACGCTCAACAATTAGGCGCATGCAGTTTTCTGCTGAGCCTCTTTAGACAAACACCGTGAGATCATGTGCTGTTGGTTTTTCATGCACAAAAGATGATGTGAAAGAAAGGCTCAGTGTGTTCCACTTAGATCATAAAACAGTGTGATGGATGAAAACGATGAGCAGGAAGAAATCCTCTTCAAAAGTTCTCATTCACTTTCCCGAAGGAAGCCAAATTTCCTAAAATGTGACAAAAAGAGTAAATGTAGTTATTAGCTGTTATAGGGTTGCCAGACAGTTTCTTGGAGCTTTAACTTGCTGGAGTTTCAGCTGGATGCCTGACATGTTCTCAGAACCAAGAATCCAGTCATGGATCATACATTTATTTCATCTGTTAAAATCACCAGGGTAACTTATTCATCATGTTTCCAGTTCTCATTCTCCTCAGGCTTCAGACTGAGGGGAATTGATCTTGTTATCAAAGATGAAAGTAATGGGATGCTTCTTTATAGCTTGTTAGTGCCTCGCACAAGTGGTGCCAGGAGTACCTATGAATATGGTTTCATTATTTTCTAAGAAAAAACTATAATACCAAAAGGGAAAATGCTAGAATGCCTTCTCCAGGTCACGGATGAGGTAGTTTCTCAAGGTCTTGTTAACAAATGAGGGAAAGATGGAGCTGAAGATCGGCAGGTGGATTGGTGCTGTGTCTGCCGTGATGCGGGTGTCATGGTGAAGAGAGAGTTAGATCTGGTTCCTACCCTTACCTATGGTCACGAGTTTTGGGTAGTGATAGAACGAGATCGCAGATACAAGTGGCCGACATGAGTTTTCTCCGCAGGGTGGATCAGAGTAGACCCGCTGCTCCTCCACAGAGAGAGGAGCCAGTTGAGGTGGCTCGGGCACCTAGGTTGATGCCTCCTGGACACCTCACTGGTGAGGGTTTCCAGGCACGTCCAACCGGGAGGAGACTTAAAGGAAGACCCAGGACACGCTGGAGGGCCAGGGAACACCTTAGGATTCCCCCAAAGGAACTGGCCTCAGCAGTTGGGAGAGGGAAGTCTGGGCCTCTCTGTTTAGGCTGCTGCCCCGAGACCAGACTCCGGATAAGCGGAGGAAAACTGTTGGATGGATGAAAAAACTATAATACAGGGATGGTTTTACTGTATTTGTGAATTTGTCAAAGGTTTTTATTAGAGCCACTACCATAACAGCTGATACTGAGCACAGGCTACAGTTTGATCCACTTGTCAGATTAAACTTCATTCTTATTCTGAAAAAGTTTTACAGAAAGGAAACTAAATTAAGCTTTTTTTGTGATCAATTGTGCTTTTCTCAGCCGCATCCCCACCTTTCAGTGCCTCACGTGTGTTTCAACATTTTCAAGTCTTTTTTATGATGATTCATAATTTTATATCTGGAGTCAGATTTGCAGACACAAAGATGAACAAAAGGTAAAAGAAGAAACTCAAGTATAGAGAAATAATTGCGGCGGGGTTGATGACCTGAGAGTTGTGAGTGAGAGGAAAGGTGGGTAGTCCCCAGTTTTGGGTAAGTAGCAATTGACTGAAATTTATTTCCAAATTTAAGGGAAGGATGCAAATGTCCCAGGAGGAGAGGCAGAGCGGCGGTGGAGAGTGGGCAGGTAGGTGAACGTCTGGATAAGTGTTTGTTCGATGTGGAGCTGATCTTCAGAACAAGTTATAGTGAATCCAAGAGTTTGTTCATGGAAAAGGTTAGGCTAGCCTTACAGGTGATGCAAGGACAAGTATTCAACAATATTACCCAAGGGAAATTATATATTAACACTAGTATTCACAAGAAAATGGTCGAATTTTACCGTAGGCAACTTAACGATCTGCTATCAGAGCATGGCTGCAGCCCGGCTTAAGTGGGAGTTGAGAGATGAGTGCTGATGGGTGTTGATAAGCTGCAGGTGGATCTGGCAGAGACCCAGAAGACAGGAACACTGTCAACACCAAAAATGGGGATGAAAATTTCCATAAATAATTTAGCCCTTTACCAAGATACTATCATGCAACAACAGAGCATCTTTGGTCAGACCTGCTGGAGTACAAACCGCTACAGGAGATCCTTCCTGCCCACAGCCGTCAGCATATTGCTGAAGATAATGAACTAATATGAGCTCATTGTTATCATTTTATAGTTTTTAGTATTCTTTTGAAGAACGAGTTAAAATGCTTAATTTCCCTTTGGGGGTTCCATCCATCCATTTTCAACTGCTTATCCAGAGTCGGGTCACGGGGGCAGTAGCTTAAGCTGAGACGCCCAGCCTCCCCTCTCCTCAGCTACTTGAGCCAGCTCTTCTGGGGAATGCTAAGGTGTTCCCTGGCCAGCCGAGAGACATAGTCCCTCCAGGGTGTCCTGGGTCTTCCCTTGAGTCTCCTCCCAGTTTGACGTGCCCAGAAAACCTCACCAGGCAGGCATCCAGGAGGCATCCTGACCAGATGCCTGAGCCACCTCAACTGGCTTCTGTCGATGTGGAGGAGAAGCGGGTCTACTCCAAGCCCCTCCCAGATGACTGAGCTTCTCACCCTATCTCTAAGGGAGAGCCCAGCCACCCTGCAGAGAAGACTCGTTTCGGACGTTTGTACCTGTGATCCCATTCTTTCAGTCACTACCCAAAGCTCATGACCATAGGTGAGAGTAGGAACGTAGATCGACCGGTAAATCGAGAGCTTTGCCTATTGGCTCAGCTCTCTCTTCACCATGACAGACCGGTACAACACCCCCATCACTGCAGATGCAGCACCGATCCGCCTGTCGATCTTGCACTCCAGCTTTCCCTCACTTGTTAACAAGACCCCGAGATACTTGCACTTCTCCACTTGGGGCAGGACCTCTTGCCTGACTTGGAGAAGGCATTCTACCCTTTTCCGAACTTCAGTTTGATTGTGTTTTAAATATCTGCTCCTAAACATGAGCGTACGTGTGGTAGTCCCTGTGCAATGCGTTTCCAAACATTGGTAAGCATGTCAGAAGTTGTGTGTTCTTCGGTAAAGATCCTTAAGGTAAAACAAAATTTGTCGATTTAGATTTCACATGAATTATTCTTTCACAAAGGCGGTGTGGTTTCTCCACGTTTTGGTTTTACGTTTCATCCTCTCATCAGTGTGTCCGAGGCTCTTTGTGCTGCAGCGCACAGCCTCCACCCTGCTGCTGGTGAGCACAGGGGAGAAACTAATCAGAGTAGATGAAGCAATAAAACAAGCACACCCTCGTCCAACTCTGAGCACCACCTGCTTCTGAAGTAGCGCCTGCTGAAACTCGTGTCACCTTCCAATGTTCATCCACTCAGCTAAGGTTTTAAATTCAATCAGACGTTAAAAAATGGCCTAATGTGGTTATTTATCGTTTGGGCTGAACAAGATGCCCAGATGAATTTCCTGATTGAAATGAAATGCAACTGACTCCCATCCAACAAAATGCCCTCATCCCCACCCAGCCAAGTTTCCAGTTGTAGAAGCAGCGGGACCTTTGTGTGCTTGCTGAGAGACTGATTGGTCTGAGGGCACCGGGTCCCATCCCCCCACCACCCCCCGTCCTCACAGGCCTGGAAGAAGAATTAGGCTTGTGAGCACTTAGAAGAGGTGGTGGCAGGCTGGGGAACAATACAACCTTGGAGCAGCTTATGGCTCATCCATCTCATAATCCGTCACAGAGGGCTGCCTGTCAAGTCGGCGTGGCCACACAAAGGAAATTTTTTGGAAAGGATATTGTCAATATTTGCTCATCGAGGACAATTTGACAACAGAATTCATTGGAACCCCTGCAAAAGTGAACAACATCTGAGGACTTAACCCACACAATGCCACTTTGAGGCACTAATCTCAAAGCTTAAACTGCAGATTAATTAAAGGGATAGTTTTAGAGCATTGTGTTCAGCCCGAGGCAGCAGGAAGTTGGCTGACTTCAGCAAAAAACACAAATAGAGCGGCCAGTTTTACACAAACACACAGAAACACATTAATTAGAGTTGATTTCTTTGGTGGTAGCCATGAGGTTAGTTTGAGCTAGCTGTTTCCAGCTATTACCCCGCCTGATCGCTCTCATTTCACAAAGATCCATGAACTGTTTGCCCTTGAGGAACTGTTAATTTCAGATCTTTAAAATCTACAAATAACTGTGATTAGAGGAAATCTGTGCAAAGAAAAGATCAAACACACGTTACACAAACAAACTGCTGACTTGCAAGCGTCCTCAAAAGGAGAGCAGATGCATAAATTCAATAAAAATTGGATTTTCCATCGCAAACAGCTTTCATTTGCTGCCATTTTTCAAGATCCACTGATAAGTGATCAATTCAACCTGTGACCTTTTGACTTGGAGACTAAACTGGGTTTGTAGCAACACAAATGCATTGTGGGGACGTTAGAAATTATGACCGCATCAATTCCTCAACAGAATAACAGAAACACACTCAAACTAAAGAGACTCTGGGGTCTTCACAGATAAATTACATTTCTACAAAGATCCCCCACCCCCACCCCACCCCTCACCCACACACACACACACACACACACACACACACACACAAATCTCCCCAGCCTCTCACGTGAATCCACTTCCACTGAGAGTCTGTCTTCAAGGTCTCTTCTGTCAGGAGATGTAAATATCAGAATATAGTGTTTTGTCAGGCTTTGAATATGTAAAACAGTCCCTTCCAGGCTTGGGTTTTCTCCGGAGCAGGCTCTGTAGCAGCGACATAACATGATTACCCAGGATTAACTTTTTACTTGTTGTTATGTGATAGACTTAAAATGCAGACACGATTTCGCCACAGGCCCTCAACTCCTCAACTAAAATCTGTTACAATTCACTGAAGAGAAAATGCACACACTTGGAGATACAACATAATAATATCTTTTAGAGAAATGTATAGCAGTTATCAGCATGATGAAAAAGATTTAGTTCCAGTTGCTTAATGTGGAAAATAATTTCTTGTTTGGAAATACCCCATGACTGTAGTAGGATTGATGTTTGACTAATTGGGTCAAAATTAAAGTTTGTCCCAAATAGGATGTTTTAGACCAATTTAGAACACTCAGTTAAAGATGTCACCGCTTTCATGCTTGATCTAATTTTCCTGAGAGGAGGGGGGTTTATATAGATCATGTGTTGAAGACAAATTCATCCCAGTTTTAGAAAAATCCAAGACTTTTGTGTTATTTGGGACAAGTTTATGACCCCGATTAATCTAAGATTTACAATTTAATCATTTCATCTAAACATATTAGATTATACGAGATAGATGTCTCTGGGGTTTTTGTGTTTTCAGATATTTGGTTTGTTTTTGGTCAATTTAAAGGTACAATAAGTAAGAATTCTACAGTGAGATAATCACAAAACAGTCTAATGTCTCAATCAGGTTGGAAGGTTACATTGGAGCAGATTACCTTGTCAGCCGGCTGGGGGAATGTCAGTTTTTCTCCTTTCTGAAAGCTAAAGAGGGATGTAGTTACTGTTTACAATCGGAGAGCCTGTGAGTTTGATGAGTCTGCGCCAAGCTACCGCTGTAGCGTCTGCGTTTGCAATTCAACACCAACAGGTAAAAAGCTCCCCAATTGTTTAAATAACAGAAGCCAGTAAACAGGAGCGACCCAGAAGTTATTTGTTGTTCCCCTAAGAAGCCACGGCATCCTTTTCTTTTACTCTAATATTTGGTGAAGCAGGCTAGAGGCTAACACTGAGCTAACAATGTTGATGGTGAATTAGAAATAAATATTTGGCTCCAAAAATATCTCAAGCTACTTTTTCTATTACAAACAACTCAATATTACAGTGAAATGTATGTGTAAATTTATTAATAAGTCAATGGTGTCATTTTTTTCATTAATGAGTCATTCAGAAGCAAGACGGCAATCAACTGCACTCCTCTAATGTCGGAAGCATACTACCCTAATAAGTGCTTCCTGCTGTAAAATTCCCAAGAGTGCTAACACCAGATGTACCAATGTATTTAATTACTTAACTTACTGTGTATAACTCGTCTTTGCTTGTCATCAGAACCTTCTGGTGCTGATCCGTAACTGGCAACAGCCGTGCCACTCACAGAATGGCATTGAGAAAGTCACTTTTTGTTTAGAAAAATGGACTACAGTGCCCAAATTTCACCACAAGGTATTATTCTTACTTCATTCTTAATCATTGCACCTATAATTTTCAATAAAATAAATGTCTTCATAGCTAGGTTTTTCCAACCCTCATCTATTAAGCTCTAATGAAAAGTGCTATTCGATTTGTCCACCCTGGTTGTATTCTCATATCTGTGAATTCCCATTAAACAGGACTACAACAGGGAGCTATAAATTACACACCTATTTTGTTGCATCATCCCTGACCCATTTGTAATCACATAAAGATGTTAGAAGTGTACAAAATACTGTTTTCTTTGCATTGTGGAATTTTACACCCACAACGCTTATTTGAAATGGCAGCAGGGTAAATGGAACACACTCTGGAGTAAGTCAAGAGAGATTTCGCACTCTGAATCTACAGCCAAGCTAGCCTTTCTGTGTGGGGTTACTAAAATGCTCAGTGCAGGCACACTGGTGTTATTTAATGATATTGTTTACCCAAGTGGCAACGTTTAGTGCTACAAAAAAGACGCCACCGAAGAAGAACCAGAAGTTGTTTTGCAAATGTAGAGCTCATTTCAGAAAGTCCATCCCTAAAGACCTTTGTGTTGAAATGGCCAACGTAACAGCTGGATGAAACGTATTTACAGCCTGCTGAAAATAAACATTTACGGCACTTTTTTATTTTTTCATGAAAACTGCCTCAGCATGAAGTTGTTTAAGATCAAACATTTAAATATTGTCAAGGTTTTTGGTCTTTTTTTGTCTGACTACGATTTAAAGCTTGTATTTATCTACCAGCTCAGTTATTTAATTTCGATTAACTGATGTTTGCCTTGGCTAACATTACAAGTAGGGGCAAAACGCTCATCTTAAAGCCTTCCTTTTATGGCAAACATTGATTTTCTTCAGTTACCTGAACAGGGTGGTACTAGTCATTTCTAAAAATGTCTTCATAAAAACTACACTGTTTCTGAAAATGATGTAATCCACATGAAAAAGCAAAAATGTTCCAAAATGCTGCAGTAACCATGCCAGTCCTTTATGTGGTGTTGTAACAATGCCATGAAAATGTACCAAATAGGGAGCCTAAGGTCTCAGTGTCAAGGCGCCTGCCTGGCCTTGCGAGGTGATGTCTTGCGAGGCCTAGCGCCTTGCTTACGACAACACTGTCCTTCCTCGGTCAAAGAAAACAGTTAAATGGAACTGACTTACATCCCGTGACCACGGCGGTCAGGTAACGTCACGTGACACGGGAGATAATGTTATATTTTATACGTGTAAGTTTCATTATAAACATATAATAAGCCTTAATTTTACTTTTTAAACTGTGCATATATTTGTTAAATTAAATATGTAAGTGAGTTACTTCCTGCTAGTCACTGAAGCTGCAACTACTAAGCAACTAACCATCCATAGATAGCTTTTTTGGGTCTAAAAAACATTTTAAATTAGTTGACTTACATTTAAACTTGAAATTTGCCCCCGAAGTAGCTGCCAGCTTCTGATTCGCCACCCTTTGGAAAAGACTGCGGTGTATTCTGGGAAATTTTTGACCAAGGCTAGGCTACAAGACACCTCCCATGTATCCTTGCTCAGCTAGCTAAACGGCTAACAAACGGAGAGCACACACCTCGGTAGAACATGAACATTGGAACACGTCTTGGCGGTTCCTGATGACGTATCTCCTAGGCAACTGGGGCGGGACCAAGACATCAAGGCAAGGTTCCTTGGCATTGAGAAACACCCTAAGTCTCCTCCCCTTCCAATCGGCTCATGGATCCCCAGAAGAGCGAAAACATAAATGCAAGTCAACGGGGCTAAAAGAGCTATTTTCTAATCCGCTTGCCTTACACCCTGGATCACACACATGTTATACTTCTATTTAAATGAAAAGTAATAAGGTGTGTTTCAACCACGCCTGTCACGTACTGTCAGCTTGTAAAAATTCGTAATTAGCATGACTACCAGACATTGGCCTCGTTCGAGTTTAGCAGCACCTCGCCTGGAAAACAGACAAGACCAGATAGATGCAGCTGGGAGAGTGTCTGAAAGTCGACGTTTAAGTCAGACAGATTTCCCTACATGTGTAGCTCACCGGTAACGATGGATGAAGATATCGCATTAGAGTTCATACTTGTTTAATTATTTATTTTAATTCTGGTGCCTGTTAGCAACCGAAACACATCCTCACATGCTTGTGGATATAATATAATGCATATGGAGACATGACTGTAATAATAAGTAAAGGTTATCAGCTGTAGTTTTAGTGTGTTCATAGGAAATGTGACAAAATAACACAAATCACATTTCTCTTCATGGCCTATATAGTTATCAATGTCACATGATTTACAGAATACATGTGACCAACTAACATTTTGCATTCTACCACCGGATGAGAATGTTGCTTGGATTGGTTAGAATGTGAACCAATTAGATCTTAGATCAGGTGAGAGCCAGGTATTTCCCGTCATGCCCTAGGCTTTGCAGCCGGTGGAGAGCAACTGCAGCGCCTTGCTCCAAAATCTGCGGCCTCCTTGATCTCACGAGGTTATCGTTGCCTACGTAGGCATGACGTCAAGAGCAAGTCGGCGTCAAGTCGGACGCAAATCTAACCAGCAAGCACTGCGCGCCGATCACCGGTGATCTAATCTGCGCAGAACTGGCTCATCTCAAACAAGGCCTTTGGCACGTCGCATATATAGCATCACCTGTCATGGTAGTGGGGAGCTTCCTGACCCAAGACATGTAGAATCACACTAGGAGACGGAGACAAGTAAAAATAAAAATGTTTTGTTTTGGTAAGGGAAACTAAAGGTGCACCGCCAGACGTGGCGGTGATGATGATTGAGATCCAAGATATTGAGGGGGAAGTCAGGACTGGGGTGAGCTGCAGAGGTAGGAATCCGGATTCCAAGGGAGGTGAGCGGCGGGAGAGCGTGTCGGTCCAGTCGTGGATGGAGATCAGGCTCGAAGGTGAAATCCGGACTATTGCAGAATTGGCCAGTGGTGAGAGTTCCTGGTGAGGACAAGGCGGAGTACATTCAAAACAACAATGACGGATAGTGAGCACAAGGCGAAGGACTAACGCTATAGTTATCTCTATAATGGCAAGAGCTACCCAAAGTGAGTAATCATCCAGCGAAGTGAGGTGATCTCCCAGCTCCTTATATCCTGGACCGGTTGATTAGGAATTAACTGCAGCTGGCCGCTCTCCAGAACCACCCACCTGCAGAGACTGAGGCAAGGTGAACAGAATAGTGCAGCACTCACCCCAGATCCTGACATCACCACATATCTCCTCTCCCCTAGTGTAGCTGCTACTTACCACATGGCCATATTTATGGTGGTTCTTTCCTCCTGAAGGAAGGATTTGAAGTTTGCAGAACTTCCAACCATTTTCCCTCTGCTTCTCTCAGTGTCTGGGTTGATGATGTCACTTTTGTGAAGCGCATTTGTAGTACTTAACTTATCTTCACACAAAACCTAAAATATCGTTTCCCCCCATTCGAAAATAAGCGCGTTCTTGGTATCAAAATGCATCTTTAAAATTCACGGACATCATATGTGAAATTGATACATAAAAAGAGGATTAGAAAACAGCTTTTTTATCCCTTTTGACTTGCATGTTATTTCAGGGACCCGTGGTCCGGAAGTAGATAGGCGGGACTTAGGCGCCCTATGCAAGGAAAAGGGGGTGGAGCATGGGCAAAAAGCCAACACGATGACTAAACAATGAGCAAATCTTAACTGTCAGCATTGCAACATGTTGTCAGTTAGGTCAGGGGTGGGGCTGTGATATCATTATTTTTAGAAGGTTGCATGGTGGCTGTCAGCATAAAAACAAACAGATTCTTCAAGTAAAAAACAGAAAGTCTTAATGACAAACCAAATGTGCTCATGTATTTAGCTTAGAAATGCAATGTCCCATCGATAAAGCAACTAAAACATTTGTCATGCTTTCTTGTCAGGAGACTTTTATCATCGCTCCTCCAACCTCCTAATGTGAGCTTCTGGTTCATAAAGGTTTTTTATTATTTTTTTTTTTTACATTTGCAAGAGTCTTTGCTGAGAAATGTTGAAATGATTCAGTTTGTATCAGGAGTTTCAACACAGGAAAAATAATGCTTTACTCTCTTGGGACAATGGTTCATTTCCAAAAAAACAGTTCAACCTCATATGAATTTATCAAATATTTACTGAACATTTCCATTTAGAATATGTGAGTAAATGGCAGGACAAACATCATCTCATGATTAAAATGTTTCTGTGTGAGTCAAGGAAAGGGCATGTTTTCTGCCTTTTTTAAACTTGCCAGGAGAGCGTTACTTGACCCTTTTTCAAAAGCGCTAAAGATTAAGTCTCTTTTAGATGGGCTTCAAGGTTTTACAGTTTCTTTTACAGAGTAATGGAAAGATGATTACATGAATCAAGCCAGCCCTTCTGTGATTCCACATGGCTGGCTGATTAGGCCTTTTTCACTGATGGAAAACACATGGCATCCACAGAGCTTGTTCATTTCAGGTTTTAGATGGTACGACGCTCATGCTTGGTTTGGAGCCGCAGCCTTGAAGGACAGCCATCATCAGATTTCTGTCCCCTCCAGTCCCCACTGGTTGCTGACTGTTATTTAGCTTTCCAATGGAGGCTGGCTGTTCCCCTGGGAAAGCCAGAGTGTGCCTGCCAGCAGGAATGCATTGGAGGCAATAGAGGAAGATGGAGGATGGTGGGTAGCCGCCGCTGCTGCTTTTCCCTCTGTGTGAAAATGAGTCCATTAATTCAGCCCCCACCCCTGCTTCTCCCCGAGCCCTCCCTGTGCCTGTTGTCTCTGTTTGTTAGCAAGATGATTCCTTCTGTCATGTCAAAGGCAACATTATCATATTCTTGTTGCCAGGGAAACCAGTGCAGAGCGAGACAACGAATTAAAGGCTTTTGCAGCGTTTGAAGCTGGTAAACATCAAAGGTTATCTGCAGAGCTGTGAGAGTTAGAGCTGTGACATATCTGGAAGGGTCTTATTGTTGGAATTGTTTTTTTATGACTCGTTGCTCTCTGAGAAATTGCCCTTTGGCTGTTTGTTAATAGATTCACTTCACTAAAATTAAAACGCGGCTCATGCAGTTGAAAAGTCAATGTGTCCAGTTTGCTCTCAACATGAAAATTTTCATTTTTACCTCCGCTTTGGTTTTCTTTGTGTGGTCAAAGCTTCTCCAAGCTGTGTATTTTCTTCTAGTTCTTGTTCTTAAAGCTAGTTAGAATAAAATAACAGACTGTTTTATTGTTGACATCTTAAATCAGTTTCTAAGCAGCCTTGTTAAAGAGACAATGTGTAGTTTTTACAGTTAATCTCTGAAAATATCCATTGAAACATTGTTAAAAATGAATAAAATGATGCCCAGTTTTTGAAAATTATTGGCAGCTTAGTACCATAAATCCAATAAAACGCCTCTGGTCTAAAGTACAGAGGGAGTGGGTCTAGCGTATTTGCGGAACACCACCACCATGTTTCCTTCTGGCTGGCTCGGGGTCCTGTGCATGTCAATGACATCACACTAGGTGATTGGCTGGACTTACGGAAGTTACGTTACCACGTTCAAAAATATTTAGGCAGTAAAAAACATGAACGTAAAAACTAAACTGCTAAACTCTTTCCAAAACCTACATGAAAGAACAGAATCAAAAATATATTTTAGCCGAGTGGTATTGCCGTAGTAAGATTATGTCATCGGCAGACGCAGGACCCCAAGCACATCCGGAAACAACGCCAGAAAACTAGCTTTGGCATTGCATTCTTCCAATGGAATTAACTGAGGGACCATCAAAGTCTGAGGAGTCACGCCAAGATTGTTGGTGGTCCGGGAGGCACAAAGACGGGGCTCGCGGGCCGCCTATTGAGTACCACTGAATTAGATGTCTTAGATGACATTTTTCTGGCTTTAGATTCAGGCTTCCATGTGGTTCTGGTACTTTTGGATCTATCCGCAGCATTCGACACGATCGATCATGACATTTTGATCACAAGACTTCACACTTGGGCTGGCATTTCAGGCACAGCCCTAGAATGGTTTAGGTCATACTTTTGGAACAGGTCTGCTAGGGTCATGTTGGATGGCTGTTCATCTGAGTCACAGCCTTTACGTTGGGGTGTCCCACAAGGTTCAATACTTGGCCCGTTACTGTTTAACCTTTATATACTGCCCTCAGGAGCCATTTTCAGAAGGCACGCTGTCTCATACCATCTTTACGCTGACGACTGTCAAATCTACTTTTCATTTAAGCCAACTCAATCAACAAAAGTTCTGTCTGATTGTATCCTTGAGGTCAAGCAATGGCTAGCTGATAACTTCCTCCATCTCAATGACTCCAAAACTGACTTAATCGTTTTCAGTCCTAACAGGACCACGGCTACTCATCAACCTGACCTCAGCTATCTCTCACCTAATGTATCCTCTGTAATCTCCAACCTTGGAGTAAAAATGGACCAGGCTCTGAAGATGGATACCCAGGTCAATAACACAGTAAAATCATGTTTTTACCAACTAAGACGCATCTCGAAACTAAAGCACATCCTGAGTGTCCGTCTTCTGAAAGCTGTGGTCCACACTTTCATCACTTCAAGGCTGGATTACTCTAACTCCTGCTTATATGGCATCAGTAAAGCAGCTCTTTCTAGACTTCAGCTGGTCCAGAATTCAGCAGCTAGGTTGCTGACTGGAGCTGACAGAAGACAACACATTTCTCCAATTCTGAAATCTCTCCACTGGTTGCCCGTGCAGTACAGGATAAATTTCAAAATTATGCTTCTGACTTACAAATCCTTGAACCATCAAGCTCCTCCATATCTGTGTGAACTTCTCCATTTCTACAACCCGCCGCGTGCTCTCAGGTCCGAAGATAAGCTCCTCCTAGCTGTTCCGAATGCACGTTTAAAAAGCCGTGAAGAAAGGGCTTTCTCTGTCTGTGCACCGACGCTGTGGAAAACATTACCACTGCTAGTGAGGCAAGCACCAACAGCTAGCATTTTTAAATCACGCTTGAAAACTCACTACTTCGACCTAGCATATACCACATAATTATGAACCTCACTTAGATCAACATTGTTTAAAAAATGGAATTCACAATATCAACTTCTGTACTATTGAGGTTCTTCTTAAAATGGTTCTCTAATTTTTAATCTCCCTGTGTCTTATTGATTTTTAGCTGTTAGTTTTGGGGATTTTGTTGTATGTCTTTTTTTTTAATCTTTTACCTGTGTTCGTCCGACATGATTGTATAACGCGGTTTAAATGCACTAACATTTTTGGTGTACAGCACCTTGTTTGGTTGTAATGCCATGTTGAATGCGCTTTATAAATAAAATTGGATTGGATTGGATTGGGTAGACCATAGAACTTTCAAACTCTTGTTTCCACCAGGACCATTTTAGATGTGACACACGGGAAGCCTGATCACTTTGGCGTGCATTAAAGATGTGCTGTTGTCTGTAGTAACAAGCATCAAGTAAGGACTTGGAGGCTGTGAACAGGGTTGCCACATTGGTGATGACGACACAATCCCAAGCCCTATAAGTGGTTAAAAATATGTAAATAGTGATAAAATTTGTATTTAACTGTAAATGGGATTGCTCACTTCTATTTAATAATTTGGTGGAGTTGAGATGGTGGATTTGCCTGGTGGTTGAAAAGCATACGTCAGACCCCAGTCCAAACAGGGAGATGGATCCAGTTCCACTTTTTCCGCTCCAGAGCTGGGAAGTTCGATCCGGTAGGAAGCCTCCAGTCCTGGATTTCCTTTCCACCCTGGTTGCTGCTGCTGCTTGACTACAATGTATCAGTTCCCACATGAAGAAGCGGTACGGTGCTCCCAACAGAAACGGCGAATACGGAGGAATTAACCTGGATGGAAAGCTGCTCGTTGTGGAATTAACATCAGAAAGGTTGCGAGAGAAAAGCGGACTTGGCTCGGGTTTCGGAGCGCAGTGGTAACTATGCGTTTGGGACTCGTTTGTTTTCGCTGTGGACGGTGTCTCGAAGTGTGATGGCAGAAGTCCAGTGAATCGCTGGCCTCCCCTCCTCTCTTGTGTTGGATGTCTGGGGGAGTGCGCTGTTTTCTAGTGCTTCAGATTTTTTAGAGGTTTTATCATAATTGAACCGCGTTACACTGATTTGTTATTTTATGGGGCTCACGCCGCCATGGACAGACGACGGTTTGGAATACAGTTGTTAAGCTAAGTCGGTAAGTTTGTCCCTTTTATAATTTCTGTCATTGTTAACAGTGCTACGACTCGTTAGCCGTTTAATGTTAGCCTGCCTTGCGTGTAGCTTTACACCATTTAGCCAACACAGCATGCAGCAGCAAGCAAGCTGCTAGCCAAGGCTGACTGACTGCACTCTGAGCTCATTGTTTTACTGTGCCAGCTACCTAAGGTTACACTCACATTAGCTCATTGCACAAACCCAAGTTAGCTCCGTTTGCTCCCTGAAAGCTACATTTGATTCGGGTTCAGCTCTGCTGCATCCGTTTAGCTGTAAGACAGTTGTTGCCTCGGGGACAATAGCGTTTATTCACTGTTAAATATAATAAACACTTGTCTGACTGTACTAATAATGACCCATGAAGTGTTCTGGAACATTATGTTGCGTTTAAACATCAGCAGGACAGTTAAAGCTGCAGATTCCACGAGTGAAGTGTTTCCCAAACTGAGTACCGGGGACCCCAGGGGGTCCAGTGTAGAATGACTGAAAGAAAAACTGAAAATGAAATGTTTTTTTTTAACGTGTCACTCAACACACATGTTTCCTTTTTGGAACAGCAAAAGTCTAGCATAGACATTTTTACACCTCTGGTGCAAATAAATTTTAATGACGCCTCAAATGTCACAAAATGGTGGATCCTGGTCAAACACATGTCTTGTTTGGGGCTTTGTGACATAAATAAAGTGGGACACTTCTCTTTTTGTTGGTTCTTGTTGTTGGGCCTGCTGGAGTGAGTCATTTAATTAGAGGACATTTTTTACAAGACTAGTAAGGCCTAACCTTGTGCTCTACTCTATGGGTTGTGCTGCCCCATGTAGTATGACAGTACCACATTTAGGTCTAAACTAGTATTTTGTAGTCTGTTTCAGGATATAATCTCAGATTACAGTTCTAAACTTTACACAATGGGTTCAATTAGCTAAATTGTATTTATTTTAAACCAATCAACAGAAAGAAAGATACTTGGGAGCTTTTGTCTTATACTCAGAGCAGTTTAAATGATTTGGGTTTGTACTTATGCTATAACATCATTATAAAATAATTAGTGATTATATAGTATATTATGTGGATTTAAAGACAACTATCTATGTTGTGGATTGAAAGGTTTGGTGTTTATTCTTGTTTACAAATGTATAAAGCATTCCATTAGGGTTGCAGCTTTCGATGACATTAATAATCGATTAGTCTGCCACAATAATCAAATGATTAATCAAATAATTAGATAAGCCATTATTTTTCCTTTGCTTTGAAAATGTGGTCAAAATGTAACTGAGTAGTACTAGCTGTAGAAACAAGTTAATAACCATATTTCTATAGCAGAATGTATTGAATTCAACTGTATTTAAAAAAACACATTAAAATCTTATTTCTGATTATAGTCGGTCACTCTGAGTTTTTCATGTAGGCTGAACAGGGAAATAGTCTCCTAAACCATCTCCTGCGTTAGCTTCTGATAGATGATAGGTGCAACGATTCTAAAAGTCTGACAGATCTACGTCACCCATCTCATGAAGGGGAAGGCTGTTGTTGGTTTAGTGTCCAGGAATCCGCAGAGAATGCCTCTAGTAGAAGCTAACTGTTAGCATTAGCAATTAGCAACAGTAGTAGAGTTGTGTTGCTCTTATCCAATACAGGGCGAGATTTTCAAATGTCAGGATAATTCCTGACCAGAGTCCCAACGCCTGCCGTCCGAAGCTCAAAGAAATCATTAGCGTTTGTAATTAGAGCAAAAGTACGTGACGTACAAACATGTTCTAAAGGTAATAAAATCGCCACCGCTACTGGTGTTGGTACTCATTTGAATATAAGTAGCCGTCTGTTGATGTTAGCAGCTAACAAGAGGTAAACTTACCGAGGTGACTTTGTTTTACGCCATGACGTGCTTCCTTTTAAGGTGCTCATTCAGCGCCAATGTGCTCCCATTGAAAGGAGAGTTTCACTTTGCAGAGTTTGCACTCTACGGGCCTTTATTTGTCTTTGTATAATGCTCCCATACTTTTGAGCTATGTTGTCTACTCGCCGTGTTTTCTTTCTCCGGTTTTGAAGGCTGATCTGGATGGCCACTACTGCGCATGTGCCTCAGAGCTAAAACGGCGGTTTAGCAGAAAGGCAGGAAGCAACCGACAAGCGTGCCGCAGCATGCAAGATTTAAAATTTTTTTTAAAATAAATGACGCGTCGACTATTAAATTAATAGTCGACTATTTTGATTGTCGACGTCGTCATGACGAGACTACTAATCGTGGCAGCCCTAATTACATCCCCCGTAATTCACATTTGACTAGTAAGGCATTCATTCCTGCGAGACACTGTATTGATTAGAACGTTCCACATATTTAAGCTACTCTGCTGCATTTTTAGATGAGCAGGATGGATTTGCCCAGACCAAGTTGTCCATTCAAACCAGCTCTTATGACAGAGAGAGAAGATGTTTAATTTACCAGCTAACATTGTTCATTATTTCAATAACAAGAAAAACAGGAAAACCTCAAAATTGAGCTTTGTTTTATTGATTCAATGGAATATTTGTTTCAGCCCTAAATTTCACGTCAGATGGTAAATGATGTGTAGGCCATAGAAAATAAGGCCATAGCATCTCCACCTTCTTTCGTTTTTGAAAAGCCATAATAAGGATAGTGTCTGACATTGACTAAAGTGCATTCTGGGAAAATGGGAGATATGTTTATAGACAAAAACAGACAACAAGAAACCTCTTGATAGAAATGCACACTACTGTATGTTATGTATACAATATCAGGGTTTTTCCTGGCTCAAATTGAGGCATAGGTGGTACCATCCTGACCATGTGCCAGCACATGCATACTCTCTGTATTGAACTGGCTCACTTTTTTAAAGGCAAAATATTTTTTCGTTAAAAGTGTTCTAATCTAAGCTTCTGTTGATTAATTGAATATTTCATTTGACAACGTTTCAAGTGAAACAAAACTGGTTTGCTGCTAAAAATATGAAATAAAAAAACAAAATTATCAGGCTGAAATAACAGACTCCTATTATAAAAGCCTCAATAAAATGCATTAGATTGGTATTTAGTTCCCTTCTTCCCATCTGATATTTATAGTTAAAATATTTTTACATTTCAGTTACATTTTAGGATTGTATTAGTAACACTCATCTTAGTCAAAATAAAACATAAATATATCCAGTAAAATATAATGCATTTCATTAACATGCATTTGTATTGGAAATGGTAATAACATTTAATTTCTGCTGCTAACAATGTAATGGTGTTATGTAGGGGTGGGCAATATAAACGATATAAGGTAGAAACGACATAAAATTGGGTAATGATAGAGTTTTTGGCTATATTGCATTACTGCGATATCGCAATAACACATGACGTCACTAAGATGTGCACCCTGATTACATTGGGGCAACAGAATGGTAGTGACTACAAGCATGGAGTGGGCGGAAGAGGAGGCCTATATGCCTCAAGTGGCATATATTTGCCACATGAGGATATTTAAAAGCATGTCATTTTGACATATAAACAGAGAGGGAAAAACGCAATATATATCATTACCGCACATGCTTCAGATTATATCGTAAGATAGATTTGAGGCCATATCGCCCAGCCCTAGTGGCATGTCTATTATGTACGGGTTGGCAATAACCCAGTTTAAATTATGTTCAAAGATAGAAGCGTTCTTGATTTATATACTACAACGGCTTGCCTTACTTCCGACTCGTATCTGCAGCAGTTCTGATCCGTAGCGCTGCAGGATGCAGAATAAACAGGATGGTGGGGACTTTTCATCCGCTTGTAGTTTAGTCTTTCTTACTTTTACCATCATCATATATTTTTCTGTGCGCCACTTGATCGTGAGACTGCTACCCGTTAGCATTACCCAATCTGCGTGTAGCTCCACTTTTGTTTCCAAACTTTGGACCGGTTCAGCCTTTGTGCCTTTGCTGGTTCCTTTATTTTCCTCCACTGCATCTGGATGACCACACTGTGTGCCAGTTAAAAGCATGTTTCTTACACGTAACTTACTTTTGTTCAATAAAGTTCTGGGGAAAATAGTAATTCAAAGATGTTGCACTAGTGCTACGTTTAAAAACAGACATGCACAGACAGTTTTTTTCGTCGCACTGTACAGTCCTGCTCTAATATGGAAGAGCCTGTGGGAAAATCAGGACGTCAATAGCACCAACCATAGATATATAACTAGTGAGAAAAGCTATTTTTGATCTTTGTCTGCAGTGGTTTTAGAGCTTTTCGGTGCACCGCTGCTGATACAGCACCCCTGTAGTGGCGCAACAGCAGTTAAAATAACATCCATATAGCTGGAGGCCGAGTGAAATCAGGCTGGGGCGGCACAAAATTAGCTGAAGGCGGCCGCCACGCAAATTTGAATGCAGGAAAAACCCTGAATATACAGGGATGCACATAATTGGTGTGCAGGCATGACAAAATAATGGGCAGGTAAGATTTTCCTTGCCAATATGCTTTGCGTACCTGTAGTATGTTGGTATGAGTGTACCCATCTGTATATGTTTCGGCACCTCTCAAACGGCAAGATAATAGGCCTGTACTTATTACAAGCTCCTTCCTAGCTTGCTTTGCTCGTACCACAGTTTAGCGCAAATGCTCGGATATTGTGCGTGTTTTGGAAACTACCTCCAGTGTTTTCGAGCTTTTGTGGTGCCCATAGTTTCACATAAGGTGAGTAACAGCAACAGACTGATCCACCCTGGCTGTATGGAGAGATACCACAGCTCTTTCCTCCCTGCCACTGTTAGGCTCTATAACAGCCACTGCTAATGGAACCCATACATCTCTATCATTCCACTACAAATATCATCGTCTTTCAAGACATGATTTGCAATACTACTACTAATCTTGTTATTATGTCCAATAAATATCTTAATTTACAATTGCTACATACTCTTGATATCTTGTGTGCTACTGCTACTATCCTGCTGTACTTGAGGTGTTGCAATAGTGCAATTTCCCCACTGAGGGACAAATAGTTATTCTTATTCTTACCCGGTACTCTTTAAGTAGATATTTTAATTTATTTCTTTACTGGCCATTGGTCAAAATGATTTTTAACTGCCGATAAAAATAAAATAAAAATCAGGCACCTGTGTGGCCAACTGCCACCATGGTTGTAGCATGTAGCCTTCCTTTTACTTGCATTGTTTTATGCTAAGCTAAAACAAAACATACTGCTTCCAGATCAGAAGAATGACTGAGCTTGCTGACTACAGAATCCTTTTCTCACTTATCCAACTCTGGGAAATCTAACGGACCAAATTTTACTTCTGAGTGGAATATCCCTTTAAGTTTGGTATTTAATATTTGCACAGTTTTTTATGTATAGTTTAGATTTTATTTTTACTACAATGTAGTAGTGTGCTTTACTTTGTGATTTTTTTTACTTGAAGATTCTACCTAGACCAGCCATTGTTTTGCACCATTACACTTAAAAATACAAAAACTTGAATCTGTTTTATTTTCTATTGTTCTGAGACCATTTGCACATTGTTATTGTTTTCAGTTTGTTTTATATTTGATGTTCAATAAATATTAAGAGATTTATTGACTTATTTAATTTATATTGCATACAGTGAGTTTTCAGTTGTCTTTCACAATCAATGTGCTGCTAAAATGTTTATATATTGCAGGGTTTCCCCCAGCGCTTTATAAGCCTGGCGGCCCGCTCCTGACAGCCGAATCCGCCAGGCTTGACTCATTTTCTGGGGGAAACCCTGTATTAGCCTTAGATATCGGCCGTCAGCAACAAAATTCTTTACAAATCTATATCGGCCTTAAAAAACACATATAGGTCGACCTCTATCTGTAAGTAACTCGGTTGTTAAGGTTGTTTGCACACCTGACAATAAGTGTATTAAAAAAAGCAGCTGAAATTGAGTCATAAAACATGCTAATAAAGTCAAAAGCCAAACAGGTAGATAACACATAATTTATGACTGTTGTTTTGGGTTGATGACTTGAAAATTTGTAGATCCCATACCCAGCTAATGAACAAACTTGTCAAGATGAATTCCACTTGTGCTTTTTAGCTTCTAGTCTAAGAACACTCAATGTGTTTACTTACAGAACTAAATCAATTAATGTTGACCTAAAGTGATAAACTGGGAACCTTTATCCTAGTTTACATGTACGTCAGAAGCTGAACCCTCAAATGAAGCTCATTACTCTCCGGTACAGTAGGTGGCAACGCGCCTTTTCTTGTCTGCATTATTCCGATTACCTTCAAAACTTCATTTGTAAAATCAAAGTGATCTCTTTAAATTGTAATTTACACTTTACAACTTTTAAAATACCCTAAATGAGATTTGCCTAATATCTTGTTTTGAGTTTCTGTAAACAGACAAAAAAGGTTATTATTTGAAAGATCAACTTTCTAATTGTTCCTCTAAGCATTCTTGACCCACAGTGTACTAGGGATGGATGATATAGAAAAAAAAGTATATCAATTAAAAATTCATATTGATCAGAATCAGTAATAATAAAAAAATGCTGAAAATATTTTTTGACGCAGCCCTGGCCATTTCATGTCATTACTTTATGATAAAACAAGTCGTCAATCTTACCAGACTTTTTTTTTAAATCAATTTTCTGCAAGTTTTGCAAAAGAATATTTGTTTTTTTGCTATACTTGTAAAAATGAAAACACAGTTTTTGGGACAATTTCCTCCAACCCTCCTTGCTGCTACATTATGTTTAAGTCTTGTTTAGGTTTAAGAGGAGAAGGCTTGGTGACGGTACTTGGGTCTGTCTTTTATTGGTTGGGAGTTAGTAATGACTTAAATATCAAGCGACCCGATTAGCTATAATGAAAAAAGAAAGGAAACTTAATTGAAGTTTTTATTGATCTATTCTGATGTCCAGCCCTACTTGTCACATTGTTTAATTGAGAAAAGCACTCAACTTTGGTCTCGTGTGTGTTGCTATATGTGCAGCTAATGTTCAGCCAGTGTTTAACCACTGTTTGGTAACACATTGGAAGTTCTTAGGGTCCCAGTTAGTCAGCAGCAGACATGTGCTTTTGTTGTACTTTGTGCTTTGTTGAAGAGGTCAGTAGACATTAAGGTTGCTCAATTTGCAGGGCTTGGTATGCAGCAGTGGTGCAGATTGTAGTTATTTTGTGTGACATACAGGATGTATTGTCCATAAGTAGACAATACAAAAACAATGAAAAGGACTGTACTATAATTGTTATAAGTATCTGATAAGCCACTTTCATAAAGTGGGGAGTTTTGTCAATTGCAATGCTTCATTCAGTATACAAATAAGCTTCACAGCAATGACTGTATTTTATCTGTACCTAAATAGTCTTATATAGACTGAAAGCGTGGTCGAGCTGTACACACTCTTCACTAACTTATTTGGCATTGATTTGTGCTTGTGTTTGTCACTGAAATCAATACAAAAGATAGTAATATCTTAATGTCAGACCCAGAGGATTTACTATAAAATTCTAAGAAGCTATGAGGCTCCTGCTACTTGTGCCTCTTCAGAGCAAACTTGTTCTTTTCTGTCTCTTCTAGTTAGAAAAATTCAGCCTTTTCACTGCCATAAAGAGAGCTGCTTCATTACCATTTGACTACATTTTCAAAGGCAATTTCTTTTCACTGAATCTTTTTTGTAGTAATTTGTTCAAATCATTGTAAGTGTGTTAGGAACCTTGTTGTAACTTGCCAGACACGGTTTATGCAGTCTCCCAGAGCCATCAATTGTGAAGTAAATTTAACAGTATAGCAAACACAAGAGCAGTGTCATCTAAGGAAATCCTCACTTTCTTATTCAGCATCTTGATGTTGTTGATAAATGAGCTGCCGGCCTGTAAAAGCAAAAGTGACACCTGATGGTTGGTTTTCTCTCAACTGGTTGTGAACACAACATTGGTGCAGATTTTAAGTTGGTGCATTTACACCAATAGACGCTCAGTGTGTTGTGATCATTTTGACCATCGTTTTACCCTTTAAATCTGTTTTGCATCAGAGTGGATGTCAAAAGAAACATTGTGGAATTTGAGTTTTGCAGTGTTTGTTTAGAGGGCTAAGGCATTAGAATAGTCCAGGACAGAAGGATTATGCTGGCTTTGTAAAGCTGCCATCATCTCATGGCCTCTGAAAGCAAATTAAGGAAGGATTTAGCCTTTATACTCAAAGTTTGCTGGTCATTTGAAGCATTTCAAAAATGTTTAAATCACTTGATTAAATTATTATTTTTTTCCATTTCAGAGGGTGTAGTTTCTCAAATGAAAATCGAAATGCTCAAACATCCGTTTTTTAGCTTCTGTAGAAAAATGGCACAACATACGTAACACAGCTTCTATAGAGAAGTGCTTCATTTTCAATAAACTGTTGTTGTTCAGATTTGATGTTTACAACTGTCTAAAATAGCTGAGTTGCATTGACCAACCACTCAGTTAGGAACTGGTAGGTCGCAGTTCATATCCAAACCTAAATGTAATCTTTATTTAAATCCAAGCAATGTAAAAAAATTCTTCAAATTTTCTTTTATAAGCTAAGCATATTGTTTTTAACATTTTATGGTAGTAAATTTGAAGACCCACAGCTTTTCCCACCTAAGTGACAGTTGACTCTACTAGCTTTATATCACTGTATAGGCACAGGCATGCCAGCAGTGAGGTAAACACACAAAACCGAAAGCATCTGGGCAAGTAGGAAATATGGGCTGAAAAGAAAAATGATGAGAGAAAATAGAGGTTTTTATGCAGACTGAATAGGTTCTTAACTCATTCGCTGCCGGCCGTTTCCTGATTGGTAAAGCCCTTCGCTGCCAGCGTTTCTCACCTTTTTTACTGTTATTTAAGAGTCACAGAACGTTGCGCGCTAGGATAATGTCGACGCCAAAACAACCAAAAGAAAGTGGAGACTCACATCTTACATCAGGAAGAATCCGCACATTTCGAGCTTTATCCGCTTTTTCTACATCATACTGAAAATCCATATTGAAACCCCACTCAGGTTTCAGTGTGTACAAAAAAATTGGATACATGCTGCATGATAAACATAGTTTGCTTGTTAATAAGAGTTTTGTTTTAATGATCCCGTTGTTGAATTGTGATCGGCAGACGCTTTTCCGGTTCGCACCTCACTTTTTTTTACAGCAGTGGCCCAAAACGATCTAACACATGGATTTTCTGCTTCCTGATCACGTGACATGTGACGTATGCGGATGAAGATCGGCTTCAGAGCTGAGATGTTTGTTCTCACGGTGCGGGGGCTCCTTCCGATGCCCACACAGTAAAAAAATGAAAATGATGACTTTAGTCGTAAATGGCAGTGAATGAGTTAATTATTAAGTCTTCACAAGGAGGGTTTAAAACCATTTTGTTAACATTGTATGCATACGGCCGCTATATTTGTGTAGCAATTACATTTAGAAAAGGATGCACATGGATCTTCTCTTGTATTTCTAAAACAAAGCCTTTGACTACTTTGATCAAATTAACATTTTATGTCTTTTATTTTGCTGCACAGTTGATTGTTAAAGAGAACTGATGATTAACTAGTTTTATGCTAAATTCAGATCGTCTGCTTCACTCCTGCTAGCATAAAATCTTTCAGTCGGCTTTCCTTGCCATTTCATGCTAAATGCACCTTTATCTTCACATTTATTAAATTAAATGTTTATGTTGAAACACTTGCATAAAATATGGCCGACATGAAAGATTTATATAGCTAAACGTGGACAGCCTTGTTTTTTTTAAACTTGTATAAATGATGGTCATTTGTCTGAGTGTTCAAATTTCAAATGTGAGAATTTTTATTCAGTGCTACGTCCTTTTGTTTCCCATGGCTGCCATTTTGTTGGAAAAGTTGACTGTAGTGTTTCTGACAGTTGCTATGAGCTGAAACGCTGTAAAGGAAAATGAGGCTATGCACTCTTTTTATGGCATTGACTGGACATCTTAATTTGTGAATTGCCATTCACAACTGAAAAAAGAGCACTTTGAATTCTTGTTGCACAGTTGCTGCTTTGCCAGAAATTGGTGATCCATCTTTTCCTGGGATGAGAGCCCAGGTTACATTCTCTCCCCCACAGTGGCTATAAAGATATTGCCTTTATAGCTTGTTTGCACAGTCTTTGTGCGGCAGAAATGCTGTCTCGTTTTCTTTGAGTTTTAAGTGTTGCTAAGTGTGTTCTTAGAGAGAAAACATCCAATGATTATTCAATTCAAGCTCAGATATTTTTCTTTGCATTAATAAAACTGTCAAATTGCATTAGTGTGTTTAATACACTATTGCTTTCAAGACTGTCTATTCATCCACTCGTAAACAACATGACCTCATTAGTCAATCACGCTTCACTTGGTTCTGACACTGGTGATCTTTTCATTACAGCTTACATATTGCACTTCTAATCCTATGAATAATTGATTGATATACAAATAAAGAAGATTGCACCCTTTTCTGTCTTCCTACAGGATATAAAACCATTTAGTTTACTGGAGGAAAACCGTTAAATCTTTAGGTCTCTCTGATGCAGTGGTGGTGTTTTTAAAAGATACGATTTTATGTTGAGCTTAGTATAGAGCATGAAAGGTCTTTGAAGAAGTGATGTGCAAGAATGTCTCAGAGCATATCAATACTGTTGCATGTAGGCAACGCGTGGGAGGATCTGTCCCTGTTGCCGTAATTGTAGCACAGAATTCAGTGTCATCTGTGGAATCTTAGAGAAACTGCTGCTTCTCAGATGACACCAGCGCACTTGCGATATCGATGAATAAATGACAGCACAGCTACAAATCTCCCAACTGGTAGAGCTAAACCATATAATCAACTGTAATTACTTTAGTAGAGTAGTTCCTTTTCTGTTCTGATGTTAACAGAAATCAGTCTGGATTAAGCTTATTGCTGGGACATATGATAGCCACCAAATAAGTCATTCAAAGCTCTCGTTCTCTTGTTTTTTTCCTCAATAAATCTTACATGGTCTCTAGTATAAATCAATCCCGTGTGTGTCCATCTCTGTGGAGTAAAAACTCTGTTGTTCCTTTTTAGAGAGGGGGGCGGTAAACGGCAGTATTTAGAGCATTTTTCATTATTATTCATGATATTCTGACATCTCGCTTCTGGTTGGCTAACAGCAACACAACTCTTCCACTCCTTCCTTTTGCTTTACAACGTTGATGTTTTATCTCCACAAATAACCCAAGCCTGAAGTTCTGCTGTGTGGTGGTGTCGCTAATGCTAACGGTTAGCTTGTACTAGTCGAGACACATTCTGCTCGGTTCTGGCCACTAAATCAAGACATTCTCCTGCAGTCATAAGATACAATGGGTGAGTCCATGAATGCAAAGTTAGTGCGACGTAGATCTGTGTGACTTTTTCCGAACCCGAACATTTTTCTTCTGTGTTTTTATCAGTGAGGGATAGGGGTAGAAGACCATTTACCTGTACAGCCTGCATGCTAGGGTTGTCACAGTGTGACAATTTAACCTCACGGTAATTGTGACCAAAATTATCACGGCTTTCGGTATTATTTTTTCTAAACGTAATACATTTTCAGACAACTAAATAAACCCTGTATATCAGGAAAATATCGTCCTCAGTTTGTGTCTAAATTTAGCCTAAAATGTGTTATTTTGTAATTATGTTGTTTATTTGTTTACATATTTCCCCTTTAGTCTTTAAAATACCAATATTTGCCCATAACTTCTTATTTGTTGTCTGATGATGTCATCATTTAAAAATATTAGATCAGATGATACTCAATACTGAAGTAGCCTTCTAATCAGATACTTTTTTTTACCCGTACTTGAGTAATAAACCCTGTATCCGGAAAATGTCGTCCTCGGTTTGTGTCTTTCCGGTGAGCTTTGCAGATTTGGGAAAATGTCATCAGGCAGTAATCATTGTTAAATTCATAATTATTCTCGGAGAGAGACCAACTCTTATCTGACCCTGAGAGCCCCGTAATGCATAGCGTCATTTCAACATGGGGGTGTCCGCAACACGGTTTATATGCAGGTAGCGGCGCTGCGGCTGCTTTATATAGCGACTCGTTGTGTTTTCCCTCAACCCAAATCCTCGGATCACGCATTTTAGCTAAAGCGCTAACGTTAGCTTGCCTTGCGTTGACTGTAGAGTTGTGGGTGATGGTCACACAGATGTGTCATGAGATTTGAAGCGTTGCTGCCTTTCACAGACACTTTCTGCACGTGCTGCAAACAGGATAGCCGTCTTCTATCAACTGTCCCTCGGCATTCTTCAAATATCCAAAAAATGCCGGAGGAAACCCACGCATGCATGGGGGGAACACGCAACTCCACGCAGAAAGGCCACAGCCGAGTTTCGAACCTGCAGCCTTCGTGCTGCGAGGCAACAGTGCTAACCCCTGCGCCACCATGCAGCCCCAACAAGTAAAAAAGGTTTTCTCAGTGAACTTGCTCTTTAATTTACATTTTTATGAAATCAGCGATTGCTTATCTAGTGTAAGAATATTAATGCACTGTAGCCTCAGCAAAAAATAGCGACCAAAATTAAAACAAAGGTCTTTAAATCTCAATCATTTTATCAAACAAAATATTTACTTGCGGCTTTGTCTGTAATCTTTATCTAATAACTTTTGTCAGTGTTAAGTTAAATTTTAGTTTAAACTAACTTTGCCCAAAACTTACTACATTGCAGGATGCCTAAGACACAGAGAAACATCAGTGGAAGTAGACATTTTTCATAAAAATTATCCCAATAAAAAGCATATCTTCACACTTGCCTCACTGTTTTGTTTTCCTGATCAAATCCGACACAAATGTTGAATTTAAGATTTAATCAGGCTGGAGGAAGTCATTATTATCCAGCACCATTTATTTTCCCATTAATCTGTCAAGGTGATGGAACAGAATCCTTCTTTTGGACAAGAATTGTGTGCCATGTCGTGATAAACAGCATCATGCTATTTCTTGACTGTGGAAAATCAATAGAAAAAACTGTTTATCTCAGGAGTAAATGCCCTCTTCAAGCAAATAAAGCAACACTTCAGAAAAAAATCGGTAATGGATTTGGACAGATCACACTGTGTAGCTGCAGGGAGTGCATGCTGTTTTCTTTTGGCTTCAATGCCATTAACATGATGCTTATTGTACATGATAAAAACATTTGCAGCTTAGACATTTGTCTGAACAAGTAGGGGAGCAGTCTACTGGTCTTAACGTGAGTGCTTTAGACTGCCCTGACTGGTTTTTGAAATGTTATGCCTGTGTTATGTTTCACACATTAGCTTGGGGCAGGCTCATGCTTTTGTGTTGTGATGTTTTGGTATGTACGTGCTTGGTAACAGACAACAATAATTGTGAGTGAGTAGCTTGGTCGTCTGTTTTATGTGTTGTAGTTTTTCAGAATGACGAAAACAAGCACAAATGTGTATACTGTGATCCTGCAGAGCTATTGCTAATAAAACCAGAATTCTAATCAAACTTGGATCTGTAGCAAAGTCAAATCTGTTAATTAATTGTTATAAATGACAATGTGACCTAAAAAAGTACAACACATTCTTTTAGCAGTGTAGGAGCATCAATAAAGCCAACGAGTTAAATTCTCTGCTGATCCATAAATTAATTCTCATCCTGTATGCATTTATAGAAGAGTCAGAGTGACAACTCACCAGAGAAACGTAAATTCAGCTTTAGTGTTATGAGTAGTAGGGCTGGGCGATATGACGATTTTAGACCATTTTACGATCTACACATCTGATGGTCTGTCATTTTTGAGAGACCGTTTTATCACGATTCACAGCTCTGCTGTTGAATTTCTGCCTCTGAATGAAAATGGAACTTACCTCAGGCGAATGACACGCCTTTGTTTGACCCTTAACCAATCAGAGTGAGTCATAGTAATATATTACTGCCCCGCTTGTTTTCATTTGTGTGTGAACAAACATGGCTTCGCCGCGGCTGAGCGACAACGAGGTTTTCGTTCCAAAGAGGAACGCAGGGTTTCCTTAGCGCGCGGCGCTAACAACTTAGTGACGTGACATGTCTCGGAGAAAGCGTAAAAACACGTTGGACGCTTCTTCTGAAGCAGGAAAATAACACCGCTTCTTAAGCAGAGCACGACGTCGCCTCGGCTCGTCCACCCTCTGCCGAGCCGGTGTCGGTACCGGACTGAGCTCGGTCACTGGGTCGTTGGAGCTGCCCCGTGACTGCCTGATGGAAAACCAGCGGGTTTCATCAGACTCGTAGTTTCTTGTTTTTGTTGGGGACCCCCTGTATTTTACCGCTCCCTCCTGCAGTCTTCCCTTATTACAATTTAAAATGATTCTGTAAGTTCCGTGTATCAATAGAAACGATCTCTGCCTCTGCCAGCTGCAGTAAATGTAGTTTCCAAATAATAAGAGGTGCATTCATCTGTGTATCTCCTTTGATCCACATTAGTGATATTTTCAGCACCAGAACAGTGAAGCAAAGAAAGATTCCTGAGTTTGTTAGTAATTTTATTTATTAGGTGCATCTAACCTGTTCTATTTTTCTCTGAAATGAGATCAAATCAGTGCTTCTATGGGTTGTCTCCAATAGGGCTGTAGCGACGCCTCGATGACGTCGACTGCTCGATTCTAAAAATTTGTCGACGTCAGATCCGGTAGTCGACGCACCACGCCCACTTGTTGCATCCCCAGGAGTTTGTAAATGGAGGAGGAATCTGCATGTTTTTCCTCTAGTTCGCCCTCTTCTCCGCCTTCACTAACATCTCCACCAAATACCGAAGACCCGGAACAACGTCCGTCCGCTACGAGATTCCTTTCCTGTTTTGCACGCCTTCGTCTCCCGGCAACGGACAACAACTTCCGGGGTCAGATGCGCTGCTCCGTCTCTATCGCAGATGTAGAAAATCACCGGGAGCGTTTCTCCCTTCATAAAAGAGCGTCTTTCAGACATTAGGAGAGCTGTTTTGGTGGTAGCAGTCTCTCCTCCGCGCTGGTCTGTTTGCTGCTGGGTGTATTTTGGTTTATTTAAACTTGGTAACTTGAACTTAACGTTAGTAAAGCTACTGTTAGCATGTTCGCTAACAGCTTCTTGCGTGTGGATAAGCTGTTACGTTTTGGTTTAGAGTTCATCTTTTTTGTGGTGCAGATCTCCCTTTTATTACATTTAGAGTGTCGTGGGTTTTCGGTTTAGTTTAAAATATCACCTTGATTTTGGTTTAACCACCCAGTTTAGAGTTGGACCTTTGGAGATTCTTATTCTGGTCCAGAACCCAGTAATCTTTGCCCAGTGGGACATCCCTACTTATTTGTACTTTTGTTTTAATTCCCCACAGGCAGAATTAGTTTTATTATTCCCAACTTGTGGATGGAAATATTTATGTTTTTTTGTAGTTGTAAAAAAACCTGATCATCATTTTAACTTTTAAATCCCGTTATTGTCCCTTCCTTTTTGCACACGAGCCAACCAACCAACACAATAAAAGCAGTGTTATACAAAGTGGAAGGCCCGTAGTGTTTATTCTCTTACAGTAACAATTTATCAATTTTTTTTAGGAATTTATTAGAGATTTTTTGGTTTTTATTAACTGTGCAGTAGAAAAATAATCATTAGATTAATTGCCTAAATAGTCATTAGAATAGTCGACTATTCGATAAAATAATCGTCAGAATAATCGTTTTAAAAATAATCGTTTACCCCCAGCCTCCAATCTGCACTGGAAATGTTTACTTTATTTAGAGACTTGTTGCAGAAAATATTCAGAATGCGCAGTTTTTTGCTACCACAAGCGATCTCTGGTCCAGCCGCACATCAGAGCCGTATTTGAGCTTAACTATCCACTACATGAGCAACTGGGAGCTACATAGTATTTTGAACAAGTTTGCACAATACGTTTGCAATTGACATGTTTGCACTTTAAATATGTTTACGATTTAAATTTATGTTAAGTTACTTGAAAAACGAGAAAAACTGATTTTTGTAATTGTTTCTCTCAGGGCTTTTATCATCTCTGGTGTGAGTTTAAAATATAAGTGTGTTAGCACTGTGCTGATTATCCCTAATATGAATAAATGTTTATTTATTCAATGTTTCTCTTCTTTAATACGCAATTTAAGTTATGCTATTCATGGATAAAAAATCGTGATAAAATCTAAATCGTGATAAAATATTGGAAAAATCGTGATATTCTATTTTTGCCATATCGCCCAGCCCTAATGAGTAGTGAAGTGAATCTTGTGTGTGAAATATATGAGATCACATGCATGTTGCAGGTAGAGATGAGCCATATCATTCCTTTCACAATGATACTGGTCATGTTTTGTTTCCTGGTAAAAAAAAAAATCATGATATTCTAATTAGATGACGTTAACACATCGTTACGCTCACGTGGGTCAAGCAGCACAGTTAATAAATTTGTGAAGGCAAACATGGCGCTCATATGAGCAAGTAGGGAAAGACTTGTTTAGTGTTTCTGTAGCTGTTGCAAATGGGAAAAATCTCACGCTTAGCCTGGTGGGTGACCAAGCAAAGCCTGGTGGCCCGCCAGGCTTATAAACGCTAAAGGATAAATGACCCGCACTTGTATAGCGCCTTTCAGAGTAAGGACTCCAAAGCGCTTTGTACTACAGTGTATCATTCATCCATTCACACTAGGGCTAGGGGTAAACGATTATTTTTAAAACGATTATTCTGACGATTATTTTATCGAATAGTCGACTATTCTAATGACTATTTAGACAATTAATCTAATGATTATTTTTCTATTGCACAGTTAATAAAAACCAAAAAATCTCTAATAAATTCCTCAAAAAAATTTATAAATTGTTACTGTAAGAGAATAAACACTACAGGCCTTCCATTTTGTATAACACTGTTTTTACTGTGTTGGTTGGTTATGTTCTGGTGACGTGTAGAACTTGGGAGTGCAGGCTGCTGCCTGAGAGGTGGTTGGAGACTGAGTGTCTCCATGCTGCTTGTTTTGGTCACTTATGTGCGTGAGGCGAGTGGTGTTACGACCCTTCCTGGGGAGTTTGGCTCGTGTGCAAAAAGGAAGGGACAACAACGGGATTTAAAAGTTAAAATGATGATCAGGTTTATTTACAACTAAAAAAAAAACATAAACCTTTCCATCCACAGGTTGGGAATAATAAAACTAATTCTGCCTGTGGGGAATTAAAACAAAAGTACAAATAAGTAGGGATGTCCCACTGGGCAAAGATTACTGGGTTCTGGACCAAAATAAGAATCTCCAAAGGTCCAACTCTAAACTGGGCGGTTAAACCAAACTCAAGGTGATATTTTAAACTAAACCGAAAACCCACGACACTCTAAATGTAATAAAAGGGAGATCTACGCCACAAAAAAAGATGAACTCTAAACCAAAACGTAACAGCTTATCCAAACGCAAGAAGCTGTTAGCGAAAAGGCTAACAGTAGCTTTACCAACGTTACGTTCAAGTTACCAAGTTTAAATAAACCAAAAACACCCAGCAGCAAACAGACCAGCACAGAGGAGAGACTGCTAGCACCAAAACAGCTCTCCTAATGTCTGAAAGAAGCTCCTTTATGAAGGGAGAAACGCTCCCGGTGATTTTCTACATCTGCGGTAGAGACGGAGCAGCGCATCTGACCCCGGAAGTTGTTGTCCGTTGCCGGGAGACGAAGGCGGGCAAAACAGGAAAGGAATCTAGTAGCGGGCGGACATTGTTCCGGGTCTTCGGTATTTGGCGGAGATGTTAGTGAAGGCGGACAAGAGGGTGAACTAGAGGAAAAACATGCAGATTCCTCTTCTATTTACAAACTCCTGTGGATGCAACAAGTGGGCGCGGTGCGTTGACTACCGGATCTGACGTCGACAAATTTTTAGAATCGAGCCGTCGACATAATCGAGGCGTCTTTACAGCCCTAATTCACACACACATTCACACACTGATGGTGATTAGCTACGATGTAGCCACAGCTGCCCTGGGGCTCACTGACAGAGGCGAGGCTGCCGAGCACAGGCGCCACCGGTCTCTCCGACCATCACCAGCAGGCAAGATGGGTTAAGTGTCTTGCCCAAGGACTCAACAGCAGCATTCTCTGTCCGGAGCCAGGATCGAACCTGCAACCTTCTGATTGCTGGACAACCCGCTCTACCTGCGCGGGGGTGGGGGGTGGGGGTGGGGGTGGGGGGATTCTGGTAGTGTTTCCTCCCTTTGATGAAATATCTACTTTGCAAATATTGCAAGTTACCCTCATGTAATTTTTTCTTAGCCAAACTTTTGAGTGTCCGTACCACTTATACACGCAAAATGCATGGTGACGTCATTCTTGTAGACTAGAATTGATAAGGGAATTGTTGGCAAAAATGGCAAACAATTCCTTAGGATTTTATCAGTGGGAACCTGTTCTCAACAACAACCAGTTTTCGATTCCCACCTCTACGTAGGGATGGGTGATACAGCCTAAAATAAATCTCATGATATATTGAGGATTTCACCTCGATAACGATAAATGGACGATAACTACAGATGTGCACAAAAATTAAAGTTGTCCACTAGATGGGGCTGTCACATGTATTACGTTGAGCCACATTCTTAAGTGACCCAAGGTGGTACAGCTTCTTAAAGGGACACGAATGTTGCCAATCTACAGACATTTTCCTTTTTTTATTGTCAAATTTATTGACTTTGGAAAAATGATCTCGATAAGAGTCAGAAATTTTGAGTCAACTCTGCCTGTCTGTTTTTTTTTACTGTGTACATAAACAAATAGCGTCCTTCACCTTTTCTCTCCCGCATGTCTTTCTGACATTATCTCTTGCCTTTTGAAATTCTTAAATATAGACTAAAGTACACAGTAACAGCAAATTTTGCAAATGATCAATCATGAATTGCGTTTTTTTAATAAAAAAAGTGAGTAAAATATTTTAAAAATCTTGCAAAAGCTGTGAAAGGTTAAGTTAAATTCTGAATTGTTTACTGATTTGTTTATTCTTGAATATTATCTTATCATGCTTTTTAGGTTAATAAATGTGGTTATTAATGAAATGTGGAAGTCAGAAAAATAGAAACTAAAAAATATTTAATTTGTTAAAAATAATATGGATTTCATAGGGCCCTAGTATTACTGCCAAAGAAATAATGAATGAATATCAACATTTACTGTACCTTGTCAGAATTATTGTTATCATCAGAATTCTCTTAAGCCCTTTTTACAAGACACACCGTACAGGCTAATTTGCGTAATATTACAGCAACGAATTTGTTCCACCTCGCTTGGTAGTAAAATTGTGATAATTGTCTGTTGCGGTAATGGTTAACAGCAATTGCGCCTTGGCACATCAGAGGTAGGTGTTATGATGTCGTGGGGAGTTACTGCCAAGCACTGGCGGGCAACTATATTGAAAATGAAAGTAAAAACGGGCCGTAAGTTTTGCTTTTCGAGCAAAATTAGCTGAGACGACAAAGTGGAAAGATATAGCGTTCCTGGAGCTTCTCTCCATTAGAGCTGGAACTCGGATCACCAGAAACTATACAAGGACTGTGGAGAACAGGCACCTTTAGGAGCAGCTTGTCACAAACGTAATGAGCATGGCTTCTTTGATCGCAGTTAAAACTAATATATCTCCAAGAAAAACATAAGTCTGCGACAGTGCAGAGACCGCCTCCATACCCCCTTTATGCCATCATTGTGTAATCTTTTGTAAAAAGAACACGATTGCGCTACTTTAATGCCATGTACCACTTATAAACAATCTAAAGCTCCCTGATGCCGCCACGGCATTTCAGCTAATTGACAGCATTGATTTGTAAAATAGCTTTAAATATAATAAAGTCTTTGGGCCAAATTACCCACCCCTAATTTTGGGATTGGTCAATGTTGTATTTTTTTACATTGTAATTTGCACAAAGACTAGATTGAATGTTGGTATAAATTGGTAGAACATTGTGTTGTAACCTGTTTGAGTTTTAACCTGACAAGCATTACCAGAGAAGACAGATGATACTGGAGAAACTGAAAGCAGACATCCATTTAGAATAGGGGAGGCAGTTGGAAGAAGTGAAGGACGAGAGTTTGTTTATGTTAGTGACAGTCCGAGGACAAAGCAAGCAGGCGTGTGCTCTTTCAGTTTTTTGGGTCATGGTGCATTTCAACTTGAGCAAAGCTGGCTTGACTTTTTGGGGGATGTTGTGCACATACTTTTAACCGATGACCTTTTGGTCATGGTTAACAAAATGTGTGAACAAGGCTGACAAATGTGTAGATGAGGCAAATGTAAAGTAACAGTTTTGTGTTGCTTTTAGCATTACGTGACAGTTGCACTCTGCACACAGTTTGCAGCTGTGGTTGATTATAAGAGAAGGTTCAGGCAGTAGAGCTTGTTACTTTGTGTTGAGCTGTCAAGAGATGAGCTGATGGTTAAAGAGTTAAAGAAAACACAGATGACGTCATGTTATGCAAACATCCAGTACCCATGAGCGATTACTGATAACTTGTGGAAATATTTGACTCATCTAATGAGTCATAATGATACGTTTCTGTGTTTTGCCTTGTCAGTTAACAAATTGTTGGACAATTGGAAAACAGCAGCAGTGAAGGCTACTGATTAAATCTGTAGAGAATATGATTGCATTGTGTGCAACCTGGCAACAACTGAGCTGATGACCTCAAATGCAGCACTAGGGCAGAGATGCTTCTTCACATTGATGTGTACAGAATTACAAGCAATTTAACAAGAATTACAAGTCATCCTGCTTTGCTTTTACTGCTACGTCTGAAGTCCGGTCTTGTCATTTTGTTGTACCTGGATGCTGGTTCAATTACATAAAAGCTTCTTGAATACACCAAAGACCATGTTCTCTGCAATTAGGAAGTGAATCTCTGCAGCTGTATAAATATCAGAGCTATTATCTCGGCTCTGCTGTGTGTTCATAGACAAGGCATTAACTCACCAGTGTGTGTTGTGTTAGCTTTAATTTTGCCAGTGAAACAAATAAATTCACAACTGTGTTTTAAGCCCAGACCACACTGTGCTTTTTCCATTGTCCTAGACAAATTTCTTGTCATGAACAAATTTATGACAAAAAACAGTGATTTGCAAGTCTGTGGCTTTCCATTGTGACGGGATCTGCGGCAAATTATTGAGCACCCTTTTGACCAAAGTCAGCCTCCAACAGACTTCAAGCACTGCTTAAAAACCTACAACTCCTGTCTGCAAGCAACCAATGAAAATGCAGGTAGTGATGCGAGCAGCTAATGACGGGAGTAGGGAGCCTAAGTCTCCTCCCTTTCTATATGACTCATGGGTCCCCAGAAGAACGAAAAATTGAATGCAAGTCAGTGAGGCTAAAAACGCTATTTTCTAATATACTTTGCCTTAGGCCCTGGATCGCACATATGCTGTACCGCAATTTAAACAAAAACCTTAAACCTAACTTCAACTATGCCTGTGTCACATACATTGACATTTATTAGCTTGTAAAAGGTTTGTAATTAGCATGACTACAAATAAGACATTGGCATATTCTCTTCTCCCCTAGCGTAGCTGCTACTTAGCAAATGGCCAAATTTACGGTAGTTCTTTCCTTCTGAAGGAAGGATTTGTGGTTCACTGAACACAGCCATTTTCCCTCTGTTTTTCTCTATGTCTGGTTCGATGACATCACTTTCGTGATGCGCATTTGTAGTCCTGGAATTATTTTCACACAAAACCTAAAATAACATGTCCCCCTCTTCGAAAATAAGTGCTTTCTTGGTATCAAAATGTGTCTTTAAAACTCATTCACTGCCAGCCATTTCCTGATCAGAAAAGCCCTTCGCTGCCAGCTTTATTCAGCGTTTTCACTGTTATTTTAAGAGTCACAAAACGTTGCGCGCTACGATGATGTCGGCGCCAAAACAAAGAGTAAACTCGCCTCTTACGTCAGAATCTGTGTGTTTCGAGCTTTATCTGTTCTTTCATAATCCGTTGTCGACTTGTGATCGGCAGAAGCTTTTCTTGTTTGCACCTCACTTTTCTTACAGCAGTGGCCCAAAACGATCTCCTAACACATGAATTTTTTGCTTCTTGATCACGTGACGTGTGACGTACGCAGATGATCGGCTTTAGAGCTGGGATGTTTGTTCTCACGTTGCGGGGACTCGTTCTGATGCCACACACAGTAAAAAAAAATGCAAATGATGACTTAAGTCGTCATTGGCAGTGAACGGTTGGATTTATAGGGGCAGTGAATGAGTTAAAATTCATGGACATCATATGTGAAATCCATGGCACATAAGAAGTGGAATTAGAAAATAGCGTTTTTAGCCTCATTCACTTGCATTCGTTTTTTCGTGCTTCCGGGGACCCATAGACCAGAAGTAGATGGGCGTGACTTAGGCTCCCTATACAATACGTAAGTAGAGGTAGCAACAGTGGAAGCTGCATGCAGGAACAAGCGAGCCACTCCTTTTTAAAGTTTGGTTCGGAGTCTAATTAAATCAGTGTTAACGGCATCGCTTTTTTCTGTTTTCATCATTGGTTAGCTTAGTTTTGTTTAGCTGTCAGCTTTTAGTGACGTATGCTTTTCGGGGAGGTGTGATCGTGATGTTAACTCATCCCGCTAAAGTGAGATGTTATGCAGCTTGGCTCACTGAAATCTTGGACCGTACATTGTGCCACCTCCCTAGAGTTCTTAGTGTGTAATGAGCAGTACTGTGCGACAGACGAAAAACACAGTGTAGTCCGGGATTATGTTTTTTTCTGTTTTATCATCTCAATGTAACTAGTAAGGGTGAGTGGTACATCACATATACTGGATATCATTTTGTTTTTTGAGCTGTATCTTGAAGACAGTTGCTATTAAGTTTAAATTCTTAGCACTCACTCTCATCTGGGATGGTGAAGTTTTGCATCCTGCTCCTCCAGCGGTTGGCACTGTTTCAGGAGCTAAAAAGGGTCTATGGCATTCCTCAACTTTGTCGAAACTTGTGCTCAACATCAATTAGTCGAATTTCAATCACAAATATGATTTGAGTTTTGAATGATTATAAATACAAAAGGAGCCTATTATTTTCTCCTCCCTCGTGGTTTACTCCCAGTTCCAAATCAAGTGCTCCTCCCAGTAGTGTTGCCAACGTTTAGCAACTTTTTTGCTATTTCTAACAACTTTTCAGATCTTCGATGTTTTGACTTTCCCTTCTTTGACCTTTTTTTTCTAAAAGTACGTAGCGAACAACCTAGAAACATCTCTGGTAACTAGGGTTGGGCATCGTTTGATTTTGAACGATTCCGATTCCTTGTTTCGATTCTGGTTCCTATCGAATCCCGATTCCGATTCTTTCAAGACATTCCATGTTTTAAATGAGCCAGCTAACCACTTGTCCTACTTGATGAAATAATCTTAACTTCAACATGAATTTTAATTCTATGAACAATAACATCACCTTCATTTAGACGAAAACATGTTTTGGGAAAAAAAAGAAAAAGACTTGCAGCACAACCAGTGTGTTTGTTTCTGACCACAACCAAAGTCTGGAAGAAGCCTCTGGGATGAGAGGCTAAATGTCTCCAACGTATCCAGAAACGTCCAGCTGTTTTCCTACCTGCAGCAGCCATTCAGTCAGAGCAGAAAGTGAAACTTAAACGTAGCTGCTGTCAGTAACAATCTTAACAGATTTTAAACATTAAAACTCTCAACAGAAATGGTTCAAAAAGGAAATAAAAAATGTTATTTATTATTATTATTTATTGTGGCAGAAGCTGGTGTGGTCCACCACAGAGAAGTTTCTCTAGCATGATGATTTTAATTATTCTACAGGTTATTGTTCAGCCTTCTGATGCTCAAGCGGCTGCGTCTGACTGCTGACGCTCCGTGTGTGTTTTTATTTCTGCAGTGAGACAAATTCACCTCACACCGTCCGGAGTTTGTTCTTTAAAGCTTCTATTAAATCCACCGTGTTGACGTACTTTAACAAGTTTCCTCTACTCAGCAGGAGTTAAGTTTACATGAAGGAGTAAAAGTTAGCAGACACGTTTGTTTCTATTTGGCCACTGCGTGCCGGGTGGGGGGAGGGGGGACTCGATGCTGCACACAGACAGCTGGTGTGATCAGCTCTGAAAAGTGTTGATCACAATTTGCAGATCACATTTATTTTTCACGGAGATCGGCCGCGGATTCCTGTTCCGTCTATATTCCAGGAATTGAAAAAAAAAACCCAACTTTAAACGATTCCGGGAAAAACTAACGGTCCCGGTTCCAATCGATGCCCAACCAACAGTTGGTCCCGGTTCCAATCGATGCTCGATGCCCAACCCTGCGTAACCCGTAGCTACTGATCTGAATAACCGTCGTCGTCCTGCAGGTTACCAAAACATGCCTGCGCTCCGGACATTAGGAAAGGGAAAGATGTAGTGATGATGTGTCGGTCACGAACGAAACCGCTCTTAGAGCTGGGTCCTTTTTATATTAGCTGTAGTGAGTGACAGTGTACCTGCAGGCTCCTGAGCTGCTAAAAAAAGGCAAAATGGGTGCGCACTGCCTACAGAGGGTGTGTGTGTGTGTGTGTGTGTGTGTGTGCGCGTGCGCGCAGCACTCTGATTGCTGTGAAAGGAGAGTAGTGGCTCAAAATGCCTGGGACAGTTTTATATTAACGGATGGGACCTGCAAATCAATAGTTTACAAATAAGTTAGAAATAAGTCCCTCACGCTGATAAATAACTTCTCTCTGAGCGACACATTGCTTGCTACTGTACACTCATGCAACACAGCTGGACAGGACTAAATAAATATTATGCAACATTTTGTGGAAGTGGAAGTTCACATACAGCATTTCTATTTATTTTATATTATAAATGCACTGTAGAACTCTTTCTGTCAGTATTTGCAAGATTTTTTTTTTTTCAAATTGGGTCTGTGTTGGGTAGGCTTAAATAAGTTAAACCTCAGCCTAAATCCTTTCAGTCATAAATTATGAGCAAGTGTATTGGCTCTTTTATACCAGAAATCAGGAGTTGTTTTTGTCATCATCATCTTCTTTTTTTTCTCTGAATGTGTCCTAAGCAAATTTATGGCAGAATAAATGAATAAGCAAAAAAGTAAATAAAATCAACGTTAATTTAAAAAATGGTATTAAATAATCGAGTTCTCAATTTCAGTCAAAGTAATTGTGATTTTCATTTTTTGCCATAATTAAGCAGCCCAAACCTGTGGTCATTGTGCTTGAACAATGTTTTTGGTCAAATCTGCTGAAAATTAGAGATGGAAATTATATAAAAAAAGTTCTAATCCAGTTTGAGAAAATCTTTGGTTTTCTTGTTATCATTGCTAACTTTACACATACACCCAAAAAACAAAAATATTCACACAAAAGATAGAATACCTATCATTCACACATCAAAAATGTCTGTTCTTCAGTAGGCTTGCAACGATTCGTCAACGTTGTCGACAAATATCGACAATTAAAATAGTTGACAATGAATTTCAGTGTCGACGTTGTCGCCAGACGTGTTTTTTCCGACCGAGTGAGGCAGCTCACTTCATTACAATCTCTGCCGAGAGTCGCACATGCCCAATAGCTTCTCTGCTAGCGTCAACTAACAGAAATGGCGGCGTTCAACACAGCGGCTACGCGTACCAAAACATCTAAAGTTTGGGAGCATTTTAGCCTGGATTCGGCGAATAAAAAGATTACCGGCATTATTTGCAAAGCAGTCCTTGCGTATCACGGCAGCACCTTGAAGATGCATGAACACTTAAAGAGAAAGCACATCGGACAGTTGAATGAAACAGTCTGACTCACCTCGGTAAGATTTAAATAACACAAAAGACAATACGTTTTGTTTTGGATGTACATTGTACATTTTTAAACATATTTTCGCTTTTAAAAAGAGAGATTTAATGTTATGCCCGATTGTGCCTGACAAAAGTACTTTAATTTTATTTATGCATTTATGTCTATACTGACTGAGCACTGTGGCTAATTGGTGTTGGATAGGGTATTTTTATTTACTTTTAGTATGAATTGGCCTATCACTAGCAAAGTTCAATAAAATATGCATTTTCTGTTGAAGTACCCATCTTTCTTGTGTTATCATTTTTCACATAATTAAAACAATCTCATGCTAAATTTAAGAAAGTTTTAATAATTATCCGATTAGTCGACTAATCGTTTCATTAGTCGGTGACTAGTCGACTATTAAAATAGTCGTTAGTTGCAGCCCTATTCTTCAGCGCAAGCTGCAAACTTGAGGTCGATGTAGTTTCCTTACCAGATTTTAGCAACAGAAAACACCATCAAGTGGAACCTAACTGGTATTTTATGAGGAGAAAAAAGTGACAAAGACATAACTACATTACACATAGATCACTTTACAAATACAAAAATCCTTATGAGACTCTTTTCGCACCTGAATCATTTGTGCGTACATGGTGCATTTGAATGCTTGGTGGAAGCTGGGAAATTAGAATTTCCTTTGGAATTAGTCTAAATTTGTGCTGATGGGACAAATATGTTTTTCTGTGGAAAATATAGCATCTCAGGATCCTGTAGTTATAAAAGATAGACCTACATCTAGCCATATATGTGTTTATGAGCCATGAAACATAGTCAGAGTGTTTCTCTGACTGGAAAAAGCGGGAGAAGGCACGAGAAGAAGGCACAGCTGCCTGGTGATCTTTCCTCAGAAGTAAGTAAAAGTTAAACCTGCATGCTTTGCAGTGTTTAATGAGACAGCTATTCTTTGTTTTGGACATTTTATAAGTTTGAGAGATTGATACACTGTCCACATTTCTGTGTTAGCAGGCACTAACATTTGTGTGAGCTAAGCTACGTTAGCTATTTAAAGCTGTTGTGAACATAGATATGAATAGAGAACAGTATTTGTGCTTTGTAAGATGAGTAGAATTATTTAGTTGCACCGCCAGACTTGCATTTGAATTTTTTCAGATTACATCAAGGGCATAAAAGCTGCTTAGGATTGTGTTTTTCTAGGTTAGCTTACAGCCCCTTTCAAATCCACTTATTAAAAACTGTTTTTAATCATTTAGCTATTACACAACTCTATTAACGTGTCAAAATGAAGTTGCTGTGGTTTTGAATGCATCACAAACTGCTGAAGAACATAAAATTCACTGATCAAGTCCGACCACAACTCCCAGAATGCACCAGCCAAGGAAGCTTTTCTAGGGCTAGTTTATGTGCATGCACAATAACAGTGGGACAGTTTACATTTTATTGTGTACACACATAAACTGGCCTGAGAGCCACTTGCTTGTCTGGGAACTGTGTGTCAATCTGTCAGACCTATAAAACGTCCGAAACTGTCTAAAATAATAGCTGTGTCATTATGATGGGACACTGAAGCGTGCGGGTTTAACTTTTACTTACTTCGGAGGAAAGATCACCAGGACGCTACACATACAAATCTAGATATACACACACAGAGATCTTTTGAGACTTTTTTCTCCCCTTACTATTTTGGCTGATCAGGGGTAATTGTTTAATTTTCACTCATCCATTGTATAGGGTAACATGTATTCTGCCAGTAAAGGTGTAGCTCATTGAGGGCCATACAGTGTTGGAAACATGGCACCATATCAAAATTTTCTACAGGTATTGAAAGATTCTACATTTCTGCAAAAGCTCTGTGGTTTTAGGAAACAGCTTTGTGCAGTAGTTGGCGGCAGTGATGGCGGTGTTTTTCTAAATCAAAAATACTTTATCAATTCTAAAGATACATTGGATATTATAGATATTACTGTCAGGTGCGAGAGACAACAGAAAGCCTGCCATTTATTAAACATTTGCATTGTTATTCTGATTTATTCTATAGGCTGTATAATAATTACTGTACACTACTAGTTCAAGAGAACTTTTAAAAATGAAATTCTAAGTAACCTGTAATTAATGTTTTATGGCATGCATTTCATAGGCTGCTGTTAAAAAATTGATCAGTGAACAGTTGTCTGCTAAGTTAGGTATTACATTTCGTATGGTCAACTAATAAGGATTAGTTGACCATACGAAAGAATAAATACAGCTGTGTTTTTCGTGTGTGTTTGTTGTAAACTAGTTGTTCTGTGGCACAAATATCATTTATAGGCGTGTTTCTGTTGTTGAAACTTCAGGGGAAACTTTGGGAGGGGAAAATTGACTAGGAGATACGATGGCCCGATCCTCTCAGCTGATGTGTCTTTTTACAAATTCATCCCTCTCTGGACTCTGCACAGACGTCAGCATAATCAGATATGCAAATCCTTCACCTTTTGGCAAAATTCAACATTTTGAATCCAAAAATGAGTTAACCTACATGATTCGTGCAGATCCGATGAGAAAATATTTGGAGGAAGGGGGTACAGTGACGCCGGCTTTTACAGTTCAACTAGTTTTGATATTATCCACTGGGGGAAATATTCAAGAGGATTTTTAAGGTGTCCCTAACATCACCAACAGTTGGAAGAAAAAAAAAATCCGCCGGAGCCCAAACAAACGCATCTCGTCTTGAGGTCTGCTGTGTAGACCTCTAGATGGCTCTTCTCTGCTTGTACAATCCGAGCCTAAACAGAGTACCGACAGCGGGATGAGTCACGCATGGCAGCAGAGAGATCCATGGTGGTAAAGTAAAATGTAGACTATGTAGTCTCTGGCGAGCCGGTTTTGGGTTGAAATTCCATCGGGTCATTTCGGTTTCAATCTTTGGATCTTGTTGGGCTCTGCTGCGCAGCTTCGGGCGGGGGTGGGAGGACACAGAGGACATGAGAACTCACAACAGTTAAAGAGAAATTATAATATTGTTTTGCTGTGTCAGCCTGTAGAAATTATTCTGTCTCATGAACCAGGATAACTTGAATTTATTAACTTTTTCACTCTTGACCCGTTTTCATATCTGCATATTGTGACTGTTTTGATAGTAAGTGATGTCACTGATAAGTGCCCAAAAGCACCCACATTAAAATTAAAAGTTTTTATTATGTCAAAATATGGCAATTTAATCAGTTCAAAAGACCCAAGAGAGCTGCCGTTTGATGCTAAGTGTGGTGCTCAATGACCAGAAGAAGCACCATTTTGTACTGCGCTCTGAGACTACAAAGCCCTGCGAGTTGGTGGTAGGATTTCTGCTGTGTTTTCCAGTGTAGGAATAATAACAGCAATTGTAAAGCAGCGCGAATGGCACTTATTTGTTAGTGCTTCCATTGATTCTGCTTCAACAGCAGCTCTTCTAATTTTACTAAAGATGATTAGGATGTCTGCTGATGTAGTTTCCTACTGCGTTACAACCAATCAGCGTGAGTTAACCAAAAGTTCAGCTCTACTCCACCGGGCCCTTCCAAGAAACTGCCACATTTGGGTATTCTGAAAGGTCCTGAAAAGAAAAGTTGCCTGTTTGGCCAGCCTGGTGAAGTGGAGACGGGCACATGCCAGCGGCAAGATATGGTAAAATAAACCAGAAGTTCCGATAGTGGAAACGAAGACAAAGACTCCTAGGTTTACCTTAAATATTGCTGTAGCTCGACTGAGATGCGCATTAACAAACTGCAGGGTTTCCCTTACATAGGCGTAGCCGTGGCGGCCCGCCACGGCTACAAGATCCCACCGCCACGCCTACAAGATCCCAAGTTTTTTTTTTTTTTTTGCGCTGTTTCCCGAAGAAGCAGCGGGAACTACTATGTTGTCGCTTGTGATCACAGCCGGGCAGGCAGCAAGGAGGAGCAGGCAGGGCAAGGTGAAGTTACAGCATAAGTTACGGAGTTTAAATTTAGAAAGGTAGCAGTGGAAATAATGCTTTTTGGTTTACATGTTTCAATAGCATTAAGATAAATGAGTGTTGACTATCTTGACAGGGTTTCCTCCAGTGCTTATTAGGCCAGGTTTTCCTCCCCCCACCAGGCTAAGCATCACTTAATTCATGTAAAATTTATTTATTTTTTCATGTCTGACTTTAACCGCATCTAATACTGTATTACGGCGTGAGCGCAACAGCGACAACTTAAGATCGATGCGTGAGAGGTCGGGTGTTTCATCTGAACCCTTAAAACCTCCAGCAGGCTATGCTGCACTATTGACATTTTAGCGTGCGGCACTAACAACTTAGCGACGTGACATGTCTCGGAGAAAGCGTAAAAACATGTTGGACGCTTCTTCTGAAGCGGGAAAATAACACTTCTTCTTAAGCAGAGCACGACGTCGCCTCGGCTCGTTCACGGCCGAGCCGGACTGAGCTTGATAACATTGACCCAGCACAGCCACTGGGTCGTTGGAGCTGCCCCGTGACTGCCTGATGGAAAACCAGCGGGTTTCATCAGACTTGTAAAGTTTCTTGTTTTTGCTGGGGACCCCCTGTATTTTACCGCTCCCTCCTGCAGTCTTCCCCTATTAAAAATGATTTTGTTAATTTCGTGTATCAATAGAAAAAATCTCTGTCTCTACCAGCTGCAGTAAATGTAGTTTCCAAATAATAAATAAGAGGTGCATTCATCTGTGTATCTCCTTTGATTAGGGCTGTAGCGAAGCCTCGACGACGTCGACGGCTCGATTCTAAAAATTTGTCGACGTCAGATCCGGAAGTCGACGCACCGCGCCAACTTGTTGCATCCCCAGGAGTTTGTAAATAGAGGAGGAATCTGCCTGTTTTTCCTCTAGTTCGCCCTCTTCTCCGCCTTCACTAACATCTCCGCCAAATACCGAAGACCCGGAACAATGTCCGTCCGCTACTAGATTATTTTCCTGTTTTGCCCGCCTTCGTCTCCCGGCAACGGACAACAACTGCTTCGTCTCTATCGCAGATGTAGAACATCACCGGGAGCGTTTCTCCCTTCATTAAGGAGCTTCTTTCAGACATTAGGAGAGCTGTTTTGGTGGTAGCAGTCTCTCCTCCATGCTGGTCTGTTTGCTGCTGGGTGTTTTTGGTTTATTTAAACTTGGTAACTTGAACTTAATGTTGGTAAAGCTACTGTTAGCATTTTTGCTAACAGCTTCTTGCGTTTGGATAAGCTGTTACGTTTTGGTTTAGAGTTAATCTTTTTTGTGGTGCAGATCTCCCTTTTATTACATTTAGAGTGTTGTGGGTTTTCGGTTTAGTTTAAAATATCACCTTGAGTTTGGTTTAACCACCCAGTTTAGAGTTTGGGCTTTTGGAGATCCTTATCTTGGTCCAGAACCCAGTAATCGTTGCCCAGTGGGACATCCCTAGTTATTTGTACTTTGTTTTAATTCCCCACAGGCAGAATTAGTTTTATTACTCCCAACCTGTGGATGGAAAGATTTATGATTTTTTGTAGTTGTAAATAAACCTGATCATCATTTTAACTTTTAAATCCCGTTATTGTCCCTTCCTTTTTGCACACGAGCCAAACTCCCCAGGAAGGGTCGTAACATCACTCGCCTCACGCTCATAAGTGACCAAAACAAAGCAGCATGGAGACACTCCATCTTCTACCACCTCTCAGGCAGCAGCCTGCACTCCCAAGTTCTACATGTCACCAGAACATAACCAACCGCAACACAATAAAAGCAGTGTTATACAAAATGGAAGGCCTGTAGTGTTTATTCTCTTACAGTAAGAATTTATCAATTTTTTTGAGGAATTTATTTGAGATTTTCTGGTTTTCGTTAATTGTGGAATAGAAAAATAATCATTAGATTAATTTTCTAAATAGTCATTAGAATAGTCGACTATTCGATAAAATAATCGTCAGAATAATCGTTTTAAAAATAATCGTTTACCCCCAGCCCTACCTTTGATCCGCATTAGTGATATTCTCAGCAACAGAACAGTGAAGCAAAGAAACAGATGCCTGAGTTTGTTAGTCATTTTATTTATTAGGTGCATCTGACCTGTTCTATTTTTCTCTGAAATGAGATCATATTAGTGCTTCTATGGGTTGTCTCCTCTCTGCACTAGAAAATTTTACTTTATTTAGAGACGTGTCATAATTTCTCCCCAGGCACATTGAAGCACATTCTCAGACTTTTGTAACTTCATCCAATTACACAGAAGCTGGAGAAGACACTTGAATAATTTTTAGAATTTTTTTTGACCAAAAGGACAATATCATTAAGAGTTTATTGTGTCCTTATGACATCTTCACAACAAGATAACTTGCTTGTTACTTCAATTATTATTATTTTCCCAAAAGAAACTGAGAGTGGTGTAGGGCTGCAACAACGAATCGATAAATTCGATGAAAATCGATTACTAAAAGCGTTGGCAACGAATTGCGTCATCGATTCGTTGTGTCGCACAACTCTTCCAAAAGCGCCCCCCCCCCCTTCCCGCCCGCCGTTGCGCGCAGACCAGAGCAAGTCAGATCAGCGGGAGGGAGAGCCGCAGATCAGCGCGAGGGAGAGCCGGCAGATCAGCGCAAGGGAGAGCCAGCAGATCAGCGCCAGGGAGAGCCGCAGATCAGCGTGAGGGAGAGCCGGTAGCGGCAGATCAGCGCGAGGGAGAGCCGGCAGACTTGCGCTGCTGCGAACCGGTTCCGCATTATTGCACAGCGATCCAGGCAGCTGCTTCCAGCGCACGGTCCATTCTCAAAGTGGCGCAACCAAAAAACTATAATTAGCACACGATCGTTCATGTCCGCACATGTTCTCTATTTTCTGTCTTATTTGTGCCTGAAGCGCACTACTGCGGAGCTCATCACCTGTGCTGCGGTGATTTCACCTCACGCAGCATCGAAAACGCGCTCTCCGCTTTATGGTCAGGAGATCCCTTTGATCTGCTCAAAAGTAACTGATGAGGTGAAAAGGTAAGAATCCAGGCAGCAGTTTTTCTGGAGAATTAAGAGGAGATGCAGGAAGATGAGAGACAGACAGGACAGGAAAATAGTTCAATAAAAACAAGAAAACAAAACAAAGTGTTGAAAAGTAAAATGTAGGTAGATTTATCTCCACTACACGTTTTTACCAGTAAAAAACAATAAGTTATACACATGTAATATTTATACATCTGATACAATTCAGATCACCTTCAAAACTCAGTCACACACCCAGGGCCGTTTCAAGACATTTTGGGGGCCAAGGCAAAATGCCCCCCCACCCCCCCAATAACTGGGCTCCCCAGAAGCCTCTGTGTAATTCATGCCCTCTCCAGTAGTGTTAGTTATATGGTGTTTATAAAAGCCCCTCAGACATTACTGACATGTTCTAATATTATCAGATAAAAAACTAAATTATCAGACATGCTGTCTCATCTGCTTCTTTTATAAACTTGCAAAAAGTAACAAAACCATTTGAAAGCCACTATTTGTGGATTATCTGAAAGTTTCCATGGAGTGTGTGACAACTTATTTTATCATTGATCCTATCGTCTAATCTCACAGCTGAAACAAGCATCCTTAATAATCTGTGCACAGGAAGCTTACCGATGCTGTAGTAAAACAAAAGGTATTATAATTTATTATTAATAAAACCTTGTTGCAGCACTAAAGCAGAAAAATTAGATTTTGCATTAAATATGCAAAATATTTACATATGAATTGTTTTAGAGCCCTTTAATTGGCAGAATCTGATATTAATTTAGTTCTTACAAAAAATGGGTCCCAACATGGTTTGTGTGGCGTTGCCATAGTGTGACGTCATAGGCACAGATCCCCTGTCCTCTTGTTTGGAAATGGAAATATGGTCACCCTACATTAAACAAACTGTCCACCCGGGCTTTTGCGCTGCACAGAGACGCTTCGCTGCCTACGACTGAACGTCAGTTGAGAGTCAGTCTCATGCAGAATGACCAATGAAGAGAGGGCCTCAAGTTAAGACCCTTTCCTCATTGGTCAGTCCACACGAGGTGGGTCAAAGGTTACTCTGGGCGGGTTACGTGTTGTCAGGCATTCAAGTATTGAGTATATTTACTGCATATTACAGTAAAATATTCTGTATGTGACCACATTATGGTGATCCTTGGGTCGTGATGATGGAGTCCTTGAATATTGTTGCCCAGGGTACAACAAAGTGTTAATCTGGCCCTGGTTCCGCTGTCACATTCCCGCAGAAACTGGTTGATCACACCGGGGCCAGACTAGCATGTGGTTTTACAACCACAATGTCCTCAGAAGCAAAAACGCTTTTAAAAGGGAGGGAGGAGTCCTAACTGTTGCTGCAGGCGTGTTGTGTGAGAGTGCAGTTATATACTGGTTAATATATTTTTGGGTTCAGTTGCTTTCATGTGGCCTAATGTGAGTCTATTTGGGATCATTGGAATGATCAGCAGCATTTCTTGATGTGACTTTATGGCAGTTGCCCAGGGCATCATCGCAAGGAGGATGGCATTCATTTACTTTTGTTTTATTTGGTATTTTTTCAGTCATTTTTGGAAATAGTGATCAATTTTGATTAATTCACGGCCTATGTTTAATTACATTTAAAATAAATGTCAACAGATGAGATCAAACAAAACAGATGAGAATTGCCCTTAAGCTGTTTAACTTGGACCAAGCATTTTAGGTCACAGATAGATGTAGCTTAGGGTCTCTGTCTATACACCTTATAAGACAATTTATGTGATGGCATGTTGTTTTTCTGCTATTGAACTGTTTTCTAATAATGTTGTGTTAAATAAAGTGAAGGAAGGAGAGAAATGACGTTTCCCTAGCAGTTTTTAAAAATTTCCCCATGTAATCCGATTAATCGATTAATCGTGTCGAGACCCCATCCGATTAATCGATTGTCCAAATAATCGTTTGTTGCAGCCCTAGAGTGGTGTCTGTATAAACTATAAAGCCCTGAATAGACAAGTCAGATTTTCATCAGTCATTTTGAATGTGACTGCAAAAAGCTATTTTATCACCACTTAGCGTATTATTCTCTGCACCCTGACATACATTTTTCAGGCTTTCAAATGCCAGCAGTGATTGAGTGTGAACGCATTTCAGCATTTACTGTTGGTTATTACCTATTTTTGTGCTTTTTTTTCAGCGCTGTACAGAAAAAAAAACTGCTCAAAGTAAAGAGCTGCTGTTTGGGCATTTAGGAGTGTAAAAATTCACATTGTATTAAGTCTGAATTAATGCTTACTCCTGATAGTTGTCATTTTTTACTGTGACATTTGTGCATCTGTGGAACAAATGATTGCAGCTGAAAACTGACATGTCGGAGGGATGATGCTGTTTGAAGCCCAGCTTGTTGACTCGGCCTCTGTTACGCAGCTGCTGGGAAAGAGTCGGGCTGTTATTTGGGGTTAATGGTTGTCCGTGCCCTTTCTCTAGTTAGACATTCACATAGCAACACTACAGCTGTCCATGGAACGAACAGTAGTGCTGTATATTAGTCACTCAGTAGTGGCCTGGTGTCTTTTCATAGACTTCTGGCTCTGTGTTAGCAGCTTACAGCGGTACTTCGTGGTGCTCTTGTGGCTTTATTGCACAATTCTCCAGTCCAGCCATTAAAAAAAAGATTCAACATGGGTTCAAATGGTTTAGTACTCTTTGTCTGAAGCTGAACGCAGTGTGGTTGACACAGATGGGGATTCCTCTTTCCTGTAAGGATTTGTTGGAAACCTTCCTGGGAAACTGCCTAAACAGAAAGCATGCAATAGCCGTTTACAAAAGCCTGGAAAAAAATATTAAAATTTTATGTTTGTTTTTTTCTAACCTGCACTCATTTACAGCAGTGCTTAAGACACTGACAGGCTCTTTGCCACTCGCCTTGTTGCTTCACAGCTCTCTTCCTATTTGTGAGTCATTTAAACACATTAAAACATCTCATCTTACCAACTGTTTTTACTGACTGCTGCCTGTATTCTCATTTCAACCCTTTTTTCTGCTATTTTTATTCTCTAAATGAGAAACCTTTGATGCCAAATTTAGTTTTTTTGTGATGCTGTGTTCTGTGCACCTCTTTTGGCTTTAATCATATATTCATCAGGTATATTTGTGTTTCTCACTGCTGTTCTTCAAAATTTAATTGAGAACAACTGGACTTTTCTCATTAAAGATTTTTTTTTTGCCTCATCCAAGAAGCTTCTTTAGATCTAAAACTTGGAGTAGGAGGCTTATATGTTGTGGTCAAGCCACATACGTCCATGTCTTCAAGATAACAAGAAAAGTGCAGTTGTTTTCAATTAAACTCCAGATTTTCTAGATTATCATTCCCTGAATGGCTTAGAAACTACACAAATGCACCTGCTGTTCATTTGATTGTTCAACCGCACAGTCTTCTTTAGTACTTTCTTGTGTTTGTATTTAGCAGCAATTTTCAAAGTCCAGACTCTGATGTGGGTCTGGACCAATGTGATGTTCAATCCAGACCCAACTCACATACTATATCAGGAAAACATTAATATGTTGTAATAGAATATATATGTTGACAAGATTCGTTTTTAAATGTTTATCAATAAATTATCCATTTTATAAAACACATTATGGTTCAGATTGTTTATGGCAATCCTGTGTAAGATTTAGGTGTACCTATACCAATGATGAGAGCCAGACCACATGAGATACAACATTAACATGGTTCAGTCTAAGTAATACTTAGTCTCATTTAGCGTAGGTGGCGATACTCAGTTTATTTTCATTTATACTTTGTATCACATTTGTATCACATATCACCTGCTGGAGCTTCAAAACAAACATGTATGTTGTGTCACGTAACTGGGTGGTCACCAGAAAGAGATTTTATAACCAGGAAGTGCTAAAAAAAACAACTATTTCAAATATATAAATCAAATTTTTTTGGAAAAGATTTTATTGAGTATTCGTTTCAGCTCTAGTGTAAAAATTAGCGAAGCAACTTGGGGCTAAAAGTAGTGATGCACCGATATGAAATTTTTGGGCCGATACCGATATCCGATATTAAGATCACTGTTATGGCCGATAACCGATATTTGCCGATACCGATATGCTGACATTAATGCTTCTAAAATCAAAGATTTTGTATAGAATAAAATATTTTAAAGCTGAATTTACATTATTATGTAAGCACCACACACATTTACGCTTTATAATCACTGGGACATGACTAAGCAAATACACATCACCCCATCACCCTCTGAAGCAGGCAAACAAATGGTGACAAGATGGAAAAAATATTGGTTGATAATATTGGCCAGTTTTTTTTTTTATCGAACCGATACCAATATGTTTAAAAATCAGCTGATATAGTATCCATCCCTAACTAAAAGGTATTCACATGCAGTCCTGTGATTGTAAGAGAGTGAGACCAGCATCCTCTGTCATTTTTAAGTCTTTTTTCAAGGAACACCACTCAGAGCATCTCGGACCGATGCAGCTCGGCCTGACCACTGTTCCCAAGGGCACGGTTTGGTATTTTCCCTCAACTTTCTCCCCAAATTTTAGTCCCTACTCTCTTGAGGTACCTGACAAGGCTGAGTCGGGCCAGCATTGTGATTCTGGCCGTTGATTGTCTAGGGGGCGGAGTCACTGGTTGATTAAGAGTTTTCTGTCTTCTGCTTCTCTGCCTGCAGCCATTTTCTGGTTCAGAATCTGACAAAAAGCCATAAAAATGAGCTAAATGTCTAGCAACACCACCTTTTTTCAGCTGAAAAAGCTGAAAAAACAGCAGCTGGAAAAGAAGGAACTAGACAACACCAATTTAATTTATATTATTGAGCCTTTTATAATTTTGCTGTTTAATTTTCATGTTTTTGGCAGTAGACCACAGTATTGTTTCACTTGAAATGTCGTCAAACAGAATACTCGATTAATCGATGGAGGATTTGATAGAATATTCGAATACTAAAATATTCGATAGCTGCAGCCCAATTATTTATTTAATGTCCAGACATTTGAGACGGACTTGGGAAACTGAATTTTCAAAGTGGAAGGAGAATTTTTTTTCAGCTTCCGTCTAGCAAGAACCTTATGTGTCAGATTTGCTCAGAGACAGTTGGAGTCAAAATGCCAGCATGACTCGGAACAGTGACTTTGATCAGTAATCTGTATGATGACCACATCCTCTGTGCTGAGATTGAGATGACTCATTGAAGGCAGTGTTGCTTTTCACACATTTTTTTGTATCTTAACTCTCCTGGGACATCTGTAACCTTTACCTCATGTTTTTTTTTTTTCATATTATGGTTTCTTGTTGCATTTTAAATGTGTAAAAACAGAAGCAATTTATCTGTTGAGCCATTAAAAGTAATTCTAAAATATAATATAATTTACATAGTGTGGTTTAGTACACATTAATCTTTACTTTCAAAGGTTAGAGCAGCTTACAATTATAAATGAACAAACCAATTTCTTTGGGTTTAAAAAAAAATTAATAAAAATAATCTGATTGATTAGTTCTTCAGCCTTTTCACCCCATTTATAAATAAGATCTTGACCTTTGAATATGAGAATACTTGTGTAGGGTTAGTACACATGTAAATGTAAAATTGACCTTGTCCACCATAACGCTATTCTTTGAACTTTGTGAAGAAAAACAAATACAGATAACCTAATGCAAACAAGAGATGGGTAAACTGTTTTTGCTGAGATTATAACCTACCTTATTAGGGGTGAGCCGTCTTAGGTGCCTCACGATTCAGGGTTCTATGATTTGGTAAACAAATATCATGATCACTACTATATTTGAGTCATTTAATTATAATCATTTTTCAAGATTTACAAATCGTTATTGAATTGGCATGTACCACATCGCAATAGATGGATTCAATGGTGAATCGGCTCACCATTAACCTTTATATGAAAGTTTTTTATCTACGATATGCAAATAATGAAAGGTACTACTTTTACAAAGTTGTTTCTTAGTGATTATCTGAAGTTAAACTTCGTGCTTCCAAATTTAGTACCTATTTTTCAAAGAATCAGTGGTTGTCTACATTTACTAATATTGTTCCTAATCTTTACTGGATAATACTTTCTTATTTTTGTAAGACCAGTGCTAAAAAACACATTAAGAAAAAGTAAACCGTTTGTGATGGAGCAAATCTTTTTTCCCCACCAATTTGAATGTTTTTAAATGTAATCCAATAGGGATGCTTTTTTTCCAAAATTTGTTTAACCGGCTACTGAAGCCATTAAATGATTAATACTCGGTTAACCATAACACTGTCAAGGGCCGTCAAGCATCACAGCACATTCTGAAGGCCACACTTTTTAAAACACTTTAGTTTACTTATGTTTAACAATAATTACACCAAAGTTTCTTTATTTTACCAAACAAACTAGAGGAGGCAGACACCAAGCTGTCACAAAGCAGTAGTCATGGCCCTGACCTGTTGCTAGTCTCGTTTCATTTTTTTGCGCTGCTTTAATTCCATATTTTTCCAGGCTCAGCGCTTTGATGTTGACCTCATTTTGTTAATTAAAAATATAAAATGCACTCACTTCATTTTTGAGAAAATTTATTTGATCATGTGACGAGCTCTTCTTCTGTGATTTTCATAGTGGCGCTCTCGCACCCTCTGGTGGCAAAAAACATATTACACCCATGCACAGTAGAAGAACTTGAGCTCAGCTGGCAGTTAGGTGGGCAAAACTATTTTACTCGGTTACAACGTTAACAGCAATTAACCGGTTAACTGTACATCCCTAAAATTAAGTGAACAAGGAAGCTAGGTAGTTTAAACAATTTAGATCATTTAGAAATTTCAGAAAAATAAAGATCCCTGTGATAAATTTCTATAACATGATGTGTTTTTTTTAGCTTTACAATAATAAGATGAACTCTTCCCCTGTTTTGTAGCTGACTTAACATTAAGCCCAGTAGAATATGGGGCTGGTTTGTTAAAACTAACTTTTAGTTACTGCTCGTTGTAAAGATGCTTTTGTGTGCATGTGTTTGTCGAAGGATTTTTAGACCGTATGAGTTTCAGGAGGTTGACGAACGTCTGCAACGATGACATGCTTCCACAAGTTATCATGTTATGTTGCACTTTGTCACGGTGTACCAAAATATCAGTGTCGTGTAAATCTAATTTTGTGCTGGTTGAGGCAGAAAGCAGCTGTTTCTATTTCGGGGTGATCAATTGGCACATCTTTAGTCAATAGTCTTGGAGCCTAACTAAAATCCTGCTAACTGGAAGCAGCCAGGCGTGACGGTCACGCTCATACTTCTCAATGAGGAAGTGTGTGAGCCTGTCTGGCTTACCGTGCAGTGCCAACCATCCCCCTTTGTGATTTCTGTCTGATAAAATCTAACATGCTTGTAAACTGTGTCAAAGTGTGTGCTATTTGTTTTAAACAGCTCAGTGACCCGAATTTAACGCCATTCTAGGAAAGGGCCAACCAGGTGTTGAAAAGGGAATAATCACATTTAGGTAGATGAGCACAAGTGATACCAGAGGAAGATTAAACTACGGAGTAGTATGGACTTGCCATTGTGATGGATACCGTTTAGTACAAAAGTACAAAAATTTATCGTTATCGAAATTTCTGATTCTCATCAAGATGATTTTTCCCATGTCAATAAATTTGATGATAAAAAATAAAAAAAAGATGTGCGTAGGTTAGCAACGTTCATGTCCCTTTAACTCATTCACTGCCAGCCGTTTCCTGATCACTAACGGCCTTCGCTGCCAGCGTTTCTCACCGTATTTACTGTTTTTTTAAGAGTCACAGAACGTTGCGCGCTAGCATGATGTCGATGCCAAAACAAAGAGGAGACTCACCTCTTTCATCAGGAAGAACCCGCGTGTTTCGAGCGTTATCCGTTCTTTCATAATCCGTTGTCGAATTGTGATCGGCAAACGCTTTTTCGGTTCGCGCCTCACTTTTTTTTACAGGAACGGCCCAAAACGATCTCCAAACACATGGATGTGTTGCTTCCTGATCATGTGATCTGTGACGTATGCGGATGAAGATCGGCTTCAGGGCTGAGATGTTTGTTCTCTCAGCGCGGGGGCTCGTTCCGATGCTCATACAATAAAAAAATGCAAATGACAACTTTAGTCGTCATTGGCAGTGAATGGTTGGATCTAAAATGACGACTTTAGTCGTCAATGGCAGTGAATGAGTTAAGAAGCTGTACCACCTTGAGTCACTTAAAAATGTAACTCAACGTAATACATGTGACAGCCCCATCTAGTGGACAACTTTTGTTTTTGCACATACCTGTGTTATCGTCCATTGTTTCGTTATCAAGGTGAAATCCTCAATATATCGTGATAATGATTTTAGGCCATAATGCCCAGCCTTACTTGGTGCTGTTGAATTTTAGGACTTGTTTCAAAGGTATTGATAAAAAGTTGAGCACTAAGTTTTTGAATAATAGAAACTACCATTTCTCTCCTCTAACCACCTCTAGAAAATCTAAAATCAGAGGTACAACGTGTAAGAATTTTGCAGCGAAATTACCACAGTCAGTTTTACATTTTCTCCTTTTTACTTCATCATGTGAACTCTTGGATATGGCTGGTGAGCAACTAATTGAACGCAAGCTGTTCTTGATTGTTTTAACCAAGCATAAAACACCCTCAGCTTTTAAATTTGCTAATACCAAAGATTCCATTGTCATAGAAATGTAGTTTGTCAAAACCATAAACATCAATAAAAATATAACATAATGCATTTAAAAAGTTTTGTCTTTGCTATATTATTGTGCACAATATAATTATTGCAATGGATGGTTGGACTGCAGTAAATAAATGATAAATGACCCACACTGGTATAGAGCCTTTCTGAGTCAGAGGACTCTAAAGCGCAGTAGTAATGATATTGAATCAACCTTAAACCTCTCCACAGAGAGATTAAGACCACACTAAGTGTGTCTCTTTTACAACGGACTCACAAATACAAACAAGTGTGCTGTAGATGTTTCTGCTGTTGTTACATCAGCTTGCATCAAAAGTGAGTGCTCAGTTATAGACTGGCAAGAGCACAGATAGTTAGAAGTGTTCTGACATGCTAATGGAGTTTATCCTTTCTGCTAGAGGCCTCTGAATGCAGGAAAAATCGATCTGGCACCTTGTCAGTGTTTTAAGATTGAAGTTTCTTTTTATATGGACCAGAGTCTGAATGTTCATTTCATCTCCTCCATCAGATGTTGCCTTGATATTCCATGAGTGTATTATTTATGTGTACGCTTGGGTGAATCAGATTCACAATTTAAAGACATATTGGAAAAAATGGGCCTGCAGACATAATTTTTTTTTCCCTACAGAAGGGTTATTGATGATCAATCAATCAACCTTTATTTGTATAGCACTTTTCATATACAAAAAATACAGGTCAAAGTGCTTTACAGGTTAAAATCACCCCATATAACCCATAATCCCATCATTTTCCCAAAAATATAAAAATATTTTTATTTGATGGTATAGCAGAACGATTTTAGGAAGAGATTGAATTGTGATTTTTTTTTTTGTTTTGGGCAGAAATTGAGATTTCAGTTTGATTCTTGATTTTCTTCAAATCGAGCTGCATCTCAAAATTCACATTGTACAATAACCTTTACAAACCTGATGGAAAATGTCAATGTTTCCCCTAGAAATGTACTTGTACTTGTCTTTACTAGTTGTAGCGTCATGAAGGGACTGTTTTCCCCTCTCTCCTCAGGAAGAACTTATCTCCTTGAGATATTGCTCAAGGCCCTTGATGCCTCTGCATCTAAACTGTTTTAACCCTCTGGGGTCCATGGACGCATATCCGCGTCTTTTGAACAGGTTTGATTTGGGACGCTGTAGCGGCAAGACTTCGCCTCCCTGAGTTTCGGTTTCAAATCAGCTTTAAAAAAGAGATTATAAACTACACCCCAGTTTTTAAATTTTGTTAATGGGCAACGTAAAAGCAGAGTTATACTAAACTAAAAAATGACCTATTTTTAGACAATCTGATAACTTGTCAAAACAGCAGTTTAGTAATCTGTGAGAGGTAATGTGCTTGTGAACATAAAAAAAACCCACAAAAACATGAGATCCTTTTGCTGTTGGTGGAAGTCTCAGATATTCAGTTGATGAAAAGTATCATTATGTAGCTGAGCGAGAGAGGAAGGCCGCACAAGTAACGAGATGTGCACAAAAAGGAGCCGATTTGCGGGGAAAGGAGTGGCGCGAACGGAGTAACAACAAACAATTAGATATTGACAGTAAACATCATATTTTGGAGTGATCTGGACTAGGGCTGCTCAATTAATCGAATTTTAATCACGATTACGATCTGAGTTTTGAACGATTATAAAAAACAAAACAAGCCGATTATTTGCTCCTCCCGCCTGCGCTGCGCCGAGTTGCAAATGAAGCGCTCCTCCCACAGTGTTGCCAACTTAGTGACTGTGACGCTATTTCTAGCAGCTTTTCAGACCCCCTTCTTGACTTTTTAACTTAAAAGTACCTAGCGAACACCTCAGAAACATCTCTGGTAACCCTTAGCTACTTTCTGGATAACTGTCGTCGACATTTCCTGCAGGTTAGCTAAACACTCCGCCTGCTCTCCGGACCGTTCTTCAGGACATTAGGAAAGGGAATGATGTAGTGATGTGTCGGTCGCTAAAGACAGCTCTCGGAGCCGGCTCCCTGTTGGATTAACCAGAGTGAGTGACACACACACCGCACCTGCGGACTCCTGAGCCACTAAAACGGCTAAATGTGCGCGTGCAGCGTGCTAAACACACGAGCAGCTTGCCCTGATTGCTGTGAGACCGGGTTGGGGGGTGGGGGGTGCAGCTGTGGTTGGGACAATTATTACATTAATTGATGGACTTGTAAATAAATAGTTTATAAATAAGGTAGAAATAACTTCCTCACGCTGATAAATAATAACTAATCTCTCTGAGGACACGGTGCTAGTGCACTCTCCAGCAGCACATTGACACGACTAAATACGTATTATGCAACATTTTGTGAACATCAATTTATTTGCATGTATTTGTTATAAATGCCACTGTATAATTCTTGCTGTCAGTATTTGCAAGATATTGGTATTTGGGTCTGTACTGTTAGACTTAAATGAGTTAAACCAAGGTCTATAGACCTTGGGTCATAAACTATGAGCTATAAGTATATTGGTCTTTTTATACTGGGAATCAGGAGTTATTTTAGTGATCATCTTGTTTTTTATTTTTGTCCTGATTGTGCCCTGAGCAATTTTATGACTGAATAAAAACAAATAAAATCAACATAAATTGAAAAATCGTCCTAAATAATCGTGATCTCAATTTCAGTCACCATAATCGTGATTATTATTTTTGCCATAATCGAGCAGCCCTAATCTGGACAGATATGTTGTCTCTGCAGTTTAGTAGGCTTTTATTAGGCTTATATAAAGGATGATAAGGATAAATGTCCACCAGGCAGTTCAAATAGTACGGCTGTTTTTTGAACTGGAAGCAGAGGAAGTGGATGGAGACTCACAGCCGGAGTCTGAGGCAAATAGCAAGGATGTTGTTTATGATGTGGCAGATCCATCCTTCCTCATAGAAGAGTTGGGTCATGATGAGGTAGAGGATGAAGGCAGAGATCCAGCTCCTCGGAGGTCTAACAAGAGGACTGGGCGGCGCCGCGCAGCTGTCAGATCTCGATCTCCGCGGCGTGAGATAGAGCCACTCCCCACTCCAAAATGCATGTAAATTATTGCCAAATTAATAAAATAAGTATAAATTCAGATAGTCCAGGTTGTCCCGAAAAAAATGATACCCCATAAGGCAATATTTATTGTTTTTATTAGAAAATACAAAAGAAAACCAAAATGACTCAAAAACTGTTATTTACACCCTGGGCCCCAGAGGGCTAATAATTTTTGTAAAAATTTGTTATTTGCTATATTTATTCATAATTTTTTATAAATGTACAATCTAGATTACCATTCTAAATTATAAAAAACATTCGTCATAAATGTTTGTTGGTCTCACGGTAAAATAAACAAATTTTTTCCAATTCGGATTTTATGTTTTTGAGTTATTTAAGGTCTAATATGCAACCCCTTTATGTCCAAATATAAAAAAATATGTATAAATTCATAAAGTCTAGGTTGAGCTGAAAAGATTGATACCACATAAAGCAGTGGTTATGGTTTTTATTTTGGAAAGACGAAGGAAAACTCTAAATTAGTCAACAATGGCAAATTACACCCTGGACCACAGAGGGTTAACTAACTATTTGCCTCCCCCTACAGCTCAAGAGAAGAAAGAAGACCAATAACTCTTTTCTCTATTAAATAATAATCAAATAACTTTGTTAGTCCAAATAACCATGTAAAGTTCAATGTTCAATCAATCTGTGAAATGAGAATATTAATTACTTGATAGTATTTTAATAAGTAATATAACTTTAAGCTACACACTAGACTGATCACACGTAATGTTAAGATCACATGACACATTCCTTTGTCTCTCCAATCAGAGCTTTCCTTTCTGACGTGTGGCGTAGTCTGTGCGATGTTTATTTTTGTTGTCACATTCTGATTCGACCATAAATCAAAACATCTGAATTATAAAACTAATTCCCACGTCACCCTTACTCAGTTCAAACGTTCTAGAGTTGCGAGCCGGCCACTCGTAATTTTTTAACCACAAAGAACCTTGACAAGCTGGATAGTAAAATCTGTTGCAAGCTCCACCTGATGCAACGCTCCTTCGGAGTAAAAGCTGAACTCACTGACCCTTCAGGGTCTCGCTGACGCTGTCAAACAACTGTCGCTTACCTGGTGACAATCCCAAGACTAGTCTGTCGTACCGTACGCTGTTTCACCGGCTCCGGTACCAAAGGGGGGTCCGAGGACCTGGCATTCTGGATCTACAACGGAGGTCACCACAAGGGTATGTAGCGCGGCAAGATAGCATCTGAGTGTGGTTTTTGAAACTCCGACTATAGTTTAGCGCAAAAACATTCGCTCCCACACAGAACTAATGCTTCTCTGGAAACGAGAGTTCTGATAACACCATTCCACATTACACCCTCCATTTTGCCTCATTCATTGCGTTTACATGCAGCCAGTAACCCTTTTAAAACTCGAATATTCACAATAACCCGGTTCCGCAGGTCCATGTAAACACCGCCAGAAACCCGGATATGCTCATAACCGGGTTTTTAAAAACCCGGTTACTACACCTGGGGTAACCATTTTCTAACCCGAATGTTTGGTCGTGTAAACGCATACCGGGATATCCCCATCAAAGCGTGTGTTCTGCGCATGCTCTGTTCACAAGGAATCTTGGTCTTTTGAGTAGCGAGACGTCTTGTATGCGCCAGAACACCGGAAGTAAACAACAAGTTGGAAGCAACATGGCGAGTCACAGCACAGCACCACACTTTCGGAGTGACGAGGAAACTAAAGCGCAAACAAACGCGGTCGCTATCTCTTCCGAACTGGGAAAAATGTTGTTGTTTTCACAGATACCGGAACGAGAAGAACCGGAAATGACGCCACACGTCCTGACGCCACACGTCCTGACGCTACCCCAACGTCCGCATTTACATCGGGTTATGCAAGTTAGGGGTAACTCTTTCTATTTGTGCTTGTAAACGGGTTATTCTGATCAACTCAGAAACCCGAATGCCGACCTTATCCCGATCATAACCCGGATATTGGCTGCATGTAAACGTAGTCATTCACATCCTATATCCATTCATCACATAGTGTTTAGAGTTAGAGTTAGCCTTATTTTAAATTGTTTAGAAATAAATCTTCTTAAACTTTAAAACTTGTCTCTCTCTTTGACTCTGGGTAATCACGAAGTGTTACCTAATCCCTGCAATTAAAAGTTCCGATCTTCTGTGTAAAGGTAGTCTTCAAAGATACATCAAATTGATTCCATATTTTCTATGGAATCTCACCTTTGATGGTTTCCTACGTAAGATGTAACTATTGAACCACTACATAGTTAAACAACTGGAAATTTCCAGATGTTTTACATTGCTTTCTGTTTGACTTAATTTCTGGCCCAATCTGAACTGCTGAGCTTGACATGTTCTCGAAACATAGTGGGATTGTTGCATGCAGACCGTTTCGCTGCCGTGCGTCGTCTGTGAGAGCAGCCGGTGAGGGTGTCTTGTAGGCGTGGCGCTGGAATTTCAGCCGTGGCGTCATGCCTGAGCCTATGTAGGGCAAACACTGCACCTTTTAGGTCAAATCTGTGTGTTTGTGTCATAGCTTACCAAAATGACTTAATTTTTCCTTACACTAGTTAACATGGTTAGCAATGTTGCTGCAGTCTTGCTAATGGGACTCGTTAGGAGTCCAGAAGGAACGGTAGCAGTTTCAGATAAATAAATGGTCAGAATATGTAGATTATTATAGCCCTTTTTGGAAGACACACCATGTCGGCAAATCACTTAAACACTGCTGCCACAATGTGTCTTATGAGTGCGGCATGGCAGTGCTGGAATTTTGCCGCCATTGTGCCAGCACACTTGGTGGTAATTGCCACAACGCCGGATTTGTGAATGCATATTACGCCTTGGTGCAACAGAGGGTGATGTCATGATCACGTGTGGGGTCCCAGTCAAGCTCTAGCAGAAAGCTATTTTGAAAATGAAAATAAAAATAAATTACTTGTGTTAGAGTTTTTCCATCTATGGGGCTCTATAGAAGGGAAGAGCTAGTTTTTTTTTTTGTTTGTTTTAATTTTTTTTAAATACCAGGAAAATACCAGATGTTGTGACAGAAGACTTGGATAGCAGAGCTGTAACCCAACAAGCTTTTCTTTTTTGGTCTGATTGTGTATTGATTTGGTGTGTCTGTGCATTAGAAAGGGAGGGGTCGATATGTTTGTGTGTAATAGAAAAGAAGGGTTTGAATACACAAGCCACTCAGAGTACAAAAACGACATTAATATTTTAGCTAATAAAAACAGCTGCACAGATGGGTTGTCAAATGTGTGTTAGCATCTGATAATGTACCAGACATGTCTACATAAGTAATAACACTTTGTGAGAAACATTGAATAAAGTAGCAAACATGTTTTCGCAAGCTATGCATGACCACATAATCAAAGCTAATTAGCTCATGTAATGAGAATTAGTAATATAATACCACCCAATATACACTGACATAAGGAAGAATTGTCATATAAGAAATCTGTATTGTTATTTCACAGTTCTCCTGATGGTACAAATGCAGAAAGAATGGCTTGGGTTACAAAGACAACTAGAATCAAGGCTTCTACAACAAGCTCCTGGTTACAGTTGCTGGTTTTATTATTTTTACAGTCCTATACTTTATATTAAATAAGAAAGTTTCACCATAGCAGTCATTGCATTGTGACCTTTGTGCTAACAATGTACAATGTTGTTTATGTTCTTGTGTTTGTTGGTTAAAGTTTAGAATGTACATGTGAGCTATAATCAGCACTATAAGTTTATTTTTTACTAATTATTCCTTTATCTAAATTTGAGGCGTCCAAACTGTTAATTATGATCTTGGGTCATTGTAGGGAAAAAAATTTGTCAAATGATTTAACTTGGTTAGCTGCTGCTGAGATGAAACTGGTGTGAAAATAAAAGGACAGTGTATTAATATGAAAACATGAAAGCAACAGTTGAAAGGCATAATTGGGTATACACTTGTTTGTATATCCAATTACGTTTCCATCACGTGACTTAATCCAATTAACTAAATATTGTTTGATTATTAGATGTTAGTTGTTTTTAAATGAAAATACACATTTTAGATAGGGATTTGGTGTCCTGACACTTTGTTTTATCCTTATTTTATTAGGTAGCCATCACAGAAGATAGTTAGTTGTGGTTTATAGGGCTTTTTAAAATCACAACTTTTACCATAAACCTAATTACCCAATAGATGAAAAGTATTTCCATACTATTATATATTAGTATTAACTCATTCACTGCCAATGACGACTTAAGTCATCATTTGCATTGTTTTTTACTGTGTGGGCATCGGAACAAGCCCCCACGCCGTGAGAACAAACACCTCAGCTTTAAATCTTCATCTGCATATGTCACACGTCACGTGATCAGGGAGCAGAAAATCCATGTGTTAGGAGATCGTTTTGGGCCGCTGCTGTAAAAAAAAGTGAGGCGCGACCCGGAAAAGCTTCTGCCGATCATAATTCAACAACGGATTTTGAAAGAACAGATAACGCTCGAACCGCGCAGATTGTTTCTGATGTAAGAGGTGTCTCCACTTTGTTTTGGCGTCGACATCATCCTAGCACATAACGTTCTGTGACTCTTAAAAAAACAGTAATAAGGGTGAGAAACGCTGGCAGTGAAGGGCTTTACCGATCAGGAAACGGCTGGCAGCGAATTAGTTAATATTTCCATATTATCATTCGTATTACCAATCCCAGTTTTTTTTCAAGATTTTATTTTTATTCAGTGATTTGTTATAATACTGTTTGTGATAATTATACCAGTTTGATTCTAAGTTAAAATACATATTATCTTGGGGTATAATCTTTGCTTTGAACACTAAGTTCATGTTGTTGACAAAACTAACAGATAAAGAAGCTGGCTGGCCCACAGACTTCTGATTCCTATCACCTGGATTGGCTGGGTGCATTTCTATTTTGGTAACCAGCTCAAGCACACAATCCAATTACATGGAGGTTACTGTTGAGCCCTCCGGATGGGGAGCTCTTCTTTAAATGAGCTGCAGAGACAAGAAGGCTCTGTGCCTGCCTCATCAAAGATGTTTTTTAAAAGCCTTTCTCTGTTGGTTACATTTTCTTTTAACTTGTCTTACAATGTCGAGTCCTAGCATTTGCTGATTTTTTTTTGTGGCTCCAAACCATCTATTGATTTACCAGTCAGTAAAACATAAAATGTGTTGGAAGTTCAGAAACAAATCAATTCAGCTTGTTTTGAGATTTTGATGTAGAAGACCACTAGTGCAGAGTTCACAATCGTGCCGTTTTTCTGGCCTTGACCTCTCACCATTTGAATTTTGATGTGCCAACATCACTGTACTATGTTTGGGGATATGTCAGAAGAATGCAGAAATCAGCAGTGACTGATTAAACCCATGTGTTTTGAATGTAGATATCTGAGCACATGTCAGATTGTTTTAACAAACAAAGACACGTGCAGTCATTAAAATCTGCCCTACTCTGTTCAGCAGAGTCAGGAAACTGGCCTCCAACTTAACATAGGTAACCTCTAGCAACACAGGATAAACAAATAGGCCTTTCAATAAGTTGTTCAATGACATGGTGATGCTAGCTAGCTTTGCTTGGTTTGTGTACTGCTGCAGTCGTTACCTCTGAGCTTGCAGATTCATATCACTTACTCTGATTCTAGACAGTTGTTTGTTTAAAAGAATAATTCAGTTTTTCAATTAAACACATGTTCAGATTGTGTTTAAGTTGAAAAGTTTGTTTTTAAAATGCTATTTTTGAACAAATAGCAATTTCAGGAAGAACTATGAAAATCAAGTGTTTTAGTCATTCAAATAATGGTGCAATAAATAACGTGCATCTTTGTGGAGCTGTGCTAGTTGAAGGGGAATGTGATCTAGTTACTGTTGAGTAATTTTCCAGCAGTGTGTAACAGCTTTTGACTGCTCCATTGTCTGTATTCTGTGAAACACTTTGCTTGATAGTATGTGTAAAGTGCATAAAGGCTGAAACACTGCTAGATCTTTTTTCACAACAGTAATGTAATGGTTACTGGTTTTATTGGTTTCAGTAGTAAAAGATTCCAGTGGGTAATATCGTTTTAAAATTAATTTACCGTTAAAAATGTATTCAGTAACTATGCCATTTAAAACCTTCTGTAGTCTCAGGCAGCATCCCAGAAGCAAGGAGATGGTAGTGAGAGTCGTCTTCCGAATCCAGTTGCTACATTAATGATGATGATGCTAAATCAGATAACTTTTAAGCTAACTGCTCCTGTGGTTCTCTAAATGATCCGCTTATCAGTTGCACTTGTGGCCTACTTAATAAATTTAATTTCCTTTTGGAACCAGAGTGTGCATGTACAACATTTAAAATACAAGGCTATTTGGTTTAGTGATTTCTGACAGTCTTGACTGAATCAAATTGAGTAATGGCTGCCTTTAAAAACCTTTCACAATAAGAACTTTGTGCAGATATAGGGGGACAATATTTTAGTTTCCAAAAAATAGGTCACAGGATTTGTGCCTGCCGAAGAAGCCACACTATGGCAACGCCACACAAACCACATTAGGACCTATTTTTTTTCCGGTTGTTCTGACAGAAAAGTTGGCATTTTTGAATATTTATACAGTGTTTGCCAAAACGTTAATGCTGTGCCAAGATCAGATGTGTGTGTCTCAGGCAGGACATTTTTTAACCATGTGTGACAAAATACTTATTATTTGTATCAGTTGAACAGTGGTATTGTACTGCTCTGATGTTTCCATATTATACATGTTATTTTTTTTATTGATTTTAATGTTTTACATAAGAAAAGGAAGGGGGAAAAGTAGAAAAAAAAGATAAATAATAACTAACCAAAAAAAAAGAGAAAAAAAAATAAATAAATGAATAAATAAAATACACGTATATATACACATACACATACACACATACATACACATTTACACATCTACGTATATAACAATAAAGGCACAGAACGCACAAAGAGTGTGTGTCTACAACTTAGTGCTACTGTACACAAAACGAGGACCGAGCAAGCTATGGGTAGGTAAATAGAGATAAAACACATATATATGTAGATACATACCCATATGACCATATACACACCTACAGATTCATTTACATATATGTGCCAATATACATATACATATACGCATATGCATAGATATACATGCATAGGAACGGTAAAGACGAAGACAGAGCAGTCATGGTTTAAGTAAAAAAGAGCAAAGGGCCCCCCAAATCTTCATAAATAGGTCATATTCATGATGTAAGTCATGGGTCAACTTTTCGAGAGGAAGGATGGTGGATATTTGAGCAACCCACAGGCTCATATTATACATGTTTAATTCATTTTAAAATTATTTCATCAATGGACATTTTTGCTAAATACAAAAAATGTTCTTCCATAAGTTTGAGACAGTCCTACACAGAATAATATAATAAACCAACAGAACAGGTCAGAAAAAAATAGTTAGTTATTGGGGAACATCATATAATTCTTTGAAATTATCAAACACAGGACAACGCCTGAAAAATTCTTAAATATTGTAATGCTCTCTAAGGAGTTATTGTTAGGTGTTCGTGGTTGCTGTTGCAGTGATGCTGTTTTAACAGACGTATTGGTTATTTGGTTGAATGTTTTGGAGAGTTGGTTAGGGCTGGAGATGCAGCATTATCCCAGCGGTTTGTCAAGACTACTTTAACAAACCAATCTTCAGAGCAAAATATTTTTTCTTCTGCTGCTTTAGTGCTGCAACGTTACGTTAATAAGAAATTATCATACTTCGCATTTTGCTACAGCATCGTTAAAGCTGCGTCAGCTGTGAGATTAGATGATCGGATCAATAAAAAAAGTCAGTCACAGACTCCATGGAAACTTTCAGAAAATCTGCAGATAGTGGCTATCAAAAGGTTTTAGTTGTTGACTGATTTTTGCAAGTTTACAAACTAAGCTGGCCAGACAGCATGGGTGACGTTTTTGTTTTTCCTCTGACAATATTAGTTTATGTCAGTAATGTCTGAGGTGTTTTTGCAAACACTGTATAATTAATACTCCTGGATGAAAACCAGGACATTTTCATCAATACAGAATACCCCCCAGCCCCCGAATAGGGAGTGAAAAGTGGACTTGTCCGGGGAAAAGAGGACGTTTAGTCACCTTAGGCAAATATATGTACTTGGTAAGGAAAGCATAACTTCAACAAAACAGGCTCAGTTCTCGATGCATCATGTTTTCGTCCTGCAAAAGTATTGCAACACTAGATGAAAATAAATCCCGACATTGCGAAAGCTTATCGAAACAATGCCACAGCGAATGTGTGCCGTAATCAAACATAAAGGCAGTCCAACAAAATATTATTGTGACTTTTTTGTGTCCAGGCAGTGTCTGATACTACATAAAAACTGAAATTGTTTCATGGTTACTGTTTTTGTTTTATCATACAAATGTGTTGCTTAAGAGTACTTTTCCAAGACATTTTTTTTATTTCATTGTCAGTTATATATAAATTCCCTGACGATAATCGTGGTGTGAGCGTTTCAGACCATTTCATTCGTAGTGTATGGCTGCTTGGTACTAGGGTTGTCACGGTGTGAAAATTTAACCTCACGGTTATTGTGGCCAAAATTATCACGGTTTTCGGTATTATCGCGGTATTTTTTTTTAAACGTGTTATATTTTTGGACAACTAAATAAACCCTGTATATCAGGAAAATATCGTCCTCAGTTTGTGTCTAAATTTTGCCTAAATTTTGTTATTTTGTAGCTATGTTGTTTATTTGTTTACATATTTCCCCTTTAGTCTTTAAAATACCAATATTTGCCCATAACTTCTTATTTTTTGTCTGTTTGATGTCATCATTTTAAAAGTATTAGACCAGATGATACTCAGTACGCAAGTAGCCTTCTAATCAGATACTTTTTTACCCTTACTTGAGTAATAAACCCTATATCAGGAAAATATTGTCCTCGGTTTGTGTCCTTCCAGTGAGCTTTGCAGATGTGGGAAAATGTCATCAGGCAGTAATCATTGTTAAATTCATAATTATTCTCGGAGAGAGACCAACTCTTATCTGCCCCTGGGAGCTCCGTAATGCATAGCGTCATTTCAACATGGGGGTGTCCGCGACACGGTTTATATACAGGTAGCGGCGCTGTGGCTGCTTTATATAGCGACTTGTTGCATTCTCCCTCAAACCAAATCCTCAGATCACGCATTTTAGCTAAAACGCTAACGTTAGCTTGCCTTGCGTTGACTGTAGAGTTGTGGGTGATGGTCACGCAGATGTGTCATGAGATTTGAAGCGTTGCTGCCTTTCACAGACACTTTTTCTGCTCGTGCTGCAAACAGGATAGCCGTCTTCGATAAACTCCCTCGGCATTCTTCAGATATCCAAAAGATGCCCGTACTTCCCACTTTGTCTTGTTTGAGGGATAATAAATGTCCTGAGCACTGCCGTCTCCTCCTTTGACCATTATTTCAGCTTTAGCTTCAAGAAAGTTTTGGTTGTAAACAACAAAGCGCGCGTGAGCCGCCGGCAACTTCAACAGATGATACTGTGGCTGGTAAGGGTCACCGCGCCTACACCGCAGCCACGGTAATCGACCGAGATAATATCTTTTTTTTAAAAACAAGACAGTTATTATTATTGTCAACTTTTTTACCGGCGTTTACCGCTACACCGGTTACCGTGACAACCCTACTTGGTACACACCGGGAGTTTGTAGCCTAAAGGCTTGGAGAACTGAGGCCTTCAGATTGTTGGTGATTCAACATTTTCAGTTCATATGTAACGTCCCTACTTTGCTTGTGAAGCATTCCGACTCCGTTTTACCAATCCAACAGTCTAATCAGATGGGCTTACTCAGAGCTCATAGCTTTTATACTACATTCATGGACATCTTATTTTTTTCCAACTTATTCTTATCCTTCTGATTTGTAATGCATCACAAATTATTTGTACACTTTAAAATGTAGTTGCATCATCTGTCTTTTCTAAGGAATAATTTAGAAGTCTTATGTAATAGAGATTTGTATGCATTTGTGACTGAACAGAAACCTGTAATGAAAATATGCAATTTCTCTTTTATATTCACACTGCCAGTTAAACAAACAAAACAAGATTCAAACACAAACTAAAGGTACCAACATTACATCTCAGGTGTGTTTGTTTTTCCTCACTGAAGTCAATAAGGCTCAACTGTTTATTGTCAGTTTAAAAGAATATGCCTTTACCCTTTGGATTAATGTTTCAGTAGTATGTGGGAGGTTGGCTAAGCCAAAGTCCATGTGGGTGTTTCTTGCTTAACCTGTCAGTGCTTTTATAATAGTGAGGTATTTGAAACTGTAAGATGATAAAATCTCTTGTGACTTCTGCTTTTTCTGTGCAAGACAATTAAAAGTAACTTTGAAGGAGCTCCTCTCTGTCCTTAATAAGATTTAGAGCACAGGGAGCTGAACTGAGAAATAATAATTATGTGTGAATATGTGCCTCAATAAAAAAAAAACTATGTAAGTTTAATAAATGTTCTTGGATACATCATTAAAACCTGGGCTTAATGCTTTGCTTAATGCTTTTTTTCTACAACAGTTTATTTAAAGATAATTCTTTAATCAGCACCATAGGTTTTTGATATACATCTCAATTTCATTTAGTGTTTAATACCATAATAGTACACACTAAATGTTCTGGCCAAGAACATTGTACTGAGAAATCTTCACATCAACACATGCTGTGTCGAGGCCAAATCTCGTCACTGTTTAGATTATTTTTCTGTAAGTACAAGTTAAACGGTATGTGCTCTACACTGTGATGTGAAACACATGTGACCCATCACAGGTTGTTATTTTTGCTTTAGAAATAAAGTCGATTATTGCAAGTTTGGTGATTTTCATGCTGTTGTGGAAACTGCTTGAATTTCATCCTTTCATATTGGGATCAGTCATCAGAAAGGATTGCATTTTGTACTTACTATTATGTCCATCATTTCCCATGTCATTTCTGCCCCACCTTTTGATTCACAGCAAGCTAAAATGGAAAATATGTGCTTTTGTAGTTTGTATCTGAGAAGACTTGATTCTTTAACCATGCTTGTAGATTCACATCATGCTCTAATTTGTTTTATGCACTGATGGTGCTGCTTGCAATCACTTGTTGAAAACAAAATTAGGCTACATCTCATTTAGTTGTTTTCCATGCCAGATTGACTTGAAATGACTATTACCCATCGTTCATTGCTCTGTCAGGACAGTCACTCCTGCATGGCCTCTAATAGATAACAGAGTGAAACCAGATCTGTGAAAAAAGACAGGCACTGAGGGAGTTGCACAGCTTGCATGCCTTTTGCTCAATGGGGCACTTGCTGGGACATTTCCTCAGTGGAGCCTTTTCAAAAGAGGCTTGCTCTGCAGTTCTAGCTAAGGGCAGTACAGTGGGTCAACTGCAGATAGAGTTACAACCTCTCCTTTGTAGAGGTGTAGGACAAATTGGACCTCACAACTGTTTACCCGGTCTTTCAGGGACAGCTGTATCTCTCTGCCTTCCAAAACCTGTCACTGTTGTTCCTTTGGGGAACCATCTGTGAGAAATAAGGATGTGTGATGATTGTTCAACAGTTTTCCCTCTTTCACTCCTAGAACACTGGCTTAGCTCCATGTTGTAGTATTAGGTGTTTTTATTATGTGACAATGAGATTTTTTTCTTCCAAAAATTGTAAATGTAATATTTGACTAGAAATTATTCTGCTAGTCTGCAGATTAATTTAATAGCCTTATCAATCAAGTTGATATGTTAAAAATGATCATTAAACAGTCCCTCCCACTATAAAACAGTTTTATGGTTATATCAGGTTTAAATGATATGGCTCGGGAATGTGCAGACATTTTCATAAATGATAAACACTGATATAAGTGCAGTAAAGTTAGAATCTCTATAAAATGGCTGGCTGAGTGTTAAGTTGTTTAGAATATTTATGTGGAAGTGAATGGCTGTGAAAATAATTGGAAAAGCTCAGATTTTACTGACTGATCACAAACAGTGGCCTGATTAAGAAAACTTGGGCATTTGAAACGTATCTCATTTTGGCAAAGTCAGTATGCATGTCTAGTAGGAGTGGGGAAAAGAAGGATACAATGGTGGGGCGGTAATACAGAAATGCCACATCCCGGGTATCTTCAAAAGCAGCTGGATCACTTTGATGATTGTCACTAAAAACTCTGTGGCCTTTTTCTCCGCTGCCACTCATAAAATTCAAAAGCTGCCTGAAGAGAATGCAAATAAGTTTAAACTGTTTTGTTTGGTATGAATCTACTGTCATCAGTGTGCTCATAATGTCTTACATTGTCTACCAACTAATATAGCATGCCTCAAGTGGTGATGCACACAGTAACTGCTAAGACGAGGTGTCCCAACTGGCTTGTTGCATGTTCAATTCAAGAGTGTATTCTGACATTGACCTGCTAATTTTATAGCCTAATAAAGTAACTGAAAAACATTTGTAATGAATTAAAACCATCGACATACATATATGGACAATGGGTTTCCATAGACTCCAATAATAAGTTATGTACTAAAATGGGAGGTGGCCACCACCGCCATTTTGACCGTGTCACAGGTTCTGTCAAGCCCAGACAATTCCATAAAAGGGAAGAGAGGTGGAGCTGAGGGTGGGGCTGTAAGGCTGGGATCAACTGACGACACCCAGTCGAACTAGCTACAAGCTAACCTGAAGCTAACCCAATGCTAATGCGGAAGTGGGAGCTAAGCTAACGGAGGTAGCAACCTAGCTACAACCGGAGTTAACTGTGGACAACACCAGAGCTTCTGAGTCAGAGATACGCCGGGCTGACCGCTGGGTAAAACCGGGTGGAACACGGAGGTCTCCCGAGCTCCACAAGCTGGCAGCCGCACAGCAGACAAGCGCCGCACTGCGATCTGAGATGCGCAGAGCTGCCGCTGGGGAGAACCGGGTGGAAAGGTTTCCATCCCAGAGCTCCACAAGCCGTCAGCCCGCGCAGCAGTCAGGAGCCGCGATCAGACAGAGATGGGCCTAGCTGCCGGGAGACCCAGCCATCAGTCCGCGCAGCAGACAGAAGCCACGATCAGACAGAGATGCGCCGAGCTGCGGGGAGGCGAGAGCGGGTGGAAAACATCGGTCTCCCGAGAGCTCCACAAGCCAATAGTCGGAATCCAGCTCAACCAACATGTTATATTTCAACCCATTTTCTAAAGTGCAGCATTATGTTAAATGCACTGGGATTTACCCTATTACATTTAGATTTCATGGTTAAACAGTACATGTTAAAATCTAAGCTCAGCTCGGCAGTGACCAAAAATACATAAATATAATTTTACTTACCGAAAAAAATGAAGTGGAGACTCCTTGGACGCTCTATTAGTGCAATTAATGCCACAGCAAGTCATTTTGTCCAACAATTGCACAAAAATATCCACAAAAGAATACACAAACACAGACACTCAAAATGCCGGAACATTTTCCAAGCCAGACCGAGGCTCTACTGAGGCCTTTCCACGGAGCTAGCTCTGTGGTCACATGGGTCTGAGGCGGCGGTCACGTGGGTCGGATGCTCATTAATTATACAGAATTTTAGGCTTTTAATACACTTAAACAGAAGAGTGAGAAAAAAATTCACCCCCCTCAGAGTTGTCATGAGTGTAAACTAGATCATTTAAACCAAAAACATGTTTTGGTACCAGGCTGTAAACATGTTTATTTCTGCTGTGAAATTGGTATTTTTAACATGGGAGTCAATGAGGATTTGCTCGCTTCTGACACCAGCCCCCAGTGGATGAGGGTGGAACTGCAATTTTTGGTACTTTCGGGTTGAGACCACTTTCTGAGCCGCATTGTGGGGGCTTGATTAAAACTTGTCAATTATACCAGTCAAACATAATAAAACAAAACTCATCACATTATTACTTACCATTACAACTTCACATTGGTTAGGCAAATTTCAGAGCAGAGAGGGAAGAAAAGAAAGCTTTGCAAGCTTAAACCCCCAAAGTCAACATTAGGTGATAAAAATCTGGTGCTGGGAAGGCAGCAGGTCACATTGTGGAAGAATGAGCAGAAGTTGACTGACTGGTTATTGTAGAAAGGCCGTGATCCAAGGAGATGACAATTCCCTCCTCCAGTGGAAATCCACCAACACCCACTCCCTCGCTGTGTGCACTATAAACACCTTTGAAGCGGGACTACAGCACCATAGAACAGTTTGTAGGACTGCTGTTTGTTGATGAGAAATTAGGGCTGCTCAATTAATCGAATTTTAATCACAATTACGATCTGGGTTTTGAACGATTATACAAACAAAACAAGCCGATTATTTGCTCCTCCCACTTGCGCTGCCCTGAGTTGCAAATGAAGCGCTCCTCCCACAGTGTTGCCAACTTAGCGACATTGACGCTATTTCTAACAGCTTTTCAGACCCCCTTCTTGACTTTTTAAATCTTAAAAGTACCTAGCGAACATCTCAGAAACATCTCTGGCAACCCTTAGCTGCTTTCTGCGTAACTGTCGTCGACATTTCCTGCAGGAAGCTAAACACTCCGCCGGTGCTCCGGACTGTTCTTCAGGACATTAGGAAAGGGAATGGTGTAGTGATGTGTCAGTCGCTAAAGAAATGGCTCTTGGAGCCGGCTCCCTGTTGGAGTAAACAGAGTGAGTGACACACACACTGCACCTGCGGACTCCTGAGCCACTAAAAACGGCTAATGTGTGCATGTGGCGCGCTAAACACACGTGCAGCTTGCCCCGATTGCTGTGAGACCGGGTTGGGGGGTGGGGGGTGCAGCTGTGGTTGGGACAATTATTACATTAACTGATGGACTTGTAAATAAATAGTTCATAAATAAGGTAGAAATAAGTTCCTCACACTGATAACTAATCTCTCTGAGGACACTGTGCTAGTGCACTCTCCTACAGCACCTTGACACGACTAAATAAATGTTACGCAACATTTTGTGAACATCAATTTATTTGCATTAATTTGTTATAAATGCCACTGTATAATTCTTGCTGTCAGTATTTGCAAGATATTGGTATTTGGGTCTGTACTGGTTAGACTTACATGAGTTAAACCAAGGTCTATAGCCCTTGGGTCAGAAACTATGAGCTGTAAGTATATTGGTCTTTTTATACTGGGAATCAGGAGTTATTTTAGTGATCATCTTGTTCTTATTTAATTTTGTCCTGATTGTGCCCTGAGCAATTTTATGACTGCATAAAAACAAATAAAATCAACATAAATTGAAAAATCGTCCTAAATAATCGAGATCTCAATTTCAGTCACAATGATCGTGATTATTATTTTTGCCATAATCGAGCAGCCCTATAAGACATATGCTTGCTGATCAGTTTCAAACTAAATCTACTTTTTCCAGAAGCTATAAATGTATTTGTTTGAGACCGGTCAAACCCAAAAATGTAAGTCTGGAATATACTTGACAAGAAGCCATCGACTGAGCAGAGTTTTCAACATCACCACCATCGTTGTGCTGAGTTGTGTGTGTGTGTGTGTGTGTGTGTGTGTGTGTGTGTGTGTGTGTGTGTGTGTGTGTGTGGCATACAGATCACTTCAGACTTTTCACAGATCGCCTTGTGCTACCTTTGTGTCAGGTAGAGATTGAGTGCCCTCCACCCATGTGGACCCGCTAGAACCCACACTGAGTTTAGCCGAGTCAAGTTTAACCAAACTGAGCTGTGTTCAGCAAGGAAAGGGGCCATTAGTAGCCTGGCAAGCCAGACTAAATAAATGTATTATTTAAACTTTGCAAAGCAATAATTTGGTCTAGTTCACTAGGCTAGGCCATTAGTTTTTTTTCTCTGCCCATACACCAATGATTTTAATCTACAGTGCTTTACCTGCTGAACAGGTAACTACTAAAACATGCTGGGTCGAGGCTCACAAGGACCATGCTTGAGCTCCCCTGATCTAAATAATACATTTAAAAAGTTTCTGAGGGGTTCAACTCTTACTATATTTTCTGTATCAGGTCTCCGCTGCAAAAATAAAATAGCACCCGTTTGTGGCCGTATTGATTTTTATTACTATGATTTTTACTGTGAAGTATTTTGTGTTAGCCCTACTGCAAAGTAAGACGAAAGCTTAATTTGCCAGCACGTAGGGGGCTCTTGTATGAATGCACTTAAATACGTTCAGAAAAACGACACGTTTATGACAGCGGTATATTTACTGGCTCATTGCTGACCCTTTTGTCACACTTGGCTCGACAACTTTTGTAGCTTTTGATTGGTGGGGTGGTTGTTAAAACAACACATTAGAAAATTAAAAGGTTTATAGTGTAATAAATATTCCTTTCTTTAGAACATGTTGGAGAATTAAACATTAGGTAGTTGAAGTTGTCTGGAGCAAATCAACAAGTTAATGTTTATGAGTACTGAAGAGCTGTAATGATATTAATGCAGTTGCAAATTGCAAAAAAATTACTTGTCTCATTGAATGCTTGTTTTGTGGTTTGTTTCTGGGATCTTTACATAACTTATAGCAAATTAAATACTAGGGTTCAAAATGTTGTATTCAAATAATTTTTATATGAATTTTTGGAATCAATTGAATATTTCCCCCCGAAAAATCTATCAAAAATTATTGAGAGAAAACAAACATACATTTCAGTCCTCCAAACCTATAATAATGTTACTCTGAAAAGAAGGATTACCAAGGTTTTTTCCTTTATGACTACTATTGGTTACAGTCTGTATCTGTAACCGCACTACCTTTGTGATATTCTAGGAAAATAAGCCTGATTTTCTTTTCCCCAGACCTACACCAGTTCCGGAATACTTTTAAATCCCCTGTTAGTGCAGGATTACTGTTGTGCTCTCGAGTTGAAAAGGCACTGCTCCGCGTGTGTGTGTGTGTGTGTGTGTGTGTGTGTGTGTGTGTGTGTGTGTGTGTGTGTGTGTGTGTGTGTGTGGTGGTGGTGGTGGTGGTGGGGGCGCTACTTCTTATTTATCAGTAGTGACACTATCAGCGGTGCCTTGTGAAAAGAGAACCAGTCATTCAGAACAGTGAGGCCACCATGGCTATCAAAGCAGGATTTAGGCTACATTTCTCACGGTTGCCATGACGACTGTGGGAAGTGATTATGAAGAGAGGGTTTCGGAGCAGAGCTGTCACACCAGTGGGTATTACCATAGTGGTTTGCACAGTGATCATCAGAGAATTACTGGCTCACGATCAAACGTTTGTTTTACAATGAAATATTGTGTTCTGCGATGGCAGAGATATTGTGATGTTATTCTGTGCCTAGATGATTGGATTAAAATGTCTCTCTTCTTGTTTCCTTTTAGGGCAAAATGTGGTTAAATGGGACAGGAACGAGTAGACCATGAAGATTCTCTAACCCTTGTCTCTGACTCCCAACCGTCTGAGAGGGTGTCGGACCTCACTGAGGCATTCCTGGGCCGTTGGCACTAAAATGTCCCTAAGTGGTGGCACTGCAGGCGGGAAAGGTGTGGACTCGAATGCGGTGGACACTTACGACAGCGGGGATGAGTGGGATATCGGTGTTGGAAATCTGATTATTGACCTTGACGCCGATTTAGAGAAGGACAAACTTGAAATGTCTGGCACCAAGGACGGCATGGCAGCACCACCTAGTGCAGTGGCAGCATTGCCCGACAACATAAGGTTTGTTAGTCCAGTGTCTGGCTCTCAAGGAAAAGAGAGCAAATCCAAATACAAGCGCAGCAAGACTTCTAAAGACAATAGTAGCAAAGCTTCAGCTGGAGATGGAGGTAAAAAAGAACCCACAGGGCGGACTCAAGGGGAGCCAACTGGTGCAGCAGCAAGTGCAGTAGCTGCCAGCAACAATTCCACCTCTGGGAAGAACATGGAAAAAGGGGGCAAAGCCTCCAGAGGGGTACTCAGTGGTAAAAAAGATAAGGAAGGAGCAAGTGGGAAAAGTAAGAAAGACAAAACAGATGGTGCTCCAGTTGTGGCAATTGGCGTCTCTGAGAAGGATGTGTCTAAAGCCCAAGTTTCTTTGGGGAATAGTCGTAATGCGACCTTTGAGAACACACAATCGACAGACTTGGCAGATGCTAATCAAATGGGGAATATTGCACTTGAATCTGTTGGAATAGTACCAACGTTGACCACAAAAACTGAACAAGATGATGTGGAAATTGGAAATACGGAATGCAAAACATTAAAGAAGATCAAAAACGAGAAGGTACGTGTTCTTTGTTTTATAGCATTTTGATGTTTGTTTGGCATCTGTTGTTTACTGAGTAGCTTTGGGATTGTGTTTGTTTTGGCTAAAAAATATGTTTGATTTTACTAGAGAAAACTAACGTGTATTTTAAATCTAAAAAACAATCCAGCATTTTCAACAAAAGACAGCAATGTTTTGTTACGATTACACATGGTGCCTGGTGTGTTTTACTCTGAACATGGTTTTATCCACATTTTAAAAATGCCCAAATAGCAGAAGCACCTGTATTACTGGTTTCTTTAAAAAATAAGTCTGGTATAAAGATCTTTTGAAACAGAATAGGCTTTTATCCATTTAAATTTACTGCAATCTGACCCTGTGCTTGTCTCCGTGATATGCTAGCTGTGACAGCCTGTTGCTTTCAGCAGTGTAGGAGATGCACTGCATTCCCTAAAGCAATCTGACATGTGATGCATAAAGAAGACCTGCTGCTGTTTTCTCTTTTATTACCATACGATGAATAAGGGCACCTTTGACATAAGTGATGCCGAGACCGGCTACAGGAAGTGGTTCACATAGTGGTGATGTTCTTTTCTCTTATTGACAGCACAGTGCTGAGAATGCTCAGCCGACTTAATCTTTAAAACATTTCTATCCCATGTTCAAATCCCATCTCTTGTAATTATCTTGAAAGTATTTGCCAGTATAGAATTAACTGTAGACTAGAAGATGATGGATATTATAAGCCCTATGTTGTACACAGCATTTTTCCTGTAATGTGAGGCAAGTGTCAAATCGTGTTCCACTTTTTTTTATTTCAATAATTTCAATGCTGACATTGTCACACAAGAATAATATAAAGATCTGTGTAGCTATTCACCCACACTTATCTTGCTCACTCAGAGTTGATCTATCACTGTGTCTTTTGTATGCCCCATAGCAGCCTTTTCATGCTCTCGCAGTATAAAAGACAGCAGAGTAGGGAGGTGCTGAGGACTGTTTTTGTCTGTCATCGTGTTCCATTCTTAATCCCACAAGCCCCAGCAATGAATGCCTGGTGGAGCAGTGTGTGGGGGATGGAGCTGCTGCTCAGCACGCCTTCCTCGTTTTTCCTGCTGCTCTGAAAGTGGTATGGGGGATGGGTCGAGGACGCCTGTTTGCTTAAATCCAGGACACCCAGTCACAAACACGAGCTGTAGAGCCTCCTTGGGCAGACTACTATGAAAGGAATTTTAGGAAATTCTTTGTAATCTTTATGTATTTAGAATGAAAAGGCTTTTGAGCAGGAACCACAAGAACAAATAAAGGAGAGAGGTCAGAATCGCTTTCAACCTGCAAGCTGGTGAAATGTATCCTTGAAAGCATAATGGTGGGGTGTATGGGTGGGTTCTATTTTAATGTAGGACTTACTTATTGTGGTGTAAAGAACAGTTTTTAGAATGGTAACTTCAGTTAACTGAGGTGTAAAAAAGAAATGAAGAGCATTCAGCTCTTAAAAGTTGGCTTGTTATGCTTTCATGTCTTTTTCAGCAGCATTCAACTGAAATGTAGTCCTCAAAGGAGGCCAAGTACAACAATAAAAACAATTTGAAACAGCTGTAAAACTATTAAGACATTTGTTTAATTGATTAAACACATTAAATGACCACAAACTTTGGATTTTGTAAATATTCAATAGCATAATAACCAAAGCTTTCCTTCAAAACAATTATTCTGATTTGGAATAAAAGAGCGTACAAGCAATGGTGTTCTATTTGATTCCCTTTTTTTAAACCTTTGAGCTTCACAGTAATGTGGGTGGCTGGTACTTCCACACCCTATGCTTGTTTTCTGTTGGTTTATTTAATTTGAATGCCAACTTTTAGGGGGACGTTGTTATTTATTTATTCTATAGTTAACAGATTCCAGACACTTGAGGCATCATCATGTTTTGTAACTTGTACAATTTTACATCTATCCATTTTCTGTGGACAGAGCTGGAGAGACAGAGAATACGTCTTCCTATTTTTCATATTAACGTGACATTTTCAGAGAGGTTCTTGTTTTGAGTTCATTTGGAAAAATCATTGTTAGATTTGTAGATTTTATGAAGAAAAAAAAATATATATGTATATGAAAAGTGGTATATTTATAATATCTGCTTTGTCTGTTATTTTAGTTATTTGTCTGAGTGAGCTTTGCATGTTGGCTAATGGTAACAAGGTCAAAGCAAGATCAAGGCTTTAAAGCCAGTAAATGAAAACAACCATCCATTCATCCATCCATTTTTTTTCCTATATGCACTTGATTCTGTTCAGGGTCATGAAGAACTGTTGTCTACCGTTACAGCCATTGGACAATAAGCATGGTACGACCCAGGCAGGCCATCAGTTAATGCCTAAAATATTATGGCCTATTTTACAACCTCAAGCCAATTGCTTCTTAGCATTTTATCTCTGACAGACTCTTACATGAATTATTCTTATAATTGCTTCATATTGTTGGGTATGTTTTGTTGCAATTTAAAAATTTGGCTAAAATGTGCATGAAAAAGCTTTGCACATTTTTTCTTAAGCCTATTGTCATTAGTCAGTGAGGATGTTGCTGCAAGCAGAATTCCTGTGTGTAACTTTGTTAATTGCAAAAGATTACTACACTTTTATTATATGTTAGCCATAATGGTGAGCATTTGGTGTATTCATAATTTTGATGCTGCTGAAACTGAAATGATTACATAATAGGCTGAGAAATGGTGTTGAAAAAATGACCCAACATCTCTTATAAAGTCTAACATTAAATACGTCAAACATTGTGTACCTCTTGAGCTTTTGTTGCAATATTGTGCAAAATTACCGCAATGTAAGACATTTTATCCTATATTTATTGTGAAAGTAATGATTAGTAGAGTTAATAGAGCCTTGGGGTGTTGGAAAACAATTTCAGCCTCTCTACAAATGATCTGTTAATTTAATGGAACTCGAGTTGTGCAATCCAAACATCAATCAGTACGCGTTTCACCAGCAGGCTTGTTCTCTGTGGTAGTGATGTAGAAGCCATTGTATGTGTCCTAAGTTAAGACTCCCTAAAGCGTTGGCTCTCACATGCTGAATAAATCATCTGTACTTCCTTCATACAAGTGCTAACCACCTTGCAAGCATGTCTCACTCTCCCACCTCTCATTATACAAATCTAGAGGAGTGAGGCATTGTCAGTTTTCTCGAAGTGCCAGTGGCCTTGATAAATGGCGCAGCTCTCATGGAAAATTACATTGGCGGTGTTACTTTCAGAACAGGAGAGAACGCAAAGGCAGCACTTGAATGAAAGAGCAGTGCCGGCGCCCTGCTTTGCTGCTGATGTCCAGCTCTGAGGGTAAAAGGATCTCATGAGAGCTAGCTTGAGCTTTTTTTTCTCTGCCTCTGCCTGGCGGACTGTTGCCATTGTACTACAGTTCATTCCTTTTAGGTGGTGCCAAGGATTTTAAAGGCAATGGAACAGAAAAGAGACTGACTTATTTTAAGAAGGAGTGCAAACTACAACAACTTCAATCCACAGCACCTGTTTGTGTAAAGCGATCCCTACAATGAAAACCATATGGTGTTTTCACAGAAATGTTGAACTCTTTCTAATTACTGTTAAATTAAACATTTTTCCTGTAGCTTTTTAACTATCAAATACTGTATCCTTAAAATTTAGAATTAGCTTGAGTTGACATCATTGCTAAAGTGAAAAGAAATGGCTTTTACATGCAGTGGACTCAGTGGTCTTCAAAAAGCAGCTGAAAACTCACCTGTTCAAGCTGGCTTTTGCGTGACCATTGTCACCACCCTCTCCTTATTCTGTTCTTATTCCACCTTTCCCTGATTTCCCTCTTTCCTCTTCATTTTCTCACTCCATTTCCTTACATAGTTTTTCCACAATTTTAATTTTGTCTCATTTTAAATCTATTTTTAATCATTTTTGAAGTAATTTTCATACTTTAATTTTTTGTTTTGTTTTTGTGAAGCGCCTTGTGATTTCTTGAGGAGCTATATAAAAGATCCTTTTCATTCTTTCTTTCTTTTATAAAATGCTGCATGTGAGATAAAACTTTTAGGATTAGGGTTTTATTGTTACTGCTCTGGGATGTTACCTTACAACATTTTTATTTTCATTTGCTGACCTTGTAATTGTGATAGTAATGTGTTGGGTCATTGGTGTAATATTAAATAAGGTGTGTATTTTTTCTGTAGTTTAAAGTAAAGACAGAAGCTGATGTTTAAATTTTCTTTTTTCCAACCAAATAGATTCAAATAAAAAAGGACCAGGTTTGTTTGAGGAACCAAGAAATAAACTAATTACTTTACCTTTGATTTAAAATGTTATGGCTAGTACGATGTGAAAGTCGTTTCATTGCTGTTTGGTCTTACAATTTAGTAATGTCTCCCTATAATGCACTGCAGTGAGTCAGCTCTTGCCTTGGTTATTCAGAGTTTGGCTGAGGCCATACCGGGTACCGATTGCATAAAGAGGTGGAGGGGAATGAGGGACAAATGTGTATGTGTTAAAAAATCTCAGAAATATATTAAAACAATGTAACCACAATAGTAAATACATTATCGTGGACTGGATACGGCACTGTAATGGTAGCAGGATACTTCATAATAGCGCTACTCCCTCTGTTGTCCTGGCAGGGAATTTTTTTTTGCAACAATCCCTAGCTGACGGAGAAGTCTGAAAGCAAAACGTCACGACACTGTCAATGCGTGTGCGTCTCTCCCTCGTGGAGCTGAAGTATAAATTAGAGATACACTCAGTGTTTTTACATGCAGAACATCAGCAAACCAAACTTTTTACTTAAAAAGACTGACATTGTCTTTTTAAAATGATAAATAATAAATGACCACATCTTGTATAGCTCCATTCAGAGTCAGAAAGTTCAAAAGCACTTCATACTACAGTGTATCATTCATCCTTTCACACACACTAGTCTGGTAGTGATGAGCTACATTGTAGCCACAGCTGGCCTAGGGCGCACTGATAGAGGCGAGGCTTCTGAGCTCAGGCACCACCGGTCCCTCCGACCACCACCAGCAGGCAAAGTGGGTTAAGTGTTTTGCCCAAGGACACAGCAGCAGAATCCTCTGATTGGAGCTGGAATTGACCCTATGCATGTAAATGTGTTAGTCTTGCTGAATGGCAAACTGGTTCTAATCATGCTGAAGCTCCCAGATAATGCGGTAGGAGCCCGATTTCATCTGCATGTAAATGGCTCAGTCGAGCTGATACCGGTTACTTCCTGAAGTGACAAGATTGATGAAGTGGGCTTATAATATCATTGCCTCAAAGTAAAAGATACAACACCATCGTACAGTACATTACGTACCAAATAAGCTGTGCTGCATTGTTGTTGTTGTTGTCCATTACTTCAGCCATTGTTCTTATCCTGTTTTAACTTTGTCTGCTTCACTCCCGCCGGTATTGTTTACTATTTGTGTTGCTATAAGCCAGAGATCACTAATAGGCGGACCTTCTTCCGGATCCGGACCGAAATGCTGTCTGGTGTGGACTCGAGCCTAATGCCAAAATAAAGCTTGCCTAATTTTATAACCGCTTCTGGCAGGAGCAGCTATTGCATTCTTTACAGTAGTATTCTAGCATCCATAAAAACCCACAGGCCAATTGTACTCGAGTTTAGCCAGACCACGTGACACCAACAAGCCAATAAACACATTGCATTCCTGCCAGAAAATACAGCCGCTACGTAGTAAAAATAAAGGTTTCAGGCGGAGAGAAGGAGAGCAGCGAAGAGCAGAAATTCGAACAGAGAAAACGAGAGATTCAGGCGGAGAGCGGTGGAAAGGTGGAGACATTCAGGCAAAGAACAGGAGAGCAGCGATACGGAGAGATTCAGGTGGAAAGGAGGAGGAATTCAGGCAGAGAAAAGGAGAACGGCGACAAGGAGAGATTCAGGCGGGTGAGACGGAGAGTAGAGAAAGCAGAAATGGCAGCCTCTAAAAAACGGAAAGTGGACAGCGAAAATGGAGCATTTAGTCATTTCTCTTTGTTCTTCCCACTGGTGGCACAAAACCTGTTTGTCTCATATGTTCAGAAACAGTGGCACTTCTTAAAATTGGCAATGTGAAACGCCATTATGACACAAAACACAAATGTTTTGAAGAAACATATCCCGTAAGATCAGAGAAAATACGTAGTCTCAAAGCCCAATATGACCAGTCCACCAGGATCCTGAGCCACACATTCACTGCTCAGCAACGAGCTCATGAGAGTTCCCTCAGAGTTTCTTGGATTTTGGGTCAGCACAAAAAGCCATTTACTGATGGAGAGGTTGTCAAAGTGTGTGTGACAGCAGTTGCTGAAACTCTTTTTGAAGGAAAAGAAAAACAAGAAGTTTGTGAAAAACTAAAGCAAATCCCCATATCAGCATCATCTGCTACAAAGAAAAGTGAAATACTGACTCAGGATGTTTTAGCCCAGCTAGATGAAGCCATACAGTAGGCACCATGTGTAGGTTTGGCTGTGGATGAGTCCACTGACGTGTGTGATAATGCTCAGCTGTTGGTTTTTGTGAGGTTTTATTACACAGAGCAGAAAGCATTCTATGAAGACCTGCTGGGTATTACTCCTCTTCAGACCAGCACAACAGGAGAGGACATCTACCTGGCCATTATGGAGATGTTGGCAAAGAGAGGAATTGAGTAGGGCTGTCGCGGTAACCGCAAAAATGAAATATCGCAATATGAAGAAGCCCACCGCGCTGCATCATGGGCCACCGCGATTACTGAACTTGATTCAACTCAATGATGCATGTTGAGAAGGATGGCTGCACTGGTATCAAAACGAAACGTCACTTCGCTCCTTTGGGAGCACTTTGTTTTTCAGTACGTCAGCTGCTGCGCAGCCAGGGTCCTTGACCGAGACAGAGCTGCCACCAGCGGCAAAAAAATAAAAATAAACGCTCGGAGACCTGCTGAAGTCCCGGACAAGCACTGCTTCTGCAACCGTCCCGAAGAGAGTTTGAGCCGAGCTGGAGCTCACTCGCTACCTGCAGGAGGAACGCATCCACCCTAAAGAAACCCCCCTGACATGGTGAAGCAACAACCGGGAGAGATTCCCTTTGCTCGCCAGAGTCGCACGCAGGTACGTGTGTGTTAGTGCAACGAGCGCACCATCCGAGAGGGTTTTCAGTGTTGCTGGAAATGTTTCCACCCCTCTCAGATCCTCTCTCAAACCGTATATAGTTAACATGCTGGTTTTCCTTGTGGATAACGAGGACGTGACCGAGCTATAAATCACCGTCATTCGTGTGTGTGAAAGTGAAATGATAGTGCGCCCGCCCGGTACATGTAATTTTTTATGCTTGATTTTAAACAACTAAACAAAATGGGGACTTGTTTCTTATTTGTTAGATGCTGCAGCCAAATTTGCATTTAAAAGTTTAACCTCCTGAATTTTGTTGTTTTTAAGTTCAGTCGGACTCCGACTGTCGGAGAAACAAACATTACTGCGATCTGTGTTGTTACTGCCCTTTGATCTGCATTCAGTAAAGTGTTATAAAAGAAGGCACGGCAATTTTTAACCTTTTTTAAATGTGTAAACATTATGTTTAGATATACTGCAATAAAAAAAGAAGTGCTGCAATAATATCGCACACCGCAATATTAAGCCACCCTGAATCACCGCAGGGGGAATTCCTCAACCGCGACAGCCCTAGAATTGAGCCTACAAAAGTGATTTCTATAACTACAGATGGAGCCCCTGCTATGCTAGGGAGAGAAAGGGGAGCTGTAACAAGAATGGAGAAGACAACCCTGACCTCTTAACCTACCATTGCATTATTCAACAATCTGTCCTCTGTGCCTCCCTGTCAGATGAGCATGCTGAGGTGATGACTTCAGTGATGAAAATGATCAACTTTCTTAGAGCATCCTCTTTCTACCAGCATCGCATGCTTGGAGAATTCCTCAAAGAAGTTGATGCCGAAGCTGATGGTCTTCTGCTGCACAACAATGTGAGACGGCTCAGCAAATGCCGAGTTTTAGCACACTTTTGGGCCATCAGGAGGGAAGTAGCATCTTTTTGGCAGAGCTAAAACATCATAAGGCAACACAGTTTTCTACATTTCTAGAAAATGAGAAGCAGATGGACAATGTCGCCTTTTTGGTTGATATAACTTCACATCTAAACGAACTGAACTTGAGGCTACAGGGCAAGGACAATTCCATTTGTGAACTAATGACAGCTGTCCGTGCCTTTCAGAGAAAACTTGAAATGTTCAAGGATAACTTCCCAGCAGTGCAGGAACAGGTTCAGGGACAGCGAGATGTCTCTTCGTTTGTTTACTTCATTGATAAGCTTATTGATAACTTCAGCAATCATTTTGATAGCTTCAGCCATTGGCCAGCAGCTCACCATGCTCATTCAGAACTCATTCCTCATCACAGATGTCAGGAGTTTCTCAAAGGAAGCCACACAGCATCTTAAATGGGTAAATGCCAGGGATCTTCAGATGGAGTTAGTTGACCTCCAAGCAAACTTGGCCATGAAAGAACTGTCTGCCAGGACTGACCCTTCCTCATTCTGGCTCCAAATGGTTCCTGAGACAGCTTTCTCAAGTCTAAAGAAAGTAGCCCTGTGCATTCTGACCATGTTTGGTTCCACCCACAACTGTGAGGCAGCATTCTCCACAATGAAATTATAAAAAACAAATATCGTTCCAGGCTCACCAATGAGCATCTCCACACATGCATGAGGATGGCTCTGTCTCCATTCAAGCCCAGGTTCAAAATGTTGGCAGGACAAGCAAGATCTCACTTCTCTCTCTAAGTAGAAATGTGGAAAACATTAACCTAAATAAATGTTCAGTTATTACTTGTGTGCAGTCACATTTTTTAAAATCATTTTAAGACTTTTTAGTCCGCACGTGAAGAGGAAAAATGTAAAAATTAAGCTTTTTCTACATTTATTGTATTCTGAAGTAGGGCTGCAACAACGAATCGATAAATTCGATGAAAATCGATTACTAAAAGCGTTGGCAACGAATTGCGTCATCGATTCGTTGTGTCGCACAACTCTTCCAAAAGCCCCCCCCCCCCCCCCCTTCCTGCCCGCCGTTGCGCGCAGACCAGAGCAAGTCAGATCAGCGCGAGGGAGAGCCGGCAGATCAGCGCGAGGGAGAGCCGCAGATCAGCGTGAGGGAGAGCCTGCAGACTTGCGCTGCTGCGAACCGGTTCTGCATTGTCGCGCAGCGATCCAGGCAGCTGCTTCCAGCGCACGGTCCATTCTCAAAGTGGAGCAACCAAAAAACTATAATTAGCACACGATCGTTCATGTCCGCACATATTCTCTATTTTCTGTCTTATCTGTGCCTGAAGCGCGCTACTGTGGAGCTCATCACCTCTGCTGTGGTGATGTCACCTCACGCAGCATCGAAAACGCGCTCTGCGCTTTTCGGTCAGGAGATCCCTTTGATCTGCTCAAAAGTAACTGATGAGGTGAAAAGGTAAGAATCCAGGCAACAGATTTTCTGGAGAATTATGAGGAGATGCAGGAAGATGAGAGACAGACAGGACAGGAAAATAGTTAAATAAAAACAAGAAAACAAAACAAAGTGTTGAAAAGTCAAATGTAGGTAGATTTATCTCCACTACACGTTTTTACCAGTAAAAAACAATAAGTTATACACATGTCATATTTATACATCTGATACAATTCAGATCACCTTCAAAACTCAGTCACACACCCAGGGCCGTTTCAAGACATTTTGGGGGCCCACGCAAAATGCCCCCCCCCCCCCCCCCCCCCCCCCCCATAACTGGGCTCCCCAGAAGCCTCTGTGTAATTCATGCCCTTTCCAGTAGTGTTAGTTATATGGTGTTTATAAAAGCCCCTCAGACATTACTGACATGTTCTAATATTATCAGATGAAAAACTAAATTATCAGACATGCCGTCTCATCTGCTGCTTTTCTAAACCTGCTAAAAGTAACAAAACCATTTGAAAGCCACTATTTGTGGATTCTCTGAAAGTTTCCATGGAGTGTGTGACAACTTATTTTTTCATTGATCCTATCGTCTAATCTCACAGCTGAAACAAGCATCCTTAATCATCTGTGCACAGGAAGCTTACCGATGCTGTAGTAAAACAAAAGGTATAATAATTTATTATTAATAAAACCTTGTTGCAGCACTAAAGCAGAAAAATTAGATTTTGCATTAAATATGCAAAATATTTACATATGAATTGTTTTAGAGCCCTTTAATTGGCAGAATCTGATATTAATTTAGTTCTTACAAAAAATGGGTCCCAACATGGTTTGTGTGGCGTTGCCATAGTGTGACGTCATAGGCACAGATCTCCTGTCCTCTTGTTTGGAAATGGAAATATGGTCACCCTATATTAAACAAACTGTCCACCCGGGCTTTTGCGCTGCACAGAGACGCTTCGCTGCCTACGACTGAATGTCAGTTGAGAGTCAGTCTCATGCAGACTGACCAATGAAGAGAGGGCCTCAAGTTAAGACCCTCTCCTCATTGGTCAGTCCACACGAGGTGGGTCAAAGGTTACTCTGGGCGGGTTACGTGTTGTCAGGCATTCAAGTATTGAGTATATTTACTGCATATTACAGTAAAATATTCTGTATGTGACCACATTATGGTGATCCTTGGGTCGTGATGATGGAGCCCTTGAATATTGTTGCCCAGGGTACAACAAAGTGTTAATCTGGCCCTGGTTCCGCCGTCACATTCCCGCAGAAACTGGTTGATCACACCGGGGCCAGACTACTAGCATGTGGTTTTACAACCACAATGTCCTCAGAAGCAAAAACGCTTTTAAAAGGGAGGGAGGAGTCCTAACTGTTGCTGCAGGCGTGTTGTGTGAGAGTGCAGTTATATACTGGTTAATATATTTTTGGGTTCAGTTGCTTTCATGTGGCCTAATGTGAGTCTATTTGGGATCATTGGAATGATCAGCAGCATTTCTTGATGTGACTTTATGGCAGTTGCCCAGGGCATCATCGCAAGGAGGATGGCATTCATTTACTTTTGTTTTATTTGGTATTTTTTCAGTCAGTTTTGGAAATAGTGATCAATTTTGATTAATTCACAGCCTATGTTTAATTACATTTAAAATAAATGTTAACAGATGAGATCAAACAAAACAGATGAGAATTGCCCTTAAGCTGTTTAACTTGGACCAAGCATTTTAGGTCACAGATAGATGTAGCTTAGGGTCTCTGTCTATACACCTTATAAGACAATTTAGGTGATGGCATGTTGTTTTTCTGCTATTGAACTGTTTTCTAATAATGTTGTGTTAAATAAAGTGAAGGAAGGAGAGAAATAACGTTTCCCTAGCAGTTTTTAAAAATTTCCCCATGTAATCCGATTAATCGATTAATCGTGTCGAGACCCCATCCGATTAATCGATTATCCAAATAATCGTTTGTTGCAGCCCTATTCTGAAGTTAGTAGTTTGTGAAGATTCAGTTGCCATGTCTTATTTTCTTGTTGATTTTTTTCTACTTTTATTTAGTAAATGAGAGAACGTTCCAAATAATAAATCATTTACATGTTCAACACTTCAAGTGACAATAAATGTCAAAAGTACCATATTTGAATTACACTGAAGTGTTTCTGATTTGATTTGCAAATTAATAATGCAGATGATGATAAAACTGCTAGGAAACTTAAATACATGTCACACTATTGTAGGTTGGACATTAGGGCTGCTCAATTAATCGAATTTTAATCACGATTACGATCTGAGTTTTGAACGATTATAAAAAACAAAACAAGCCGATTATTTGCTCCTCCCGCTTGCGCTGCCCTGAGTTGCAAATGAAGCCCTCCTCCACAGTGTTGCCAACTTAGCGACTTTGACGCTATTTCTAGCAGCTTTTCAGACCCCCTTCTTGACTTTTTAATCCTAAAAGTAACTAGCGAACATCTCAGAAACATCTCTGCTAACCCTTAGCTACTTTCTGGATAACTGTCGTCGACATTTCCTGCAGGTTAGCTAAACACTCCGCCTGTGCTCCGGACCGTTCTTCACAACATTAGGAAAGGGAATGATGCAGTGATGCGTTGGTCGCTAAAGACAGCTCTCGGAGCTGGCTCCTTGTTGGATTAACCAGAGTGAGTGACACACACACCGCACCTGCGGTCTCCTGAGCAGCTAAAAACAGCTAAATGTGCGCGTGCAGCTTGCTAAACACACGTGCAGCTTGCCAGATTGCTGTGAGACCGGGGTGGGGGGTGGGGGGTGCAGCTGTGGTTGGGACAATTATTACATTAACTGATGGGCCTGTAAATAAATAGTTTATAAATAAGGTAGAAATAAGTTCCTCACGCTGATAACTAATCTCTCTGAGGACACTGTGCTAGTGCACTCTCCTACAGCACCTTGACACGACTCAATAAATGTTATGTAACATTTTGTGAACATGAATTTATTTGCATTTATTTGTTATAAATGCCTCTGTATAATTCTTGCTGTCAGTATTTGCAAGATATTGGTATTTGGTTCTGTACTGGTTAGACTCAAGGTCTATAGCCCTTGGGTCATAGACTATGAGCTATAAGTATATTGGTCTTTTTATCCTGGGAATCAGGAGTTCTTTTAGTGATCATCTTGTTTCTTATTTTTGTCCTGATTGTGCCCTGAGCAGTTTTATGACTGAATAAAAACAAATAAAATCAACATAAATTGAAAAATCGTCCTAAATAATCGTGATCTCAATTTCAGTCACCATAATCGTGATTATTATTTTTGCCATAATCGAGTAGCCCTATTGGACATAATGATCTTTCGGACCTTGGGCTAAAAAATTCTTTCGGACAGGACCTTTTTAAATAATATTTGTGTACCCCTGCTATAAGCTAACCGGAAGAATGTTGACACGAAAGGGCACATGTTGCCTCCTACTCTACTAGGGCTGCAACTAACGATTATTTTCATAATCGATTAATCTGTCGATTATTTTTTCGATTAATCGGTTTGTTATTGTTTAGCTATTTAACCTATACAAGTGATGAATACATTTCAGTTAAGAAAAAGAAAAACATAAGAGAATTGTGCAGTTGACTGCAATCTATTTTATTGCACATGAACACAGTCAGCGGTGTAAAATGAGCTAAACGGTGCAAAATATCAGTCCAGAATAATTTTTTGGCATCAAAATATAAGAGGTAAATTCCATAAAAAATAATGTAGAATCTAGAATAGAGTTTGTAAATGGTATGCATTGCTGGGGGGTGAGTGTCTTATTCCCCATGTAGTTGTCCATCGTTGCTTGTTTTTTTCTGCATAAGAAACACAAATAAACTGAAATAAGTACACATATAAAATAAAGCAGCACACACACTACAACACTAAATCAATATTACATTATTTGAATTAATTAACAATATACAGTGATCATTTATTTTGACAAAAATGTGTTGTGAGGCGTTTTACAGCGTTAGACAGTAAAACAGCCTTTTAATAGTAAAAAAAAAAGGACTTTCTGAATTTCTCCTGTATTTAAAAATTGAAAGCGTACAACTATGCCGCGTTATATTCACCTGGACACAGCTCGTCTGTATATTTTTCTCCGCGGAGTTGTCCTTTTTTGAATGAGGAACATAGTTATGGGTTTGTGCCGTTTTTCTGTTAACGAGAACTTTCTTATAAACAGACGTGCTAAATTTGGCAAGCGCATGATTCACAACACGGAGGAGATTCACGATTGCATTTAGTCGATCAGAATTAAAACACCGTAGACTGACGCGGCAAAAAAACATGTTTAACATTCACTATAACGAACTCACATCCACTATAACGAACTCAGCTCCCAAATTTGATCTGCGTTAGCTTGTTTATTTTCTGTTACTTACCGGACTTTCCTCTGCTGCATCAGCCCCCACATGTTTTCGTCTCAAATGTTCACTTAGGGACGTCGTGCTTCCGTCGTGCCATGGTTTTTGCATATTTTGCAGGTCACCCGTCTTTTCAAGGCATCTAGAGTGAAGTGCTCCCATACTCGTGAGGTTTTTGTCCGGGGTTTCTCTTGTTTTGTCGCTTCTATTTTTCTTCCGTATTTCTTCTTGTTCCGCCATCTCTCACAGCAAGATGCGCGTCAGTAACGTGATACGTCATGAAAACCGAGGGCACTTATTGGCTAATTTCTTCTTCTACGGCCCCACTGGTAGATCAGTGGCTCATTACTGCCACACACTGGCGGCAAATTTAACAGATTGTAACCGATGTCAGATTGTGGTAAAAAATAGACTTTATGCGGTAAAATATGATTATTAAACAACTAATCGATGACTAAAAAAGTTGTTAACTATTTTAATAATCGATTATAATCGATTAAATCGATTAGTTGTTTCAGCTCTATACTCTACCAGAGTGAAACGAAGTTCGTTTGAAAGTTTGGTTTTCGTTTACGTGTAAACCAAGATAAAGACTCCCAGCTTATTACATTAGATCAACCTGGATCAGTTTAGATCTGCATTTAAAAGCACTGAGTGTCTCCATGTTTCTGACTTTTGCATGTTGTTAATTAGCAGTAGATAAATTAAAACGAGCCATTTCAACTACTGTTCTTAATTCACCGATGTAGATGGATGCATAATCAAGTACACGTTTGGAACCTACTGAGTGAACTGAAGCCTCTAAAACAATCATTTTTAAAACATTTTAACATATCTATATTTTGTGCTTCCAGCGTTGCTAAATGTATGAATAAACTTAATATTGTGGTCAAAAAAATAAAAAATAACAGCATTAAAATATGCAGTTATACTGGTACAAAATAATGTTTAGTGTAATGAAGTTGTTTTTTTTTTTTTTACTTTGACTACAGCCTTTTGAAGTCATGTTTGAAACCATTAAACACACAACATGCTCAGAATCAGTATTTGAGGCAATAGAATAGTTGATTACATTCCATCTAGTATTGAATTATCTCCTGCTCTGGTTCACTGCTGCTGTGATTTCTTCGTTGTTGTTTATTTGAAGAATTCACCCTCGGGGAGTCACTGACTGCTGCATCAAGGAAATGTTTGACACTAATCATTTTACAAATCAGCCATTAGCCATCTTCACATTAATGGAAATTGCTCAGGGCTTGTAGGCAAAACAGAAACCCATGTAAAGAATACAATTCAAGCAACTTGTAGGATATTGAATTGATTTTACATATTGAGCCTCACTCTAAAGTGAATGTGTGAATAATGATTGTACCTTATGTTGGCTGTCTTTATTGTGTAGTCTTGTAAACACCTTTCTTGGCAGTAGAGTATGATGCATTCCATGCATACCACATATTTTCAAGGTTCACTGTGCCTTATCCCTCTACAGACATGCCAGAGCAAATAAAAACAGCCTATTATAGTCAGTGTAAATTGAAACAACTTTGGCCCCGTGGTGGGGTCAATTAAAATACAACAACGTAGGCATTTTGAAATGTCAAAAATCAAAGGCAATTAAACTGTGTTGAAATGATTACACAGGTTTGAGTGCCCTTTTGTTTTTAAAGGTAAAGCCGAAAAGTTGAAACTGTGTAGTTACATTAGCAAAACCATTCAGATTTATATATTAAGAATGGAGACAGTTCAAATTAATGAACAAATACACAGCACTGCCAGATTGTAGCCCAAGGCTAATTTCTATTTTCTTGTCCCTTGGTAGGTTGATACAGGTTAGGAATGTTCATGTAAAAATGTAGACATAAGGTGTCCACATAATACAGTAGAATAGAAACAAACTAATAGATAATATTAAACAGGGGTAGCCTAGTGAGGAGTCGAGATCAACTGTGTCATTCACATGACATGTTTACAGTAAGCATACCATCCTAGTAAAAATAAATGATGCCCACAGCCTCTGCATGAATACCTCATGTTTAATCGCCACATTTCAAACCAAATACAAGTACTTCCAGTTGAGTACTTAAGTTGTAGTAAATGACTGACCTGAGACATGGTTTTATACAAAGAGGAAATAAAGAAGAAGATGGATAGATTAAACTTTGTGCCCCAAAGGGGTCACAGAAATTTCCCTTTTGACATGGTTCATAATGCAAATAAATGCAAATAGACCATAAAAATCAATAAACATCAATACTAAGTTAGGGTATAGGGTGGCAGGTCGTACAAAGTACAGGATCTGTCAGCTGGTATTTTTTGTTTTTCTTGATGCATTTGAGATGCTCATGTCTTGCCCCAGGACACAATGGCAACATGACTACAAATGAGCTGGGATCTAACCCACGTTGATTACTTGACAACATTCTTTTCACTCCGAGGTTAGATAATATTACAAAAACAAAAAGAAAATTAAAAAACAAGAGTTGCTTGTTTCAATAATTTCATTTGAACTTGATGTAAAAAAAAATCCATGACTGAATAATATCTCCCAGGGTGACAATGCTTAGTAAATTTAATGTGAAACAACTACACCAAATATCTTAGCCAATCCTAGTGTGAAAAATGATTCTGTGATAAACAATAAATACGCTAAAGCTTTGGCATTGTCATTTGAAAACCCTCAATTATTTGATATAACTTTCCATACCTGCAGCTTGTCACCAAACTGCTAGATCCTTCATCTTCTACATGTTATTTTGTGGCATCGTTTTAAGTTATTTGATGCAGAGAGCTTTCACTTTCTCTGATTATTTTCTGTTGCTGCTGTTAGCAAATTGTGGCAAAATAAAACATGTTACCACCTCAGGTGTGGTGATCAGCTGTGACCAACAGACAGTGTTGGGAAAGTTCGTTTAAAAAACGAACTAGTTCAAAGTTCAGGTCATACATTTTAAAACAAACTAGTTTGTTTCTTAGTTCATAATTTAAAACATTTTGAACTAAGTTCACTGTTCCAAAAACAAACTACTTCATAGTTCTTTTTTCTCCTATATATATATATATATATATATATATATATATATATATATATATCTTATGAAATAATTTTCCAATAGTTGGCACCCGTACAGTCCACACTCATATCCAGCTGCAGTTTTTACCCTACAGTATATTCTCAATAACATGAGGAAAACATTATTTGAACAGTTTTTTAAACAATCTTAGGAAGCAGGCTGAGGTAGCAAACTCAAAGTGCAATAATTAAAATGCAAAATACAAAAATTTTTCTGAATGAACTTTGACTCCTGCACACAGCATAGACGTAGAAGAGTAGACGCCGCACCAACCGCTACTGCCTATGTTTAGCCACATTTGAGGGTTCTACTTTTTATAAAGTCTATGGTTCACAGGATGTTTAGCTAGGCTTTAGCTCCGGAAAAGCTCCGTGGAGATCTGGAGCTAGTTTGGCGAAAGAACGCATTCATAAACCCGTTCACGCACGCCAGGACGAACGCACTCACATTTACGTTTGTCAGGCAAAATACGAACGAGTTCAGTTCACGTTCACGAAAAAAACGAACAAATTCTTGAACAATCATTCAATGAACGCATTCGGGAACAACACTGCCAACAAACAGATGTAAATTAAACCATAGACCTATGTAGGAATTTAGATTGCAATGTCTGTCTCCTGCTCTTGTTAAAAAGTGAAACCACGATGTCCTAATCAGGAGTTCTGCCTTGTTGTAGTTTTGGAGCCAGAGTCTGAGCACTAGAGATGTGTTGCTCAGTCCTGTTTACTCACCTGAACATGAACGTTTACATTTTTCTTACTGTGTGGACTTGTGAGACGAGAGATTGTCAGCGTGAAAGTATTTTTTGTATGTGTGAAACAGCCTGATTTAAAAGTCAAATATCTTAAAAGTCCTTCACTCTCAGCCTGGTAGAATATGCTGTTTTTCCTCCCTCTCTGTTATACTCTAACAAGCTGATACATTTCCATGTTGACCAGGGGTCATGCATCATTTTCTTCTGGAAACTCCTTTTGATTTTCAAGTATTTGAATCATGTAAAACCATTTTCTTGGAGTTAATCAAGTTGCATGTGAACCTCGAAGATGACATGTAGGGAATAAAAACCCACTTTGTTCTCTTTTGTCAGTAGTTTTGTTTTTAATGATAACATTGGCTCGTAAAATTTAAACTAACTTATCTTTTGTCAAATATTTTCAGGTGATTTGTACTTATCTGTCATTTGCAGTCCATAAATATTCAGTTTTACTTATGAACATTGGCATAGGAACCTTGACCAATCAATCAAAGCCTCATAAAGAATTTATAGCCTGCTGCAGGAATAAAATCACGTTGGGTTAGTTTTGCAAAAGGCTATCAGAGATCTGTCAAACAAAGCCACCGTCCTGCTTTGTCTTTCCCCTGTCTTTCTCTCGCCTAAGCTTTCCAGGGGGTGTGTTGTGCTGTATCTGGATCCGCTTGCATGCAGGGAGGCATGTGCGGGGGGAGGGGAGCTAAGGCTTGTACAACTAATTCAGCTCATGAAAGACTTATGCAGCAAGAGCAGCTGTCTTCCATTGTCAGCCTGCAAATTTCCAACGTGCCTCATTTCGCCTCTTAATGCGTGAGTAGCAGGAGAGCCTGGGAGAGGAAACACCAAAAATAAGGAGGAAAAAACAAACCAGCAAAGAAGGCAAATATCAGAACTTTCACAGCACTAACTAGATGTGTGCTCAGCTATGTTTATTTTATTTTTTCTCCGTGGTGGGTGTGTGGTTGGACCATGATCTAATAATAAACTGTAAACCTTGTGTGCAGTGTGTAGACAGATAAAAAAAAAAGCTTCTTCTGTGGTGAGAAGGAAGAGCGAGGGCATATGAGGGGTAAAATTGGGGGAAGGGGTAAAAAGCTGCCTCAGATTAGGAGAGGAGTGAAGGAGGGTGAACAGTGTTATGAATGGATAGAGTCTTTAACCCCCCAACACACTGAATAGTTTGTCACAGGCTGCTGCGGCTGTATGTGGAATGAGAGGCGCTGGCTGAGGGCTCTTGGATTCCTGAATCCTTGAGGCATGTGGTCTGATTAGCAGAACAAAACCCACACAGTGGGGAGGAGCAGACGTGGCTTTCTCTCCCCCCATCAACTGGAATTTTCCCCCAGTGTTGAAGGAGGTGGCTCAAACTTTGTACTGACTTGCTACGGTTGTAAAACTATGTTTGGGGATTTCTCACTTGTTTCTGAAGGCTTTGTCTCTCAGTGGGTTTCATTGTTTTGTCCATGTGAAAGAAAAAAAAAGTCTTTTAATTGGACGTCCAGTCCTTACATTTAGGATGTTTTGTTGTGCCAGTTAAAATAATCATTAGTGGAAACAAATTGGGAAAGTAGTTTTACTTTATGGAGAATTTAAAATAAGTAAGATCACAGCAAGGTATTGTTTGAGCGAAAGTGACACAAAGAGAATAGCTTTCTTTTTGCCTTTCCACTAATACTACTCCAAAGGTATTATTAGCAGCCAGCTTGATCAGTGGAACAGTGTAGTTTGTGTTACTCATGAATGCAGTGTGTTGGGTTTCCCCCAGCGCTTTATAAGCCTGGCGACTCGCCGAGCTAAGCGTCATGCCCCACCCCCCTCCCGACCCTACTGTGTCCGCTGACACGAACGGCACAACGAAACTAGAGCCCTCCATCAACCGATACTGGTGAGGAACAGCAGCGGAACGTGTGCAACTCCCCACGTGTGCTCTCACGGAGGAGCGTTGCGGGACGGAGAGCGGTAGCAGTGGCTGCACTCGAAATTTTTTGGCAGATCTTCCAAAAATTTTTAATCGTTAGCTTAGGGCTGAAACGATTCCTCGAGTACCTCGAATAATTTGAGTACAAAAAAGCCTTGAGTCAAATTCTCTGCCTCGAGGCTTCGTTTAATTCATGTTTATTTAATTCATGGCTTTGCAATCGCCTGGGGTCATGTTTTAACCGGACCGAAATAAGTGACGCACATACACACTGCACTGAATGCACACGCGAGTAGCGAATGTAACTTAACTTTCTCTTAAGCCATGGCGGACAACGTGGACCCCGGTGGAGTGCGAAAAAGACAGAACATGTCAAAGGTGTGGGACCATTTTTCACGTTGTAAGGCGGAAAACGTAGTCCAGTGTACAAAATGTAAAATGGATTTTGCCTACCACAACACCACATCGTTGATGTTGCAGCACCTGACCAGGAAACATCCTCATGTAAATGTCACTTCTGCAAGCGGACTCGTAGGTCCACTATATATTCTGCTGACACTGTGCAACTTTTTCGTTTGTAGCACTCAGTTTCAGCTCACACTGTGCGTCTGGTAGCAACACGTCGGACCTAAAAATGTGCTAAACATAGCAATTTTTACACAACACATCTGACTTTTTACTGTGTTGTTATTGATGTCTGTTGTCCCTTGGGTTTGTTGCAGGAGGACACAGGTATTTGTGAGCATGGCGGAGGAAAACGAAAAAAGTTAATAAATGTTTTGTGATCAGTATAATTTGACATAACCACGTCAAACATGCTTTCTCGACAATCCTTGTTATTGTGGGAAAAAAAAGTGTAGAAATTAAAACAGACGCGTGTTAATAGTTAAACAGCTGTGCAAGCCATGTTTGCGCATGTGCCATGAGCGGGTTCTGGTGCTGTTTGGGCCGCACCCGCTCGCAGCGCTACTTCAACAGTTATCCTCCTAGTTTTTGTCTGGCTCAGGTTGTTTATTTATTTTTTTGCACAGGTATTTGTTTACTGTGAAGTAAAGTTGAAGTGCTGAAGTTTTGAAAACTAATTTTGAATATAACTTGAAGAATAACTGGCAATTGCTTGCTCATTTTAAGAGGTCTTTCATATTTTATAACATGCCTTTTGACATAATGGTTTACAAACACAAAAGGGTCATTTGTTAGAGTACTCGATTAATCGATAAAAGATTCGATAGAGAACTCGATTACAAAAATATTCAATTGCTGCAGCCCTACATTAGCTAATCATCTTCTAATAGGAATATTGAACCCAGATGCAAAGTGTACTCTATCTTTCTGCTATTGCTGTTGGAAACAACTCGATCTGTTTTATTAAATGTTTGTGCTTTATAATTTGGTGTCATTTGCTCAGTTCAACATATCTAGAAACAAGCTGAAAACAAAGTACCAGTCTCATACATGCCATTTAGAACATGAATGTAAACATGTATGTGTGATTGTTTCTGTACTGGAACCTCGTAATGTAGTTTCATTTTTCTTTCCTGCTTATCAACTAAAAAAAAAACTGAAATCCTGCGTTTAAAGACCAAGTTCACTTGTTTTTTTTTTTCAATACGTTTGCAGTGGTCGCTAATATTAATGAATGGCTTGTTAGTAGTGATGGGTACCGAATTCAGTACTTTTTAAGGTACCGGCCGAATTCCACAGTACCGACTGAGCACCGATTCACGTAATTTGAAACTGTGCCTCGTTTCGGTACCCGTCCTTCATAACGAGAACTTGCCTAGACAGCTGCGCAAGAGGGTTATGTCGTCGGTCGCTGAGAGCGAGTTGTAAACAGAGCAGCGTGGTAGAAAGAATGCACGCTAAAGCTTGGGTCCACTTCACTAAATGTAATGGGTAACTGGGTGATGATGAAACCAGCGACAACGATCTAAGTGAGACATCCTCATCTTAATCTGCTCCGGTAGGTAAATAAAATGTTTAAGATAACGTTAGGTTGATATGTTAGCTTCCGTTTTGCTAATGGTGCGTTCGCTTTCTCCTTGGAACTCCGAATTTCCGACTAGAAGAACATGAACGCGCTCTCAAAATTAACTAGTAAAAACTGTATCAGTGAACTTGCTCTTTAAGGTTGCATAAATAGGAATATTTCTCCCTAATTTCAAATTTAAAACCTTTAATTTGATTTAAATATTGAGAAACATTTGTCACAGTGGTTATTTTTCAAAGCCTATAATTGCCTGAAGCAAAAAAAAAAACAATAATGAATTGTACTTGCTTAGTTCCTGTTTTTTATCTACAGAAGTAGACAACTGAACAAATGCTCATAATAGCAAATCAATTTTCTTATCTGTCAGGTGGTATGTTGAGATGTTAGTTGCTGCTTTTTGGCTAAGGAGTCCCTGTCAACAGGCTGTCAACCTAAAATAGTGCAGCAGTCAACATGAGAAATGATGGAAGAAAGTAAGATCATACACGTGCCCTCCTGGGCTTTGTCATTGTCAAACTGACAGGTCAGCCTTGTGGAGAAAACTTAAAACACTTTAATCTAACGACTGCTATTTCTTTAGTATTAAAGCACAATACAGTCTCATCTGTTTAAAGTTAAATAGCTGCCTCCTGGATGGTAAAACAGAATCAAACAAAATAGAAGACTACTGGCTTCTTTTATGAGACGTTTGCATTAGAGGTTTGTGCCAGTGAGAGGGCAAGCTTGGAAGTGCAGATCTGAGATGAAAGGATTTTCTCTTTCCGTTCTAATCCACACAGACAGCTAGGCCCTTGTGATTATTCCCGCCCCCTTCTCTCCACTCATCTCTTTGAATGCCGGGCCTTTCTAATTCACCCTAAAAAGGCTTTCAAAAGGGGATTATTCTCCTGATAGAAATTAAAGGGAGAACACGTCTATCCTTTGGGACCAATGTCAAACATTGATGAGTTGACAGATTCCATGGATATTGTTGAACTGAAGAATGTTAGCTGGTGAAAATTTTTTAAGGTTCTTGGTGCCAAACTTCTTTTAACAATCGTTGTATTTAAAGTACAGGTGGGAAATCTCTGTCACCGATTCTGTTCTTAGCTTTTATGGACTGGATTTCTAGGTGCAGCCAAGATGTTGAGGGGATCCATTTTGCTGGCCTAAGGATCTGATTATTGATTGATGATGTAGATGATGTGGTCCTGTTGGCCACAACAGACTGGGATCTCCAACTTTAGCTGGAGTAGTTTGCAGCCGAGTGTGAAGTAGCTTGGATGAAATCCAAGACCATGATCTTGAGTTGGAAAAGGCTATAATGCCTTGTCTAGGTCAGGGACTGAGGAGTTTAAGTATCTTGGGGTCTTGTTGCCTTATGAGGGAAAGATAAAGCGCAAGATCACTAGGTGGATTGGTGCTACGTCTGCAGTGATGCGGGATTTGTATTGGTTTGTTGTGAGAGAGAGCTGAGCCGGAAGGCGAAACTGTCAGTTTACCGGTTGGTCTATGTTTCAACAGTCACCTATTGTCACGAGCTTTGGGTAGTGATCAAAAGACTGAGATTGCGGATACAAGTGGCCGAAATGAGTTTTCTCCATGGGTGTCAGGGCTCTCTCTTAGAGATGGGGCGAGTAGCTCGTCATCCCGGAGGGGCTCGGAGTAGATCTGCCTTCTAGGTAGGGCTGGGCGATATGGCCTAAAATCAATATCACGATATATTGAAGATTTAACCTTGATAATGATAAATGGACGATAACTACAGGTAAGCTCAAAAACAAAAGCACCAGCTCAGAACCGGGTCAGCATTTTAGCTGCAGGAGGAGCTACTTTTCAGTGTCCCTCCTGTGTTTCTCTGCATCAGCGCTGATATTAATAAATGGCACAAAAACTCAACCCACACACACACACACACACACACACACACACACACACACACACACACACACACACACACACACAACACTCGCTCTGAGCCTGTGGCAGTGTGGACTGCTACTAGCTAAATTACGTGAACCACGTCCATGTCTCTCTTACTTTGTAATTATAAATCTAAATCAATTATAGCTGCAAAATTACAGGTAAGGAACGATCTTTAGAAGCTGTTAAAAGGATTTTTTTAGCTTACTCACCTCAATTTGGGCCCAAAATCTCCGTTTTGAGGAAGCAGCAGTCAGCAGGATCCGACTAATTACTGGAACGGCTTAATCCTGGTTCATGCTTCTCCGTCAGCTCCGCAAGGAACAGACACGCATGGATTGACGGAAGCGTTTTGCTCTCATACTTCTCTGTCTCCTGGAGAGTGTTGCAAAGCAATTGCCTGGCAGGACAACAGAGGGCGTAGCGCTGTTCTGTGGTATCCTGTCATGTATCGGTCCAAGATAGTGTGTTATATTAAGCTTTTTAACACAGACAAATGTGTCTCTCATTCTCCTCCACCTCTTCATGTGCTCGCCACCTCTAAACCCACGTTTCCTGTCATTTCCGTCCACAAATAAAACACTTGCTGCGTATCTTTTCACTCCTCCAGTCAGGGGAATTAAACGTTCATGTTTTTAGAGTTTTTTCACGAGATATTCTTCAAGCTTTTCCGTGTGTGCCGCGTGTTGTCCTCGGCTCTCTTTATGTTTTTGAGGGCGCAATGGCAGTGCTGTAGAAAACAGCGGCGCCCTGACCAATCACAAGCTTGCGTTGTCCGTCTCGACTGACGGGTGTTTAGAAAAGAGAGCTCGACTCCGTCCGTCCTTGCGGAGCTCTCCGGCAGGCCCACAAGGACGTTGCGTGTCTCCGCACTGACGCAGACGGAGAAGCATGAATCAGGCTTTAGACTAATTTGTGAAATGCTATTCAAAGCAGCAGAACCCGGATTAAATCAGAAAAGCTTTATTAATCCCAGAGGGAAATTAGAGTTTCAGTACACACAATTCAGAGATCTGACATACTGGGCAAGACACATGACAAGAATTGGTGACTGTGGTCATTCGCAACCCTGAGTCGCGCTACCTTAATAGAGATAAGAGGGTAACATGAGGAATTGATTCGGGAGGAGGGAAAAAAGGGCACTTCAGACCTACCCTCCCACCAGGAGGGCAGCTTTGCTCTGCAAAAAAACACCTCAGACAAATATGCAACAGACTTCAGACTAGGGCTGCAACAAACGATTATTTGGATAATCGATTAATCGGATGGGGTCTCGACACGATTAATTGATTAATCGGATTACATGGGGAAATTTTTAAAAACTGCTAGGGAAACGTTATTTCTCTCCTTCCTTCACTTTATTTAACACAACATTATTAGAAAACAGTTCAATAGCAGAAAAACAACATGCCATCACCTAAATTGTCTTATAAGGTGTATAGACAGAGACCCTAAGCTACATCTATCTGTGACCTAAAATGCTTGGTCCAAGTTAAACAGCTTAAGGGCAATTCTCATCTGTTTTGTTTGATCTCATCTGTTGACATTTATTTTAAATGTAATTAAACATAGGCTGTGAATTAATCAAAATTGTTCACTATTTCCAAAAATGACTGAAAAAAATACCAAATAAAACAAAAGTAAATGAATGCCATTCTCCTTGCGATGATGCCCTGGGCAACTGCCGTAAAGTCACATCAAGAAATGCTGCTGATCATTCCAATGATCCCAAATAGACTCACATTAGGCCACATGAAAGCAACTGAACCCAAAAATATATTAACCAGTATATAACTGCACTCTCACACAACACGCCTGCAGCAACAGTTAGGACTCCTCCCTCCCTTTTAAAATCGTTTTTGCTTCCGAGGACATTGTGGTTGTAAAACCACATGCTAGTAGTCTGGCCCCGGTGTGATCAACCAGTTTCTGCGGGAATGTGACGGTGGAACCAGGGCCAGATTAACACTTTGTTGTACCCTGGGCAACAATATTCAAGGGCTCCATCATCACGACCCGAGGATCACCATAATGTGGTCACATACAGAATATTTTACTGTAATATGCAGTAAATATACTCAATACTTGAATGCCTGACAACACGTAACCCGCCCAGAGTAACCTTTGACCCACCTCGTGTGGACTGACCAATGAGGAGAGGGTCTTAACTTGAGGCCCTCTCTTCATTGGTCAGTCTGCATGAGACTGACTCTCAACTGACATTCGAAGTCATAGGCAGCAAAGCGTCTCTGTGCAGCGCAAAAGCCCGGGTGGACAGTTTGTTTAATGTAGGGTGATCATATTTCCATTTCCAAACAAGAGGACAGGGGATCTGTGCCTATGATGTCACACTATGGCAACACCACACAAACCATGTTGGGACCCATTTTTTGTAAGAACTAAATTAATATCAGATTCTGCCAATTAAAGGGCTCTAAAACAATTCATATGTAAATATTTTGCATATTTAATGCAAAATCTCATTTTTATGCTTTAGTGCTGCAACAAGGTTTTATTAATAATAAATTATTATACCTTTTGTTTTACTACAGCATCGGTAAGCTTCCTGTGCACAGATTATTAAGGATGCTTGTTTCAGCTGTGAGATTAGACGATAGGATCAATGATAAAATAAGTTGTCACACACTCCATGGAAACTTTCAGATAATCCACAAATAGTGGCTTTCAAATGGTTTTGTTACTTTTTGCAAGTTTAGAAAAGAAGCTGATGAGACAGCATGTCTGATAATTTAGTTTTTCATCTGATATATTAGAACATGTCAGTAATATCTGAGGGGCTTTTACAAACACTGTATAACTAATACTCCTGGAGAGGGCATGAATTACACAGAGGCTTCTGGGGAGCCCAGTTATTGGGGGGGGGGGAAGACATTTTGCCTTGGCCCCCAAAATGTCTTGAAACGGCCCTGGGTGTGTGACTGAGTTTTGAAGGTGATCTGAATTGTATCAGATGTATAACTATGACATGTGTATAACTTATTGTTTTTTACTGGTAAAAACGTGTAGTGGAGATAAATCTACCTACATTTTACTTTGTTTTCTTGTTTTTATTTAACTATTTTCCTGTCCTGTCTGTCTCTCATCTTCCTGCATCTCCTCATAATTCTCCAGAAAATCTGTTGCCTGGATTCTTACTTTTTCACCTCATCAGTTACTTTTGAGCAGATCAAAGAGATCTCCTGACCGCAAAGCGGAGAGCGCGTTTTCGATGCTGCGTGAGGTGAAATCACCACAGCACAGGTGATGAGCTCCGCAGCAGAGCGCTTCAGGCACAAATAAGACAGAAAATAGAGAACATGTGCAGACAAGAACGATCGTGTGCTAATTATAGTTTTTTGGTTGCGCCACTTTGAGAATGGACCGTGCGCTGGAAGCAGCTGCCTGGATCGCTGTGCAACAATGTGGAACCGGTTCGCAGCAGCGCAAGTCTGCAGGCTCTCCCTCGCGCTGATCTGCCTGTACCGGCTCTCCCTCGCGCTGATCTGCGGCTCTCCCTCGCGCTGATCTGCGGCTCTCCCTCGCGCTGATCTGACTTGCTCTGGTCTGCGCGCAACGGTGGGCGGGAAGGGGGGGGGGGCGCTTTTGGAAGAGTTGTGCGACACAACGAATCGATGACGCAATTTGTTGCCAACGCTTTTAGTAATCGATTTTCATCGAATTCATCGATTCGTTGTTGCAGCCCTACTTCAGACAACACAACATGAGACTCCAATAGGAAGGTTGGGGGGTGGGGGCTGGGATCCTGTTTCCCCCAGCGAGAGCAGCCATCCACGACGCTCAGCCACTGTAGCCAAAGGTGGGAGGGAGATCTAGGGAGGAGTGCAGAGCACATCGACTCCTGCAGGTTGATGACCTCTCCAGGCTGAAGTCCACCAATCCGAAGGCGGGGGGTGGGGGTAGGTCGGGTTTTCACAGCATCTGTCTGCATTCCTTCGTGGGGGTTTGTTCCTAGACTCAAGGCTGCTAGTGTGTCAGATATGGATAACAAGACTTTGTTTGGGTCAGGCTGAGATAATCTTCCTCTCTGCTTCCAGTCTTTGAACTGATCAAGTCCTCCAGTGAAGCCAATTTAGGTTTTTAATCTTGTCCATACCGTCCGGTGACCCTTTCCGAGATGACATCCATTTTGCGCACCAATACCGGTATCGCCGCTAGAACGTTGTGCAGCTTACGATTCACCTCTAGTAGCGTCCCAGTCTGTGAGGTCTCCACACGGATGGTGCGTTCCGTGGGTGCGGGTCGCCCTCCAATCTCTCCCGTCTTCCCAAATTTCCAGAAAACCAGATATCCTCCCACTCCAATCAGAAGAAATCCAGTGATCATCAGGCCAAACATCCACACGTCTTCGACATCCTCAATGGACAGCTGGGAGAGGCATACAATCTTCCACTCCTTCCAGGAATCAAGCATATACCTCGCCGGGTGTGTCCTTTGCGGGCAAGTGGGAGTCCCCTGCTCCGTTCTCATTGTTGAAAAGATCTTATCAATCGCGCTGAATGACCAATTAATCATCCATGGTTAAAAAATAGGGTTTTTCAGAAGAAATGCAGAGAAGCGCTCTGTGGGCAGACAGGACAAAGAGCCTTGGGAAAAAAAGATAAGGGAGCAAAAAGAGAAGCGTCTGTACTCTGCGAGTGCCAGAAGAAGAAGGATCATCACCATCAAATTGGTGAAAGTCACATGTAAAAATCACTAAACTACAATCTAACAGCCAAGCTACTAGAACCAATTAATTACTAGGAGCTTTGCTGGGACTTTGACACAATGCTAATGCTAACTACAGCACAACTCACTTGTGGCTACCGCTACAAGGCTGGTTGAGACTGCGGTGCTTTTTTAACCTACAGGCACAGAACTGTTACGTAGTATCGTTCTTGGATACGTAGCATCATTCTCGTTAGCCATAGGCTAAAACAGACTCAAAATAAATGTGTTCTATATTTTTGAGCTGAAGAGGGCGCTAGACTGTTGTTTTTAGACAGAATTTAGAGTTTTCAAAGAAAATGCATTAAAATGCAAAACTACACATGTCTACAACACTGTTAGACACTGATTTATACTAGTTATCAGCTAAAAAAAAGTTGATTTTGATGTGACTCGCTCTTTAAAGGGACATGAACGTTGCCAACCTACACACACACACGTTGCTAATCCTTTGCAGTCAATTACAGCCTGAAGTCTGGAACACAGACATCACCAGACGTTGGGTTTCATCCCTGGTGATGCTCTGCTAGGCCTCTACTGCAACAGTCTTCAGTTCCTGCTTGTTCCTGGGGCATTTTCCCTTCCGTTTTGTCTTCAGCAAGTGAAATGCATGCTCAATCGGATTCAGGTCAGGTGATTGACTTGGCCATTGCAAAACAGTCCACTTCTTTGCCTTCAAAATCTCTTTGGTTGCTTTTGCAGTATGCTTTGGGTCATTGTCCATCTGCACTGTGAAGCGCCGTCCAATGAGTTCTGAGGCATTTGGCTGAATATGAGCAGATAATATTGCCCGAAACACTTCTGAATTCATTGCGCTGCTTTTGTCAGCAGTCACATCATCAATAAATACAAGAGAACCAGTTCCACTGGCAGCCATACATACCCACGCCATGACACTTCCAGCACCATGCTTCACTGATGAGGTGGTATGCTTAGGATCATGAGCAGTTCCTTTCCGTCTCCATGTTCTTCTCTTCCCATTACTCTGGTACAAGTTGATCTTGGTCTCATCTGTTCATAGGATGTTGTTCCAGAACTGTGAAGGCTTTTTAGATGTTGTGTGGCAAACTCTAATCTAGCCTTCCTGTTTTTGGGGCTCACCAATGGTTTACATCTTGTGGTGAACCCTCTGTATTCACACTGGTGGAGTCTTCTCTTGATTGTTGACTGACACCGATACACCTACCTTCTGGAGAGTGTTCTTGATCTGGCCAACTGTTGTGAAGGGTGTTTTCTTCACCGGGGAAAGGATTCTTTGGTCATCCTCCACAGTTGTTTTCCGTGGTCTTCCAGGTCTTTTGGTGTTGCTGAGCTCACTGGCATGTTCCTTCCTTTTTGAGAATGTTCCAAGCTGTTGTTTTTGCCATGCCTAATGTTTGTGCTATCTCTCTGATAGGTTTCTTTTGTTTTTTCCGCCTAATGATGGCTTGCTTCACTGATAGTGACAGCTCTTTGGATCTCATCTTGACAGTTGACAGCAACAGATTCCAAATGCAAATAGCACACTTGAAATGAACTCTGGACCTTTTATCTGCTCCTTGTAATTGGGATAATGAGGGAATAACACACACCTGGCCATGGAACAGCTGAGAAGCCAATTGTCCCAATACTTTTGGTCCCTTAACAAGTGGGAGGCACATATGCAAACTGTTGTAATTCCTACACCGTTCACCTGATTTGGATGTAATTACCCTCAAATAAAAGCTGACAGTCTGCAGTTAAAGCATTTCTTGTTTGTTTCATTTGATATCCATTGTGGTGGTGTATAGAGCCAAAAATGTTAGCATTGTGTCGATGTCCCAATATTTATGGACCTGACTGTACATGTTGATTATGTTGATAGTTGACTAATTTTTTATTTGTCAACAAATATGTCAATTAATGCTTGCTTCTCGTGGGCACATGTGCATGCTTTATGTTGCATCCTGGAATATTTAATGAAAGTTCAACACATACATACCTGTTTGTAATGCTCATTCTCCTGTGTTTAACTTGTGTCTCAAAAGCCCGTTTTGCAAGACACACCATGTCGGCAAATTGGCGTAATATTACCGCAGTGGTATGTCTATAAACGCGCAATGCTGGCATGGCGTTGCGCAAATTTTGCGACATTCGTTCTGCCTCGCTTGATAGTAATATTGTGGTAATGGTGCAACAGAGGCAGATGTCTTGATGACGTGGGGAGTTATTGCTGAGCTCCGGCTGGCAAATTTATTGAAAATGAAAGTAAACACAGGCAATAAGGTTTGCTTTTTGAACAAAATCAGCTGAGATGGCAAACTGGAGCACTGCAGCACTCCATGAGCCCCCCTGTTAGAGCTGAAGCTCAGATCACCAGAGACTGATGGAGACAGACACCTTTAGGAGCTGCTTGTTAAAAAAAACGTAACGATCACGGCTTCAATCGCAATAAAAAGCAAGTTATGTCCAAGGTAAATGGAAGTCTACGGCAGCGCAGAGATCGCCCCCATACCCCCTTTATGCTGCCATCACCTAATCTTTTATAAAATTGCCACTATTGCGCCACATTACCGCCACGGCCTGATCTTATAAATGACCTTTATCCTCCCCAGGGAGCCGCTGCAAATCCCGTTTTGCAAACGCTATGGTCCTGTAAAAAGAGCTAAAGAGGCTCTGGATAATGACTAAAACTGGCACATCTTTACACAAAACAAGGCTAATGGTAGCAGCAATGTACCTTTAAAATATAAACAACCGTGTGAAAAAGACTAACATTATACATTTGTTTATTGAGTAGAAGAATAAATGTTTTATTCAGTGCACATTCCTCTTGTTCAGTTTTATTTGCTTTGGATTTACCCGTTTGGCAAACCACATTTCTCATGAGAACATTACACCAAAGCTGTTCATGTTAATAGGGAAATTTGAACATTTGACAATGAAGTAAAGCACCTTGTGGCTTAGTGAACGGGCCTCGGTCCAACAGCTTAGCCATTCGTTGCCACATTTAAATCCTCACCCCAATCCACAGCTCCTAAGGAGACAGACATAAATTATTACACTTTACACATTAACTCCAGGAACATTTGTGTCTTTCTCTGGTTTCCTGCCAAGTCTTCCCAAACTTGATGACATGTAACTGTGTGACTTTGGCATTGAGGAGTCAGTCACTGTTGACTTGATGTTTTGAATTTATGTAGCTGGCAGAGAGTTTTGGTCTAGGCCAGGCTTGGCCTCTGAAACAGTGAGTATTAAAATAACAACATAAACATAGTAATGATGGAGTACTTGTCTGCAGAACAACCAATTAAGATACTGCCCCATACTGCTGCAGACTCAGAACTTAATAAGTTAAAGAGCATTTTCGGTTTGGGAAATATATCATTTCAAATTACAGATAAAGCATAGCTCAAAGGTTGACCTCAGTGCTTTGTCTGTAAATGAAATGGGGGACCATATAAAACATTTATGGACTAAATACTAAAAAAATATAATGAATTTGAGATCTAGCCTGGGTCATTTTTATTGCAAAGTCAGTCGTTTATTCCTCTCCTTGCTCCAAGAAATCAGGTCATCTAAATACCCTGACTTATGTTCTTGACTTTCAACCTGGTGTCTTGTAAATTATTTCCTTTTACATGATTTACTATATTAAAAGCTTAAATGCCACAGCTGATAAATTTGGTTTGTCCTTTCCTTATGCACCTCTCCAAATGCTGGCTGTGTGCCAGGGACTTTTACAGTCTCCTGTGTTAATGAAGGTTTGATTTTTCTCCTGCTTCCTTCTTTTCTTAAACAAGAGTAGCAAATGCATCAAAGTCACCTCTGCCACAACAGAGTCCCTTTTATGAATGCTGATATGCTCACTGGAGACCGCACCAATGTCCTTGAATACAGACGTGTTTGCAGTATATGTTGTGAGTCCCCTGTTAAAACATTGTTCATCGTATCATGGAGGCTTTTTTTTATCCTTGTTCCAGACCCATATGGTCAGCAGTCCTGTCAGTTCTCCTTTATTTAAAGCTGTTCCGTGCAAGGCTGTGATGTGGGTAATACAGCTGGAAATAATTATGTAAACATAACTCTGCAAAGAAAACCATTTAACAGTCCAGGTGGATATTGGCCTGAATGAGAATCACCATCAGCCAACGCCTTAGGAACAGTTTTTCTTCCTGTGGTCATTTATACCAAAAGGCATTTTACTGTCCCTGTAACACAAATGGGAATGCCCGACTGGGACAAAACCCAAAACCACCTGGAAGAAATCTATTCAGACACATGGTGAATGTGCAAACTCCTTGCTAATGGTGTCTGGTAACTACCCTGTGTGCTTTAAACTTTTATGGGTTTTGATGGGTACGGGGTGCTAACAACAATGGGGCTTTTAACAATATTTGCAGCGTCATCAGGGAAAAAAGTCTAATCTGAATATTTTTCACAGTAATAACGTAAATTCAATTCTGGTTTATTAAATGCATTAAAGCTGATTTTTCACTATTACTAAGCAGGTAGACCAAGCACTGTTCATCCTACAAATAGAATTAAAGAAGAAATAACTGATCGAGCAGCTGCCACAACTTCACTTTAACTAAGTGCTAAGACCTGCTATTAAAGAAAGATCAATGTTTCAGTTTAGCATTATCTTTAAGTCTGTACATCTTGTAGCTTTTTAAATTTTAATGTTTAAGTCAAGTAGTCACAATGACTCAGGACAGACCACAGGAACAGCCGTGTAAAATATTTTATGGAAAATGTAGTTCAGTAGAAATGTTACTTGTAACAGCAGCTCTACAGGAACTAAGGGGTTACTCTGCCAAGGTGTGACTTAGAAAATTGTGTTATTAGTGCAACAGATCTGAGCACTTAGCAGATCAGGCTGTTGATGTAATTAATGCTTAAAAAGTAGTGTGTGTTTCAGTGTAAATTATTTAATGTGAATGTTAATCAACTGAAAACAGAGCTTAGTTTGTGTGAAATTGTTCTGAGAATGGTGTGAATGAATTTAAATGAGCTGAGAAGTGAAAAAAGGCCATATAGTGTAGATTTAAGTATTAACTTGTAGAATCATCAATGCTTCCTGGGTGACTTCTGTAATGGTTACGTTATTAGTGTCATTCTATCAATCATAAAAGAAGACGAGAAAAAATTCATTCCACTTCCTAATGATTTTATCTAATGGCTCTGATTATGTACACTGCTGTGATGAGATAATGATGACTTAGCACGCTAGGAATTTATAGAATTTCCTTTTATCACTTATTTAATTATAACTGCTGAAGTGTTTGTATTTTTGAAAGCCAGAGGGTGGGCAGAAACAGGTTTCTGTTTTCAGCTATACTGTTTATTCTCTTTGATTTAAATGTTACTGACATATTTATGTATATGGTGAGCTTGTGTAAGTTTAGGAGGAAAGGATTAATAATGAGCTTCTGTTTGTAAGGGAGGAGGGGGAGTTGTTTTGGCAATAAGCTGAGCTTGCAACATTTAGTTCTGCAAGAGGAGCTTCTCTGTCCATCCGGAGGACCTAATTGTATTTAATTACTGCCATTTCCTTGATGTATTCTTAAAACAAATTATATCTAGCTGTTACGTTACAATTATCATCAAAGCTGAGGATATTACTTTAGAGGTGATCTTGGGAATTTGTCATTTGAGAATGTCTTCATTTTTGTGCTCAAGATGAAAATCTTGTTTTTCCCAGTGGACCATGTTTTTATACATGATAGATAAATAAGTTTGTAAAACTGTTATCGTTTAATTAAATCCAGAATTTTTTTCTTGTAGTTTAATTAATTCCAGACAAATATAATAATGATTATTAATTATTAAGCATCAAATAAACAAATGAGTTAAGAAATGTGTTTTTAAAGCTTATGAAAATTAACTACATTCTCAACATGATAAGTCCTTTGGTTAACTAAGATGGTAAACAATGGGCTTTAGTGACACACAGAAATGGGAACTCGTAATCACGTTGTGAAATTTACTAGCATTAGAAAACTACCAGTTACCATGTTAAGGGCAAATCTCTATATTTGTATCAACAGTCAACACAGCATACAACCCCACGCCCCCATCCGCCCAACGCTTCAGGCTGTCAGCTTGACATTAAGTCTTCAGGATAAATAAAGATGGAGGTATCATCTGTGTTTATGGATAGCAGCTGCAGATGGGGAGGGGGGAGTAGGGGGACCCACAATGACTGCACTGACTGTTTATTTTTATCAGGGCATTAGCAGATTAGGCACTCAAACTAACAAGGTCATCAAACTCTGATAGCTGAGAGTTGCAGACCTCTGCAAAGCGCCTGGCCAAGAGAGGAGATTCAGTGGGATATATTGGGTTTCACTTTACTCCCGCTCCCTTGACATCACCACAGTCTGACTTTAATAATCATTTTAATGATCAGGAGAGAGGTAATGTCTGTTCGAGTTTCTCCAGCAGCAACTTCATTTTCACAGCTGTATTTTACTGTGCTGACATGTTGTAATGCTGGAAGTGTCTTTGTAACATTTGAGGGTCTGTCTCCTTTAATGGGTCGACTGAGTTTAAACCTTCTAATTTGATTGGATATTTAGCTAAAGTAAATATTATTTCCTGCCTGGTTTGGTTTTTCTCTAACTCTATCAAATATAGGTTATTTAAGGCACATTTAGAATTTTGGGGGCTTTTTATTACAGCCATTTTATTTTTAATATTAGATGAAAGAAGCTTGTGAATAATTTTCAGAGATGCGAGCATGAGGAAGAAACAGGATCAAGATGAAGAAATCTTCCAAAAAATATTTTTTATGGCCATAGCACAATATTTAATTTGATTATTCCTTCAAAAAATTTCTTTCAAGGAGGGTTGGGCAATACAAAATATTTGACAAAATATTCTACGAAAATTTCTACCATGGATGATTGGCCAAGCCCTTCGCCCCTAAGTTTTTATAAGCGATGTTTTTTTATGCCTATGATTAGTCTTGCAGATGGGACATGGCAAACTTCCACACGAATCATCCTTTTTTTTACAACATTTGTTCTATGTACATACATATATTATATACATCATTGGAAAGTTAGGATTTATGTGAGTCCAACGATATGTGGCAATTAAGGTTTCAATCAGAACTTTCTGCATGGTAGTAAATGGAATGAGCTGAAATTATGGCCCTTAAAGGTAGTAACTAAGTCTGTTTGGTAGTATATCTTTCTGCCTTGGTAGGGCTGGGAAACAAATCAAAATTGATCGTTATCGGAAGTTTCTGACTGTTATCAAGATCGTTTTTCCCATGTCAATAAATTTGATAGTAAAAATGTTAAAAGATGTATGTAGGTTGGCACCACTCATGTTCATTTAAGAAGCTATACCGCTTTGACTCACGTAAAAGTGTGACTCAACATGATACACATGGTAGCTCCATCTATTGGACAACTTTTGTTTCTGCTCATACATGTAGTTATCGTCCATTTATCATTATCGAGGTGAAATCCACAATATATCGTGTGTATATACAAGTTCCTTTTACAAAAAAAAAATCCTTTATATGTGCTGTCATGACCTGTAGCTAGGGCCGTGCAATCTGACAATATAAGATTGTTAAGGATTATAAAGTGATGATGATCTACCAAAGCTTGTAGATCGTAGAACCGTCGTTTAGAACGCGTCTATGGGCACACATATTTTCTCAACCGAGTCACTCTATGTGCTAGTCTGCTTCTGTCAGCATGACATACACACAGATGAACCAGTCAGAGCAAGTATAAGGCAGTGTGTTGTTTGTTTAACTGGGGTGCTCAATAGAGCTGAGGAAAATAATCTAATAATCCATGTACTAAGATGCAGACAAAAATTATTTTGAATCTTTGAAGAAGCACACCATACTCGATTATTGCAGCTAGCCGCTAGAACTAGCCGCTTGGTTGCTCTGTCTCTAAGCGGTCGTTACATGTATTCACGTGCATCTGCTTGATCAGGGAACCTCTGGGTCAATGTTCTGCTTTAATCTATGCATTTGACATTGTGGCTTTTAATATTTCAGGACGTTCATGTGTGCTTTAGCGAGTCTTTTCACTGTGGCTGTTGACTGGAGCTTTGTTTATGCTAAGACCCTCCTTCCGTAATTGGGGAAAAATCTACAGAGAGCAATGAGGCACAAATGGGGAGTGTAATCCTGACTAGTAGAGCCATAAGTCAAGGATGCATCATAAAATTAGCTTAATATGATAGATTTTTTCTCCGGACAAGAAATAATTACTGATATTGTGGATGATAAGATATGAGCCACCTTTAGATAGAATTTAGGTTATTTTACAGATGAGCTAGTTGGACATTTTCATGTTCAAAATTAGCTCAAAATCAACACCCTAACCTACTGTCAGTTTTTAGAAGACACTTACTTCAAGCAGTGGTACAGGAAAAAAATCTCCTCCTTTCAAGAAGATCATGATTTTTATTTAGGACAATGCTCTATCGCATGCATCGAAATACTCCACTGCATGGCTTTACAGAAAAAGGTCTAAATGATGAAAGAGTAATGACATGGCCCCCTTCCTCACCTGATCTAAACCCTATTGAGGACTTGTGGGCCCTTCTTAAACAGGAGATTTACAGGGATGGAAAGCAGTACACCTCTCTGAACAGTGGCTGGGAGGCTGTAGTTGCTGCAGCACAAAACTTTGATCCTCAACAGATCAAAAAACTGACAGATTCCACAAATGGCAGGATTATTACTGTTACTGAAAAGAAAGGTGGCCATATTGGTCACAAATTTTTGTAAAAAAATTTTGTATCTGTTAAATTTGAGTTGTTTGATACTCATTTTCACTTTAACAGATGTAAATGATTTTTCACTTTAACAGATGTAAATGATTAAGTTAAATGGTAAAATTGTGTGGTTTCATTTAGTCGCTTATTAATTCTGCACATTAATAGTTGCCAATTAATTGTGCACACATATGAACTCCCCTGAGAATGTGCACACTCATATTTCCTTTGCACAAAAATTAATGTTTCGGGTGTATTAACATTTGGGATTGACCGTTGGTGCTGAATTCATTCTTTAGTGATATGTATTGGTGAAATGATGGCAATGCGATACGTATTACGATACAGGGGAGACAATACAATATGTCACAATATATTGTGATACATTCAGTAAGACTATATTTGCAATTTTTTAGACCAAATTTACTGTAGGAAAATTCATTAAACAGTTCAAACTGATACTAACATGTTTAACATGAGGTATCTGAACCATAACAGAGGGATTTACATTTCGATGGTGGAAACAAAACCTATTGCACACTTCTGCTAACTAATGGTCGACGTTTGAATTGCATGAAAGAAAAGAAAAGAAAATACACAAATGTTTGCATGTGAATTCTTCCAAAAATTAGATACACTGCTTTTGAATACCGATATAATATTGTAGGTAAAAAAAGATCACGATATATTGCTGTATCAATGTTTTCTTACATCCCTAATTAAAATAATCCTCAAAATACTCAATTGCTTAACAGTTGTGCACACACTATAGAGCTCCGGACCCCACGTGACTCTCAGTTAGTAGACGCCATATTGGCAGGAAAAAAAGTAAACAAACACGGATCGTAAACATGAACATGAATGGGATCGGCTTGGATTTTACTTCGTCAGAGTTTACTTCACACTTTAAAACCGAATAAATCGTTTTATATAGTCAGAAATTAAATAGACTAAACATCTCCGACCCTTACTGTGCCCCTGGGATACTTTTTAAAAACGCCAGAAGTTGTCGGAGCGGACTTCTTACCGGACCTGGCTGGGGAACCCCTTGGGATTTCCCCGGAGGATGCTTGCCCAAGTGGCTGGGGAGAGGGAAGTCTGGGCCTCTTCACGCTACTGCCCCCGCAACCCGACTCCGGACAAGCGGATGAAAATGGATGGACAAATAACAGATTTACACGTAAGTAGTTTAAATAGAGTGCTGTGCTCTTTGAATGTATAAACTGAACGCCAAGAGAAATCACTAGTCTGATTTTTTTTCCGTGAATAAAATAAATATGTCAGGCAGGAGCGTCTCAGAATCTGTCTGAGATCTCACTCGTGAGACAGATAATAGCAATCCAAAGTGCTTTTTATGTGTGATCTGACAATTGATCAACCATTGCTTAAAAATTAAATACAGCTTAGCCGGTTAATGGGCTCGACACACGGGAGGCGACTTCGCCTCTCCATTCATTTTCAATGAGACATGCGCGACAAAGCGATAATCGCGGGTCTCCCTCCTACCAAGCGAAACGCGAAAAACGTGCGTGTGAAATTTTGCGCTCGTGCACGTGTCGTGCACAGGTGACCCAGCGACGCGATCCCAGAAAGTTGAAACATTTTCAACTTTTCATCTCTGTCGCTCGGACGAGGACCAATCAACGGAGGTTTCATTCACTAAACAATGAGCGGACAGGATGCTCCGTACATCTCTGAGCAAACATGAAGGAGAAGTTGATTATTATTATGTTTTATAAAGTAAAATCAGAAGTAAGATTTCACATAACTCTAGCAGCACCTTGTGAAACATCATATCTACCGCTTTATTAACTCTGAACTGCTTAAATAACCTTAATTCCCTCCAACCTGACACAGCCAAACAAAACAACGGAAGTTTCGATTTCGCCATGGAATAGAACGCGTAGACGGCTGGCCGCTGCCGTGGGTCGCCTCCCGTGTGTCAGGTAATAAAAGCGACGACGACAAGTTTCGCTGATCGCGGTCGTTTGTCGCCTCCCGTGTGTTGAGCCCATAATTGCTGTGATCCTAAAACACGTAAACGGCAGCACGCAGAAACACGAGGCAACGTTTTACGTGATGTTTACTTGTTGCTATGAGTAATAAGACGGAAAAAGCCACGCCAAAATAAATTTAGGAAGCCCACTAAGAATCGTAATAAAAGCATTTAAAATAAACACTATACACAGTTGAGGAAACGTTGGTTTAAGTACCTGATATGAAGTGGTCGCTGCATAAGCAGAAACTTTTCTCTCGGGATCCCACACTTTCATTTTAGCCCGGTCACTAGTGCGTTTTATTACAATGATCCAACGTTTGCGGCGCTCCGGATCTTGGGGAATCCTGTAGATGGCTCATTCCTTATGTCGTCCGCGTCTGTTCTGCATCCTGGGGCACAACAGGAATCTACCATATTTCCCGTTTGAGTGCATGCAAATATGGCGCCTTTCCAGAAAGGGTGGGTACTCTGAACTGATATTTGGCCCATAAGCACAAACAACAGTCAGGACCCGTTCCCCGACCCGAAGGCGCAGGGAAGCTACCCTCTCGTCCCCCAGGGTAAACCCCAACACACAGGCAGAGAGTCTTGGGGCTAACAAAAAGCCAACCCCAGCCCTCTGCCTCTCACCCGGAGCAACTCCAGCAAAGAAGAGTGTCCAACCCCTCTCAAGGACTTGGGTTCCAGAGCCAATGCCATGTGTCGAGGTGAGTCCGACTATATCTAGCCGGTAACGCTCAACCTCTGCCACAAGCTCCTGCTCCTTCCCCGCCAGCAAGGTGATGTTCCATGTCCCAAAAACCAGTTTCCTTGTCCGGGGATCGGACCGCCAAGGCTCCCGCCTCGATCTGCCACCCGATCCACACTGCACCGGACCCTTCATGTTCCTCCTGCGGGTGGTGGGTCCACAGTTTGATGAGTCCATGTGTCCGGTTCGGGCTGGGCCCGGCCGGGCCCCATGGGCGAAAGCCCAGCCACCAGGCGCTCGCTCACGGGCCCCAACCCCAGGCCTGGCTCCAGGGTGGGACCCCGGTAACCCTCCGGGCCGGGTACTCCGACTCTTTGATTGTATATCCATGAAAGATCCCTAGTTTACGTTTATGTTTTTCAGAAAAGGCTCTTTAAATTTACATCACATTTCTCTAAAACTCTGACTATATTTGTGCTCTGTCAACAGATAACACATGTGGCGAGTTACTGTGCTACACTACTATTAAGCTGCCTATTCAAATATTTTCCCCCTTCACCATTTGGAGTGTTGAAATGTCACGTGGTTCATGTTGCTACGGTCGTTGCCTCCATGTGCATTAATGTGTAAAAGTCTTCAGGATTTTTTAGGCTGTAGTGTGGAAACTTCTTAGCCTGGCAAGCCAGACTAAATAAATGTATTATTAAAGCCCCCTTCAGACAGGCCATGAAAAACGGAAATGTTCCGGACTCTGTCCGTAAGACCTTTTTGTCTGAATACAAACATCCGGATAACGTGTTACGGAATTTAACCGGACGAAGCCCCTAGTAACAGGTCCGGACTTGTTACGGTAAAAGTGGTGAGGTAGAGTTCCGGACAAGGGGGAGGGGGAGGAGGAGGGGACCGGGGGACGCCGTGCGTACCTAGATAGCCAGCTGCTGTAGCACGCGGCAAACCATGGCAGCTCGCCTCCTACGATACCGCCTAGACGCGCGACGGAGCGCTTCACACCGCTTCAGTGATTCCTTTAACCATTGAGCTTCATCATCCAGGTCTCTTATGCGTCTTCGTGTGCGCAGAATTATGCTTAAGCGCCTCGTGATTTTTATCTTGAGAGGCGCTATAGAAATGATATTTTCTTCTTCTTCTTAACATAAGTCCGATTCTACCGCCGCCGTCAGACATCTGGAATTTTTCTCTGCTGTGTGAACGTAGCCGAAAGGACAAGTTCCGGTACAAAAGTGGTGTGTCTGAAAACACAGTTCCGGTTAAAAACCGGATTGAATTGTCCGCAAATGTTCCAGAATGTCTATCTGAAAAGGGCTCTAGTCTGGCCACGCTCCATTGACAGCTCTCGGTTGTGGGGCGGGTTCTACCGTTGTCTTTCAAATGATCTCTGCATTCCACTGGACAAAGAACGTGACATTCTCTTGTTTCACTCTGTTGCATCATCCCACTCACCAGGCATATAGAGTGCCCTGATTGGCCCACAAAGCGGATAAAGCTCTGTGATTTGTTCACTAACAGATAGAGCACTATGATTGGCCCACCATTATGGACCAATCACAGCTCTTTATGTGTTTGAAACCCCTCTAGAGAGTTGTGATTGGCTAGCCAGAGTCCTGGTAGGAGCTGTGGAGGTTCCAATGGAGCATGCCTAGACCAAACTTAGCAAAGCAAGAATTTGGTCTAGTTCACTAGGCTAGAAACTTCTGGCTCTGTAAATGGCACACATCACCACTTAAGATAGACATGGTCCAATGAGACAGCCAAGAATTGAGGTCAATCAGAATAACAAGTCCTGTTAAAGACGCAGCTTGTGGGACAGTACAGTGAGTGTAGCTCAAGGGCCATTTGTAGAACAAAGCTCCGTACACTCCTCCACATGTACAGATATTTATCTCTACTCCTCCAGCCAGAGCCCTAACCTCTGTTCATTTATCATCTGCATCTCCATCTGAATAGCTTAAACCTTAGCTGTATTTTTTTCTAAAGAGGACAAGTCATGAGTGGATTTTAGGAGCAAACCAAAAGGTTATCTAAAGGTTTTCTAATTTTTGTTGTTCCACTATATTTAATCATTAGGTTAATTTAATAGTTTAGTTTCAGTGTATGAATTAATGCTTGTGTTAGTTAAACCATTGTTGTTGCTCGTTTTAGTATTTTTCTATGTTGGATGATACAATAGAAAGCAATAACTGTTCTAAGATTTGTGCTTATTTATGTACAATTTGGGATTGTCTTTCTAATGTTTGTAGAACACACCACCCACAGCCAAGTGTTAACACAGGGGAAACAGATTAACAGAACATCTATAAATAGTTTGAGGTTAGGGGCTCTGGGGAAATTTCTCATCCTGAATAACAACTTGTTTTCTTCGTATGTTCTGTAGGATTTAAACATGGATTTTGTTGCTTTGCTGATGAGATGTTAGGATAGTAGGTTAAAGAGCAAGGGTTACTGACTGAGTTGGTTTAAACCACAATTGGCTTTAAAATGCAGGATAAGTAGAAAGGTGAATCGGTTCTGATGGCCATGGCTTGGTTGAGAATCAAGTAAACCACGTGGGTTTGCCAGATATGGTACTGACTGTATTTGGCCAAATCTTTTAGACTTGTAAGAAGCCTGAATCGTTGGTATTTGAGTGGGAATTTAGGTAGCTGAGCTGTCGATGACAGCCTCTCAGTTTGCTGTCAGGTTTCCTTTTACTGTGAGATAAGATTTATGACTATGAAGAGGCCCGGCAAGTGAGAAATCCTCATGGGCTCAGCTTAGCTTATCTGGATTTCTGCTCCCAGCACAGTTTCTCTCCATGTCGGACGCAAGTGGGTGACCTTGACAAGAATGTGGCGTATTGTTGTAATAGATACTGTTGTTGTCAGCTGACCTATATTCAAAGCAAGTGGCTGAGGAATGGAACAGGTAGATGGAAGCCCAAATAAGCATGGTTTACTGGGGAATAACAGAGAAGTGTTAAAAAAGATATAAAAACATTTCAATCTGTCTACAAAACTTCACAGTTGGCTGGAATAATTTGTTTGGGCTTTTGGGTGATTTTATTCTGACATTTTAGACACTTTCAACAAAGATTTTAAGTAAATTGTTCTATAAGTGAAATTCTCAGTGTAACTAACCCAACAGCAAACGTTCTCAAGAGCTCCCTAATTCCTTGCATTAGTTTCTGGGTCCCATACTCAGGTTCCTCAAATTTTGAACACATGTCAAAAATACTGTGCAACAGATTTCAGCTTTAAAATCTACACAGGCATCTGGTACCATCACAGTTACATTTCTGACTCTGAAATTTCAAATGAGACACATTTCAGGAGAGGTTGGAAACCCAAAAAATACTAATTAATTTAGAGAAATTTGACATTTTTTGACTAAATTAAAATGAGGACATCTACCTGAATCCTGCAGTTTGTTTAAAAGTACAACAAATGCCCCTCATGACTTGGCTGTAAAAATCTCAATGCCTAAAATTTCAGTGTGATTTTTTGTTAGAAAAAGATTTTCAGTATTCTTTAGCTCCAACGGTCCCAGCACTGTAAAATATTAGCATCTCTTCCAACACTTTGAATATGTGGAAGCTTTTTTAGCCTAGAAACAGTGGCTACATTTAAAGGTGATTTCCTGTATCTCAGAGATAAGTTATGCTCATGTAGTTGTAGCATAAGTACAGATGAACTATATTCAAGCTGTCCCTCGTTTACACATTCTGTCTGCAGCAAACATGAAGGGGTGTCCAGAGTGCTTTTCCTCTTTACAAAGGGCTTTCACAGCTCATGATAGCAAACAGCCTTCCATAGTGCACTTACCACCCCACCCCCAACCTGCCAGCTAACAAACAATACAAGGCCCAGTCTCAGTACCCAGCTGAGCCACAGAAGAGAGGAAGGAATTAGGTTGACAAGGTCAAACTGAACCAAGACATGAGGGAAGTGTACTGCTTCACCTGCTGTATGTTAGCCAGTCGACCAGCCTGGCATGCTGCCTGCCAGCTAAATCTCTCAACAGTGAGAGGGTGCCAGAATTAGTTAAACTAGCAGATAACCCATTCCTATGCATGACAAGAATTAAGTGTTTTTTTATTAACTTGTTTGCTTGAGTTTCCAATCAAAACACAGCTAGAGAAATTATTTTAAGGTTGCTAAATTTGTTTGTTGTAGCTTTAACTTTAATCTTTAGTCTCGAAAGGTTAAAAATGTAACCTGTATGTAAAAGAGGATCCATCCAGTATTTTCTTTTGTCCTCTTGTATCATTTTATAAACAAACAAAAAGAGTTGTTTTAAAGGCACACATGGCAGTTTTGGCTTGCTTTTAGCACCCCCCCCCCCCCCCTTGTGTCTGTTTAGAAGAACCAAAAGCAAAACTTATCTCTTCGCTGTGCATTTGTCTTTTTAGCACCTTGGTCTACCTGCTGAAACTGCTCAAATTTCATTAGTTTCTACAGGAGCGATTCATCACTAAAATAAACCCATCAGCTGTGTTCACATCATAAACCATGCAGGAAATGTGCTGGAAGCAGATTCCAACACTGGCATGTCGGCTCCCTTTTTTCTAGAGTGGCGGGTCTTCACTCTAGAGTTGCAAGTGTAATATTCTGGCAACGGGGGGCGTTGGGGTCTGAGTTACATTTAATTAACCCTGTAAAGCAGGAGTATTCAATTCCAGGCCTGGAATTTTAGTTTTAACTTCTGTTGTCTCTCGTCTGGATCCTAATTGTGTAAAAAAAATGGTGAACTTGAGGGTGATTTGCAAATCTGTGGTTATGGAGCAAAGCTGCGGAGCAGTGAGACAGAATTCACGGCAAAAGTTTAAATATTGAAGCGATCTGTGACAGATTGTTACTTCTCTGTAATTTAGTTGGTTTTTATGTATAAAGGAGGATGTGATGGATGAATGTCCAGCAGACAGATCAGCTGTTAAGCTGGAAGATGGGAAAAGGAGACCTGCAGCTGGAGTTTGATGCCAAGCAAAGGTTTTTAAAACTTAGCCCTCTGTTTGAGGAACATGAGTTGGGTCATGAACTGATACTAAAAAGAAGTGTTTTTATCTTTTCAACTTTGTTTTGGTTAGCGGTCTGCTTAGTGACGTATGATTTTGTGAGGTGTGCACATTATGTTGTGTGTCCTGCTGGAGCAAGACGTTGTGCAGTCTGCCTTACTGAAATCTTGCATCGTACGCTTTGTCACTTTTATGTTGTTCTCACAGTGACATGAACAATCCTGTGCTATGGCCAAAAATTGCACAATGTGATCTGGGTTTAAAACGTGCTGGATATCGTCCTTCCAAGACTGGAATTGAATAACTCGTCTGTAAAGGGTCATTTTAGCACACACTGGCTCAAGAAAATTATGTAAAAATATGAAAAAGTTGCAAAATATGGGTTTAGGCAAATCTATATGATGACTTGAAACATGCCTTAAGACGTTTTTTTGCTTACAAGTATAACTTGTAAAGAACTTTGCTTCCGGTCGGTAACAAGATGGCACTTGTGCTTGGCTTAGCCGCGGTCACCGGCCACTTTTTCAAACCTTGCTCCGGTCTGCGATCCTCTTCGGTAGTGTCCCTGCTACCATCTCCTATGATCGTCAGACTCTTTTATCCTTCCATTCACTCACGATCGCGCAAGATGCACCGAGAACGTACCTCCCTCTTTGTTTACCTTAGCGGCGTACTGGCCCGCAGCCAAATGATGATTCCTACCAGGGCGCCTCCAGCAATGTTTATCCGGTCCCGGGAAAATGTCAGAGGAAAAGGTAAACGAGCAGGAATCCAGGTGAGAATAAGATTTCTCTTAAAGCGTGGTTTATCTAGTAAACATCAGCGTGATCTTCTAGCTTCTTGTCCTTTGTTTGTCGACCTGAGCGCCACTTCCGCATTCCCGCCAGGCCTCGTTTCGGTGCGGTTTCTCCGTCCAAGTTTTTTAAGGTCCGTTTATCCTCATTCTTCAGTGGTTTCTGCTCCTGTTCCCTCCATGAGTGGTTTTTATAATTGCCGTGGCTCTAACCCTGCTAATTTACATCCACTAACTCCAGCTGTTTCTGTAGTTTCTGATTCCTCCACCTCACTCAGCATGGCTCTATTAAATACCCGCTCTGTTAACAATAAGACCTTCCTGCTCAATGATCTAATTCTCTCTAAAAACCTGGATTTTCTGTTTCTGACTGAAGTTTGACAGCAAACATCAGATTATTCTGCTCTGATTGAATTCTGCCCGAGTGGTTATTCTTTTCTTAGCCAGCCCCGGGGTTCTGGTCGTGGTGGAGGCCTAGCTGTTGTTTTCAGAGACCATCTTCCATGTAGCTCTAGAACCTCTGGTCGCTTTGCTTCCTTTGAACTGCAGCTGATTAAAGTTGGACGTAAGGACCCGTTCTACTGTGCTGTGGTCTATCGTCCACCTGGTCCAAACAGTTCTTTCCTTCAGGAGTTTAGTGACTTTCTATCCTCCACTGTGAAGCTGTCCAGACTGGTGATTGTGGGTGACTTTAACATCCACGTTGATGATCCCTCTGACCACTTTGCCATGAATTTCTCCTGCCTTATGGACTCCTTCAGCTTTACCCAGCATGTTTCTGGCCCCACACACACCAGGGGATATACTCGGGACCTTGTTTTTACCCTGGGTCTAAATGCTGACAGTGTTTGTCCTGAGGATGTTTATGTTTCTGATCACCACTGCATTTTCTTTAACTTGTCCTTTTCTGCGTCCCCACCTCCTGCTCGCCGTCTGGTTAGTCCTCGTTTTCTTAATGAGAGCACAGCTAGCAATTTTTCTGCTGCTTTTAATCCACCCTGTTCTTCTGATAACGACCCAGACTCCTTAACTTCTCAATTTAATGAGCACTGCCTCTCCATTCTGGACAACATCTGTCCTGTCAGAACCAGATCAGTTCCTGCAGTGAACCCTACTTCCTGGTTTAATGACAGAATTCACAGTCTGAAATGGCAATGCAGAAAAATTGAGCGCTTGTGGAAGAAAACCCATCTCCACGTCCATCTGCTGCACCTAAAGGATCTTCTGACATCCTTTTTAACTCCGCAGTCAGAGATGCGAGGGTTGACTATTTTTCCAACCTGGTTTCCCAGAGCAAAGAAAACCCCAAGGTGCTGTTTAGCACCATCAGCAGCATTCTCTCTTCTGCCTTTCCTACAGCCTCCATCCACTCTGTTGCAGATTGTGAAAACTTTGTCTTTCTTTGTGGACAAAGTCAATAAGGTTAGATCTAGCATCTCTCCTTCAGCCTTATCGGTGCCTCTCCCGACTCCAACCCGACCTGTCATCGTAGATAGCTTTGCTCCTGTATCTTTTCCTGAGTTAACCAAACTAGTTAACTATAAAAACCTTTGCATGCCCCCTCGACATCTTACCCTCATCTTTGTTTAAAAGTGCTTTTCAGTCCATCGGTCACAGTGTGCTCTGTATAATTAATTCTTCTCTGGTTTCTGGTCAGGTCCCTGCTTACTTTAAGAACGCTGTAATCCACCTGCTTCTTTAAAAAACTAGTCTTGACCCCTCTCTCCATAGCACCTTCAGACCCATCTCTAAACTTCTGTTCATCTCCAAGATCTTGGAAAAGGTTGTGGCTAAACAACTCACAGCTGCTCTTATTGAACATAACATCTATAATTGCTTCCAGTCAGGTTTTCGTAGAGTTCATTATACTGAAACCGCTCTTCTTAGGGTCTCTAACATCGATATATATACTGGACAATTCCTTTCCATAGGCTCCAATAATAAGTTTTTAAGCCAGAATGGGAGGTGGCCACAACCACCATTTTGACCGTGTCACAGGCTCCGTCAAGCCCAGACATATCCATAAAAGGAAGAGAGGCTGGGATCAAATGACGACACCCGTCGAATTGAAGCGATGTAGCTACAAGCTAACCCAACGCTAACGCGGAGGTGGGAACTAAGCTAACAGAGGTAGCTACCTAGCTACAACCGGAGTTAACTGTGCACAACACCGGAGCTTCTCAGTCAGAGATACGCCGGGCTGACCGCTGGGTAAAACCAGGTGGAACACAGAGGTCTCCCGAGAGCTCCACAAGCCGGCAGCCGCGCAGCAAAGCGCCACTGCGTTCAGAGATGCGCAGAGCTGCAGGGAGGGGAGAACCACATCGGTTTCCATCCAAGAGCTCCACAAGCCGGCAGCCGCGGCGAACAGGGATGCGCAGAACGGCGGGGAGCGTAGAACTGGGTGGAACACAGAGGTCTCCCGAGAGCTCCACAAGCCAGCAGCTGCGCAGCAGACAGGCGCCGCGGCGATCAGAGATGCGCCGAGCTGTGGGGAGGGGAGAGCCGGGTGGAACACAGAGGTCTCCCGAGAGCTCCACAAGCTGGTAGCCGCTCATCAGACAGGCGCCGCGGCGATCAGAAATGTGCCGAGCTGCGGGGAGGTGACCATACCGATAGTTGGAATCCAGCTCCACCAACATGTTAAATTTGAACCCATTTTCTAAAATGCAGCATTATGTTGAATGCACTGGGTTTTACCTTGGGCTGCACAATATATCGAAAAATTATCGTCATCGCAATAACAGGACGTGTGATAGGCCCATCGCAAAGCACATCAAAAACGGCGATAAATGTTTGGTTCAAACATTTCCATCCGTGTCATACATCAGCTTTTTGTAAACCAGGTCTGTTTTTTTACGCGGAAGTATTATTTGACCAATCAAATGTAGCCCTTCTTATATGCGGCCAATCAGATGGGTCCGTTCACGTAATACGCCCGCCCCCTTCGTAGACCATTTTGGAAAGCAACACCCGAACATTAGCGGCGCCGTTCCCTTGTTCGTCTTGCTGGCTCAGAGCAACGAACGCACTTTGTGCTGAGGTTTCTGGATTCAGCGCTGCTTTTAAATGTGTACATGAGTCCGCTTTGTGTCGTTAAGCATTTTTACCGGGCTGACTCAGACATGTGCTGGTGAAACAACCCACCTTCATGTCGCTAGTGTTCCACCGGGTGGTGGCTCCGGTTAGCTTCCAGCTAAAAGGCTGCAGCACTCTCCTCCCAGTCCCACCCTGCTAAAGAGGGCCTGGAAAAGTCCCCACACACATCAAAGTGATTTTTCATTTATGAGCTTTTATAACCTTGTTAATCAGGATAGTTGATTTGCTGCTGCACATAAACTGTCAGTCAGAAGCTCTGCTAGCCGGTTATCTTAAGAGGAGCTAGTTCAATTTGTTAGCTTGTTATCAGATTCATAGTTGCAGTTTCATCATCTGAGCTGCTTTTTAAGATCTAGGTAAACTTGTTCAATTTGGGGTTACAAACCAACGTTTTCACATATTTTCCATGTAATTTTTTTTTGCCAGTTCCTCTTCTGAAAGGTAGACAATTGTTTTTCTCTTTCCCTCAGAAAATCTTAATATTCTCCTAGTTTGGCCCAGCACAGTTCACTTCCCAATTACAGCAACAGCCTTATGTCATATCCACATAAGTGGAGAAAATGCTCAGTAGCAATGAGAAAATTTGCTGTTGCATTTAAGTGATGTTAACTATTATTTAACATTTAAAGTAATTTTCTGATTTTTTTTATTTATTCAAGAACCCTGGTAAGGGATGTTTTTCTGTATTTGGAGCATCAGAAAAAGTTTTATGGTGGAGGTGATGTTTTAAAGTCACTGAGAAACTGCATGCATGCAGTTTGTTGTTTTGCTGCTAATACAGCAGCAGGTGCAGCTGCATATTTTTTCAATAAAAATGTTCTGTTGTAATGGAATTCATGCATTCGTTTTTGTTTGCTTTGAGCCCAGAGCAGACGTCACACGCCAGACAAAATCAACACTGCATACTTTAGTATTTGTTCATTTATCGTGAGTAATATCGATATCGCAATATTAAGCACTGTTATCGAATATCGCAGGTTTTTCTAATATCGTGCAGCCCTAGTTTTACCCTATTACATTTGAATTTCATGGATAAACAGTACATGTTAAAATCTTAGCTCAGCTAGTGCAAGAGCGGCAGTGACCTAAAATACATGAATATAATTTTACTTACCGAAAAAAATGACGTGGAGACTCCTTGGATGCTCTATTAGTGCAATTAATACCACAGCAAGTCATTTTGTCCAACAATTGCACAAATAATATCCAAAAAAGAATGCAAAAATGGCACAACTAATGGTCTAAGTTGAGAGAGATTGAAAATCGTGGAACGGTTTTCAGGCGAGGCCTAGGTTCAGGCTGAGGCCTTTCGCCAGAGCTAGCTTTGCGGTCACGTGGGTCTGATGCTCATTAATTATTCAGAGTTTTAGGCATTTAATACACTTAAACAGAAGAGTGACAAAAAATGTGCCCCCCTCAGTTGTCATGAGTATAAACTAGATCTATTAAACCAAAAACATGTATTGGAACCAGGCTGTAAACATGTTTATTTCTGCTGTGAAATTGGCATTTTTAACATGGGAGTCAATAAGGATTTGCTCGCTTCTGACACCAGCCCCCAGCGGATGAGGTAGGAACTGCAATTTTTTTCACTTCCGTGTTGGCTTCAATTTCAGATCCGAATTATGGGGGCTTGGTCTCTAATGACCTTCTGACTCACAGTGATGCAGGGGACTGTTCTGTTCTGGTCCTGCTGGACCTGACTGCAGCCTTTGACACAGTTGCTACCTACTACTGGAGAGGCTGATAGACTGGGTAGGCCTATCTGGATCTGCTCTGGAGTGGTTCTCCTCTTATCTTTCTGGGCGTTCCTTTTCTGTGGCCGTCTCCAAGTTCTGGTCCTCTACCACCTCCCTTACCCATGGTGTCCCACAAGGTTCTGTGCTGGGGCCTCTGCTCTTCCTCCTCTATCTACTTCCTCTTCAGCACATCCTGAGCTCCTTCAAAGGAATCTCCTACCATCTTTACGCAGAAGACGTCCAACTGTACATCTCCTTTAAGCCCCATGAGATGTCTAAGCTGCAGCTGTTACACTCCTGCTTTGACTCTATTAAAACCGGGATGGCTGGGAGCTTTCTTCAGCTGAATGAAGATAAGACTGAGATCCTCATCTGTGCCCCAGACAAGCTGGTTCCCAAAGTCAGAAACTCTTGGTCAGCTTGCTACTCACACCAAACCTTCCGTCAGAAATATTGGCATGACCTTTGACCCAGCTCTCACCCTGGATTCTCATGCCAGTTCTCTTGTTCGTTCTTCCTTCTTCCATCTCAGGAACATTGCTAAGCTGAGTCCCATTCTGCTCCGCTCTGAACTTGAGACAGTTCTCCACACCTTCATCTCCTCATGCTTAAACTACCGTAACTCTATTTTCATGTGTCTGACCAAAACCTTCCTGAACCATCTACAGGTGGTTCAGAATGCCTGTGCTCGGCTTCTGACCAAGTCCTCCAAATACACCCACATCACCCCACTTCTCCTCCAGCTTCATTGGTTGCCAGTCAACTTCAGGGTTCATTTCAAGATCCTGGTTCTGGTCTATAGAGCTCCGGGAGTTGACGTCACTTCTCCCGGCATGCAACAGTTCAAATCGAAACGGCGCCATATTGGCATGCAGAAGCCGGCAGCTGGACTATTTGTTATTGTCAGAAAACTCAATCAAACGGGAAATATGGTAGATTCCTGTTGTGCCCCAGGATGCAGAACAGACGCGGACGACATAAGGAATGAGCCATCTACAGGATTCCCCAAGATCCGGAGCGCCGTAAACGTTGGATCATTGTAATAAAACGCGCTAGTGACCGGGCGAAAATGAAGCTGTGGGATCCCGAGAGTAAAGGTTTTTGCATACGCAGCGACCGCTTCATATCAGGTACTTAAACCAACGTTTCCTCAACTGTGTATGGTGTTTATTTTAAATGCTTTTATTATGATTCTTAGTGGGCTTCCTAAACTTATTTTGGCGTGGTTTTTCTGTCTTATTACTCATAGCAACAAGTAAACATCACGTAAAACGTTGCCTCGTGAGTCCTGCGTGCTGCCGTTTACGTGTTTTATGATCACAGCAATTAACCGGCTAAGCTGTATTTAATTTTTAAGCAATGGTTGATCAATTGTCAGATCACACATAAAAAGCACTTTGGATTGCTATTATCTGTGTCTCCGAGACTACTTACGTGTAAATCTGTTATTTGTCCGTCCATCCATCCATTTTCATCTGCGTATCTGGAGTCGGGTTGCGGGGGCAGTAGCGTGACTTCCCTCTCCCCAGCCGCCGGAGCCAGCTCCTCCGGGTAAATCCCAAGGGGTTCCCCGGCCAGGTCCGGTGTTGTGCCGGTAAGAAGCCCGCTCTGACAGCTTCTGGCGTCGGAGCGGGCAGTAGAGTCGAGAGTCCCAGACCTTCTCCCCAGCTCCTCCGGCCGGGGGAGTCCCAAGGGGTTCCCCCGGCCAGGTCCGGTGTTGTGCCGGTAAGAAGTCTGCTCCGACAGCTTCTGGCGTTTTTAAAAAGTAGGCACGGTAAGGGTCGGAGATGTTCAGTCTATTTAATTTCTGACTATATAAAACGATTTCTTCTGTTTTAAAGTGTGAAGTAAACTCCGACGAAGTAAAATCCAAGCGGATCCCGTTCATGTTCATGGTTACATCCGTGTTTGTTTACCTTTTTTGCATGCCAAAATGGCGTCCACTAACTGAGAGTCACGTGGGGTCCGGAGCTCTATTGGGCCTTACATGGACAAGCACCATCTTACATTGGTGATCTTCTCAGTCCCTACACCCCCAGCAGGTCCCTGAGGTCTATTGACCAAAGCCTACTGGTGTTGCAGCACCAGGCTGAAGACCAGAGGTGACAGATCATTTGCTGCTGTGGCCCCCAGACTCTGGAACTCTCTCCCCCTGAGCCTGAGATCAGTGGACTCTGTGGTCTCCTTTAAAAAGCAGCTGAAAACTCACTTGTTCAAGCTGGCTTTTGAGTGACCTTCTTCACCACTCTTTTTTTTCTACTCTCCCCACCTGTTCCACCTTCCTCAGGATCCACTGATTTCCCTCTTTCCTATTCACTCTCTGTCTTTCTTTACATTTCACAATTGTATATTTTTTTGCTCATTTTAAATATATTTTTAATAATTTTCTTAAATTCTTTTTTTAGTTTTACATTTTTTGTTCTTGTGAAGCACCTCGTGATTTTCATCTTGAGAGGCACTATAAAAAAGATATTTTCTTCTTCTTCTTCAACTTCAACTTCAACTTAATATATGTGAATTAAAAGAGCAACAAATGGCTCAGTGTGAAAATGCGGCTTTATTTAAATGTTTTTATCAGTTGTCATAATGACATAGAAATTTTAAATCACTCTGTATTTCGGTTAATAATCAGACAGCTACAGAAATAATGGAAATCCTGATGTTTCTTCATTATCGCATTTGGTGTGGAACACTGAGTGCATTTACATGCACCCAGTCACCCTTTTAAAACCCGAATATTCACAATAACCCGGTTCCGCACGGCCATGTAAACACCACCAAAAACCCGGATATGCTCATAACCGGGTTTTTAAAACCTGGTTACTACACCTGGGGTAACCCTTTTCTAACCCGAATGTTTGGTCGTGTAAACGCATATCGGGATATCCCCATCAAAGCGTGTGTTCTGCGCATGCTCTGTTCGCAAGGAACCTTGGTCTTTTGAGTAGCGAGACGTCTTGTATGTGCCAGAACACCGGAAGTAAACAAGTTGGGAGCAACATGGCGAGTCGCGGCACAGCACCACACTTTTGGAGTGACGAGGAAACCTCTGTCTTCATCGGTCTGGTGAAAAGTATGAACATTATGTCTTTTGTTGACGGCCGAAAGTACAGACAGCGAAATATACGCATATTGCGTCTTGACGTAGTCCATACGTCCTGACGCTTAAGTTAGGGGTAACTCTTTCTATTTATGCTTGTAAACGGGTTATTCTGATCAACTCAGAAACCCGAATACCGACCTTAACCCGACCATAACCCGGATATTGGCTGCATGTAAACGTAGTCACTAGGGCTGCAACAACAAATCGATAAATTCGATGAAAATCGATAACTAAAAGTGTTGGCAACAAATTGCGTCATCGATTCGTTGTGTCGCACAACTCTTCCAAAAGCGCCCCCCCTTCCCGCCCGCCGTTGCGCGCAGACAGATCAGCGCGAGGGAGAGCCGGCAGTTGTTTGGAAGAGAAACATGGCAGAAGCAGCGAGAGTCAAAAAAGTAAAAGCTTTTTAAGTTTGGGAGCATTTTCAGTTAAATCAGGCGAAGATATGCGTTACCTGCAACGTTTAGGTCAGACTTGGCATGGCATGGGATGATGCAGCGTCTTAAACGCAAGCATGTCGGGATCATCAGCGAGGAAGGAGAGAACTCTGTGTCCGGGTAAATTAAAAACTTTTCAAAAGTGATTCATCCAAGTCCCGGATTATTACACAGGCTAGACATGCCCTAAGATCGTAAAAAAAGAGTCTAAAGTCGTGAGCGCGACGCTTATTAGATGAGCGGGGGGACTCGCGCTGCTGCGAACCGGTTCCGCCCAAGGCCGGATTAACTGGGCAATTGCCCAGGGCCTACGAACTCTAAAGGGCGCAGGGCACGAGCAAATTACTGTATCTATAATTTCCCGCTTTATGAGGACTATGGTGACCGTACGTTCCGTTTTCCCCGGACGTGTCCACTTTTCACTCTCTGTCCGGCGCGTCCGGACTGCGGGTTCTTGTATTGACGAAAATGTCCGGCTTTTCATCCAGGAGCAGGGATCCAATTATGGGGGAGCTGGATATCCTACACATCCGGGAACCGGAAAAAAGTTTTCTATATTATATCATTTTTGGACTCTTTTGAGCAGAGAGCGGCACAGCGCTGTTGTTGCGCAGCGATCCAGGCAGCTGCTTCCAGCGCACGGTCCATTCTCAAAGTGGCGCAACCAAAAAACTAATTAGCACACGATCGTTCATGTCTGCACATGTTCTCTATTTTCTGTCTTATTTGTGCCTGCAGCGCTCTGCTACTGCGGAGCTCATCACCTGTGCTGCGGTGATTTCACCTCACTGACGCAGCATCGAAAACGCGCTCTGCGCTTTGCGGTCAGGAGATCTCTTTGATCTGCTCAGAAGTAACTGATGAGGTGAAAAAGTAAGAATCCAGGCAGCAGTTTTTCTGGAGAATTAAGAGGAGATGCAGGAAGATGAGAGACAGACAAGACAGGAAAATAGTTCAATAAAAACAACAAAACAAAGTGTTGAAAAGTAAAATGTAGATAGATTTATCTCCACTACACGTTTTTACCTGTATAAAACAATAAGTTATACACATGTAGTATTTATAAATTTGATACTATTCAGGTCACCTTCAACACTCAGTCACACACCCAGGGCCGTTTCAAGACATTTTGGGGGCCAAGGCAAAATGCCCCCCATAACTGGGCTCCCCAGAAGCCTCTGTGTAATTCATACCCTCTCCAGTAGTATTAGTTTTACAGTGTTTATAAAAGCCCCTCAGGCATTACTGACATGTTCTAATATTATCAGATGAAAAACTAAATTATCAGACATGCTGTCTCATCTGCTTCTTTTCTAAACTTGCAAAAAGTAACAAAACCATTTGAAAGCCACTAATTGTGGATTATCTGAAAGTTTCCATGGAGTGTGTGACAACTTATTTTTTCAGTCATTTTTGGAAATAGTGATCAATCTAGATTAATTCACAGCCAATGTTTAATTACATTTAAAAATTAGTTGTTTGACATCCCCAGTTATAATAAATGTCTACAGATGAGATCAAACAAAACAGATGAGAATTGCCCTTAAGCTGTTTAATTGGACCAAGCATTTTAGGTCACAGATAGATGTAGCTTAGGGTCTCTGTCTATACACCTTATAAGACAATTTAGGTGATGGCATGTTGTTTTTCTGCTATTGAACTGTTTTCTAATAATGTTGTGTTAAATAAAGTGAAGGAAGGAGAGAAATAACTTTTCCCCAGCAGTTTTTAAAAATTTCCCCATGTAATCCGATTAATCGATTAATCGTGTCGAGACCCCATCCGATTCATCGATTATCCAAATAATCGTTTGTTGCAGCCCTAGTAGTCACTGAGATGCTTTACATCAGCATATTTAGCTCTGCCACAGAGAGCTAGCTGACTTTCATGTTTGAAAGTTACACATTAAAGCTCACTTGGAAAATGTATTGCTGTTTTTAATTTGGTACTTGTACTTTTTTGCTTTTAATTTTATCTACCAAGATAATTAGAGTTTTGGTTATGCAGGAGTTTTACTCTCAATAGCAACGCTACCTGTCAGAAATCTTATAAACAGAGACCTGGTTTTACGAAATGTTTCCAGCTGGGGTTTGATCATATCATAAAAAGTGAGGAATTTATCCTCCACAGGACTTTACTCTGTAAATTAGGCCACTGCTTTATAAGTGAGCAAATTGGTAAGCTCCACTTATCTTGGCTCCATTCTCTGCCCTGCGGTCCCCTGTGCCTTCTGTCTTTCTATATAACTTTTACATCCCATTATGTAGCTAGTAGCCATAAAAGTGTTTTCCTTACTAATGCAGGCTGTTTTTTCATCAGTAGGACTATCAGGTAACAATTTTCATGCTTTCTCAAGAGATGTGCCAAACTACTTTTTGTTTCAGCGTAACAAATGCACTCTTGACTATAATGTGCCAGGATGAAAGCCTATTAAAGTTTTACTGCTGTTGAAGTTAAATTAAATGTAAAAGTTTCTTTTTAAAACAGCTCTGCTTTTTTTCCACAGCTGTAGCTCAGATATATGACACAGAAAGTTAAGATAGGAAACCATTTCTTGTAATTTTATATTACAACACTGCAACATGTTGCATCATAAAGGCAGAGCAGTAGTATTGAGATACAACGTGTAGGCTTTCCCAGTTTCAAACTACATGTTATGTAAGGCTAGTTTAGGCTAAAATATGTGTTTTGTTAGACAAAAATGCCTTTTATGTATATGCATGTGATGGTAGTACAACAACATTTGGCAGACAGCTTCTTTGTCAGGTGGTAGCAGGTTAAAGTGTTTAGATTCTTCTTTTTCTCATTACAGCTTCAGAGAGATCGTAGGTCAAGAGTGACCGGTTTCATCAGAGCCTAGTTTCCTCTTGGTATTATTTATGTGTTTATGCTCTCCTGAAATCACAATTAGCAGCTAAAACCAGGAGGAGTTGCCTAGGAACGAAGTAGCTTTTCCCAGCTGGTGGTGTAGAAGTCAGGTGTTCCTGTTTGAATTTTCTCTTAGTCTGAGCTTCAAAGAGAGTTGGCGTGGCCTCAGAAAAGGAAGTGTGCAGCGGTCGAAAATGGTTGCACTGGATTTCATGACTGTAGTCACTGTGTGTGTTTTATGTGCTTGCATCTCCAGTCTGGTATAAATGTAGCTATAAAGTTTAACCAAGCTGTGCATTTGTTCAGTTTTCTGTTTTACTAACGTTAATACTTTTGTCTTTTCATCAATACAGTTAGCTGTCAAAAATGCTCTAAATGAGATGGTAAATATTTTTGAGAGGCTATGAAGACCTAAATGCTTTAAATCATTTTTATGTTTTTACAATGGTTACAAAGAGTTAAGGATTAAGCGCCAAAGGTGATTTCACGTCAATTATTGCTTCACTAATGAATGTGGGCCACAGACCGGTTGAGTTAACAACAGGCTCCAGTGCCCTGAAGCAACCCTGCATGCGTGAGGATAACGGGACATTTGTACAATGTTGTTTCTGTGAATTATTTACATTTCAGTCACTTGTTAGTATAATCCTAATAGCACACACACACACACACACACACACACACACACACCACAGTTTTCACTTAGATAATACTGTTGCTATGCCTCATTTCAGTATGTGAGGTTTTTATTTTTGTTTTTAATTAATAACTCGAATCCTGCAGACAGAAGTTGTAGCCCACATGGGCTGCCAGCCCAAACAACCTTGTGTTCAAAATCTTATTTTAAGATGCTTTCTTTGAACTGTATTAAAGCCAAACGATCAATCCTGTTGTTGAGAATCTAGAATGGATTTGAAAAGAAGAAGGCATTGTTTTTAGTTTGGGTGGTCACAAGTTATATTTCACCCCTTGTCCCATACTTCTGCGTTTTTGCTGGTGCATGCAGAGGGCCAGAGTTCTCCCAGTCTGTTTTGCAGTGTAGGGGAAGGACAGTACTGAGATTTTGTACAGGCACACTTGGAATTAACAAGCTGTACAAAGAAAACATGTATTTGTATCAAGAAGCACGACTGTAAAATAACTGACTTAAAACAAAACAATACTTAAATGATTTCATCTGCCAGTCAGTGCGGTTACATGCACACTGACCAACATCTAAAGCTGGGCGGACATTGTGTGATTTTTTTCTCTCGTAGTGTTCAGCTTCAGCTCAAACTGTACGACTTCCTCACAAAGCAAACCTCATGAGTCATGCTCACACTGTATGACCCTGTTCTTGGAACTCAAGTTAAGATGACGTGGGGTAGTCTTGGGCGGTATACCGGTTCATACCAAAAACCGGTGTTTATTTTGGTTATGACATGAATTTTTCACATACCGCTATACCGGTGAATGGCCTTAACAACGTACAGAATGTTCGTAGTAGGAAAGTGTTTCAGCGGGGACTCGTTTCACTGCTACACACAAACACCACTGTGTGGTGAAACCAAGAATGGCGGCTGGCGGGAGCTATCACGACGACATCGAAACTTCGAACGCAGAAGAACTTATTCAAAAAAGAGGAACCACGTCTGTTGTTTGGAGGTATTTCGGGTTTAAAAGTTCGGACGTGGAGTAAACAACTATTATATGCAAATGCTGTCGAGCAACAGTGGTAGCCGGCGGGGGTAACACCAGCAACTTGCTTCATCACCTCAGCCAAAAACACGTCTTGGATTACCAAGAATGTCTCAACTTCGATCTGCACCCTCCACCTCCGAGGCTAAAATGGCTAGTAGCAGTCAGAGTCAGACGTCCATAAAAGACATGTTTGCTAAAGGGACTGTTTATTAAAAAAAAAGCAAGCGGTGGGTCAAGATAAACAACGCAATAACTTTGGATGTGAAATCATAAAGATGGTAAACTGCACAGATTATATACAAAATGTGTTCAATAAAAACAGTTAATTTTGACTGCAATTTTTTATCTTTCTAGTGGTTTTTCTTAACTGCTTTCTTTTGACAAAGATACTTTGAGGGGGTTTCTTCATTTACCTACCTGTGACTGGACATGTACAAACTGGTACTCTGCACATGAAGGTAAAACGGGCTATTTAAGGCCAATCTAGTGCAGCAATTATTTTCTTATAGAAATAATCTGGGTAATCACGGCCTTGAGAAAAAAAGTCACATACCGTAAAACCGATGTAATTAAAAAAAATACCGTGATATGACATTTTTGCCATACCGCCCAGGCCTAACGTGGGGCATAGTTTTATAATTTGGATGTTTTGCTTTATGGTCAAATCATGATTTGACACAAAAAGGGGTTAAGCCTTCAGCCAGACTAACACGTTTACATGCAATAAAAAAAAAAACGACGCAAGTCATTTTAGGGCTTTATTTTGGTTTTCTGATGTGCATGTGAACGCACTGAGTGTCTAGATGAGTTACCGCCATTTAAGTAAAAGAAACCAGCTGCTGCTGATCTTGGTGTATCATCATCACTTCTGTGTGGCCCTTCAGATTATAAATGATAAATGACCCGCACTTGTATAGTACCGGTCAGAGTCAGAGAACTTCAAAGCAAGGAACCAGACCTCATCGGGTAATGACTGTTGGTGATTTGTTGACGATACAACATTGTGGAAAAATAGACAAAATTCAAGTGTGAATCAACACTTTTTAAAATCAGAACTCAAACTAAATTGTGACATTTTTTGCAAACATTATGCATATTTCCTGTTTCCTTTATTTGGCCTTGTGTTTTAATTTTTTCACAACTCCTCTTCATTAGTGTGCTTGTCTTACATCCATATTGTCTTAATATTATTGTACTTTGGTCTCTAATAAGTCAAAACAATATTTCAAACGGTGCTAAGTTGCTAACTATACTCCCAAATTACTTAACACACTTCTGGTCCAGTGAGATTCTGCCATAATCCAAAAATAAATAAACGCACAGAAAGAAATAACTGCATTGACTTGAACATTAATGACATTCCAAGGTAACATGAAGTACCGTATGTGTGTGAAAATGACTCTAGCTTTTGGTCTGTAGTTTAAAATGATTCATAGGTATTTTAAGTACGGTCTACATCTCAACTGATGATTCTGTAGTTTGTTGTTATTTCCATTCTCCAGTTTGTACCACAGAATGATCCTCTTTCAGAATAGTTGCACCTTTAATCCATAGTAGATCTGTTCTTTTATTTATGTAAGAGCAAGCCAGGTGGAGACAGTGAAGAGACATTCTCCAATTATATATTCTGTTTTAATTCTCTGAATTCACAAGATGGTTGTTCTCATTTACATTTCTTTGTTTAGTAGAGAAGATGATGTAAAATACATCAGTAGGACTTGGAAATGAACACTGATTACTAAGCTTCAGGGCTTCGGAGACTTTTATTCATTGCTGCTTTCATTGCAATAAATAAAAACAGCAAATCAGCTGTAATGTGATGACTTTGACATTTAGTAGAAATATTGAGTATTTCAAACATTTTACAGGGTTTTACTCAAGGTTTTTACATGTTGATTAAATGGTCAGGTACAAGAAAGGGCATATAGTAGCAGTACCCTGAAATCCAAAGTCATAGAATTTAACAAAAACATGAAGCAGATTATAACACGACATATTGCAGACTTTGTTTACATGGACTTGTGATTTATTCAATCTGAATTTTAACAACACTTCACACTTCATAGTGATGTTTAAAACAAATTAGATCAGCTAGGTAATAGCCTTAATTACTAGTAATCTGGTGTTTTGATCTTTGCAGCTTTTTTGCTATTTCCACTGACCTATTTATTCTCAGGTCTCAGAAAAGGCAGCAGTGGTGAAGAGGCTGAAACAACCAAAAAGAGAGCATTCAAAGCAAAGAAAGCATTAAACAGTCATTGGTGATGAGGTAGCATTGAGTCATCTCTAAGCTGAGCCACATTTATGTTACAAAAGTATGAACTGTTTTTAAACTCTTTTTGAAACCCTTTTTGAATGATTCACTTTTACATTAAAAACCAGTTTTTATATATATCACTGATATATTTTTGAAACTTTTTTCTAACCTCTTTAGTATGTTTGACACATTTCTTGCTGTTTTCACTGAAAAGTTTCTCTAAATTCATATGTTTGTGCTACAAATAGTTTTTCTGGTTCATCATTTTGACATGTTAGAAATGTGGTTACACTAAAACATTTAATTAACCCTTATGAAGTCGTGGTATCACTGATGTCACAGCCCATTTCAAGCATCCACAAAATTGCTTCTTGAATCATTTATTCATGTTTGACAACCCCAAGTGACATTCTATCCATGCATATATAAAAAATTATGTTACTTCTTTATTTCATTTTATTTTATATTTTCCAAAATTTGATGCATTTATTTCAATCTGTTTTCTGTTTTAAAAGGTTTGAGTTCTTAAGTGTTAAGAAAAGAAAATTGAGAAAAATACATTTTTGTTAAAAAACTAAAACAAAAGAATGATTGAATCTAAAGAAGTTAACAGTTTTTATTCAGACCCTACTGCCTGGGTATGATGGTGTTTTCTTAAAGGCCACAGGGGTACAATAAGGACGTCTCAGAAAAACTCTTTTGTGTAATATTCTCAAATGTAGTTACCTAATCCCCAACTATAATAAAAACATAAAATGGTTTAAGCTGAAGTTAATGTGTCTAGTTAAAGCATGGCATGCAGCCACTTGCCACTGTTGATGTTTTATGTGTAACTGCGGCGTAGTTTTGTCTCAGTCAGAGTCCTAGTTATCCACAGCGTCAGTTCTACATCTCGTCTTAGTGACTTAAACATTATTTTTTCCCAGTGTGGCTTTCTCAGGAAGTTGGCATGAGGTTTCACTTTAGAAAAAGATTGCGTGACAATCAGACATTGTGGTTTTCAAAACCCTTCTGTCGAGTATTTCAAGGAGTGGAAGAAGTTTTGGTATCTGGCATTCACTGAGCGTTGGGTGAAGCCTTGTGATCTTTTAAATTCTGTAGTTTGGTTGCTTGTGGGTTTTCAAAACCTCTAACAGTCAAGTGTTTGAATGTGTTTCTATTCACTCAGGCTCCAGCATGAAAATGGTCAAGTTAAAAAACAGCAGCTCTGTTTGTTCACTTTGCAAATGGTGCTATTTATGTAGCAGTTCAGTTTAATTAATTAAAGCTATTAATTAGAAAACCGTTATCTTTATTATTATTTGGCTGCTTTTTCACTTTAATTCTATCAATTTAGATTTAAAAAATATTTTTTTCATTGTGTTGTAAAACAAATTGGGTGTAAAGACTCGTCCAGAAAGGTCTTAATGTGGAAGATAACAAATGCACTGAAATTATGGGTGTGTCCGAATCCAGGGGCAGGATGCTCAGCCAGCACAAAGCATGCTGGGATAGCCTTGTTCTCTGAGGATACAACAAACCCATCCTCGAAATGTGGGTGGAGTGAGGATGCATTTGAGGATGCGAGAATGAGTATTCTTGGAATTCTGACAGTACTCGTCGCTGCACTGTGACGTCATCCATCCATCCATTTTCATCCGCTTATCCGGAGTCGGGTCGTAGGGGCAGTAGCCTAAGGCGAGAGGCCCAGACTTCCCTCTCCCCAGCCACTTGGGCCAGCTCCTCTGGGGGAATCCCAAGGCGTTCCCTGGCCAGGTGAGAGACATAGTCCCTCCTCAGTGTCCTGGGTCTATCTTTAGGTCTCCTCCCGGTTGGACGTGCCCGGAAAACCTCACCAGGGAGGTGACTAGGAGGCATCCTGACCAGATGCCCGAGCCACCTCAACTGGCTCCTCTCGATGTGGAGGAGCAGCTGGTCTACTCCGAGCCCCTCCTGGATGACCAAGCTTCTCACCCTATCTCTAAGGGAGAGCCCAGCCACTCTTCGGAGAAAACTCATTTCGGCCGCTTCTATCCGTGATCTCGTTCTTTCGGTCACTATCCAAAGCTCATGACCATAGGTGAGGGTAGGATCGTAGATCGACCGGTAAATCGAGAGCTTCGCCTTCTGACTCAGCTCTCTCACCACGACAGACCGGTACAATGCCCGCATCACTGCTGATGCAGCACCTATCCGCCTATTGATCTCACGCTCCAGTTTTCCCTCTCTCGTGAACAAGACCCCGAGATACTTAAATTCCTTCACTTGGGGCAGGACCTCATCCCTGAACCGGAGAAAGCATTCTACCCTTTTCTGAATCAAGACCATGGTCTCAGATTTAGAGGAGCTGATTCTCATCCCAGCTGCTTCACACTCGGCTGCGATCTGCTCTAGCGAAAGCTGAAGATCACATTCTGATGAAGCCAACAGGACCACATCATCTGCAAAAAGCAGAGACCTGATCCTCAGGCCACCAAAACAGATGCCCTCCACACCTTGGCTGCGCCTAGAAATCCTGTCCATAAAGGTTATGAGCAGAATTGGTGACAAAGGTCAGCCTTGGCGGAGTCCAACTCTCACTGGGAACGAGCCCGACTAACTGCCGGCAATGCGGACCAAGCTCTGACACCGGTCATACAGAGACCTAACAGCCCATATCAGAGGGCCTGGTACCCCATACTCCCTGAGTACCCCCCACAGGGCCCCCCGAGGGACGTGGTCAAACGCCTTCTCCAAATCCAAGAAACACATCTAGACCAGTTGGGCAAATTCCCATGCATCCTCCAGGATCCCCCTAACGGTATAGAGCTGGTCCAGTGTTCCACGGCCAGGACGAGAACCACATTTTTCCTCCTGAATCTGAGGTTCAACAATCCGGCGAACCCTCCTCTCCAGAACCCCTGAATAGACCTTACCAGGAATCCTCAAGTGTGTGATCCCCCTGTAGTTGGAACACACCCTGCGGTCCCCCTTTTTAAATAAGGTAACCACCACCCCGGTCTGCCTGTCTAGTGGGACTGCCCCCGATGTCCACGCAATATTGCAGAGCCGTGTCAGCCAACACAGCCCCATAACATCCAGAGCCTTAAGGAACTCCGGGTGTATCTCATCCACCCCCGGAGCCTTGCCAGAGAGAAGCTTTTTAACCACCTCAGTGACCTCAGCACCAGAGATTTGAGAGCCCAACTCAAAGTCCCCAGACTCTGCTTCCTCACTGGAAGACGTGTCGGTGGGATTGAAGAGGTCTTCGAAGTATTCTGCCTACCGATCCACAACGTCCTGAGTAGAGGTCAGCAGCACACTGTCCCCACTATAGATAGTGTTGGTAGCCCACTACCCCCCGAGGCGCCGGAGACCAGAATCTCCTCGAAGGCGTACGGAAGTCTTCCTCCATGGTCTCATCGAACTCCTCCCATGCCCGGGGATTTTTTGCCTCGGCGACCACCCGAGCTGTGTTCTGCTTGGACTGCCGGTACCCGTCAGCTGCCTCTGGAGTCCCACAGGCCAAAAAGACCTGATAGGACTCTTTCTTCAGCTTGACAGCATCCCTTACTGCCGGTGTCCACCAGCGGGTTCGGGAGTTGCCACCACGACAGGCACAGACGATCCTGTGACCACAGCTCCGGTCAGCTGCCTCAACAATGAAGGCACGGAACAGGGTCCATTCAGACTCAGTGTCCCCCGCCTCCCCCAGAACATTTAGGAAGTTCTGTTGGAGGTGGGAATTTAAACTCCTTCTGACAGCAGACTCTGCCAGACGTTCCCAGCAGACCCTCATGATACTTTGGGCCTGCCTGTTCTGGCCGGCATCCTCCCCCACCATCTTAGCCAACTCACCACCAGGTAGTGGTCAGTTGACAGCTCTGCTCCTCTCTTCACCCGAGTGTCCAAGACATGCGGCCGCAGGTCAGATGAAACAACAACAAAGTCAATTGTCAAGCTGCGGCCTAAGGTATCCTGGTGCCAAGAGCACATATGGACACCTTTATGTCTGAACATGGTGTTCATTATGGACAATCCATGACTAGCACAGAAGTCCAATAACAAAACACCACTCGAATTCAGATGGAGGGGGGGGGGGGGGGCACTCCCAACCACACCTCTCCAGGTCTCACTGTCAATGCCCACATCAGCGTTAAATTCCCCCAGCAGAACGAGGGAGTCACCAGAAGGAATGCTCTCCAGCACCCCCTCCAAGGTCTTCAAAAAGGGTGGGTAGTCTGAACTGTAGTTTGGTGCATAAGCACAGACCACAGTCAGAACCCATTCCTCCACACGTAGGCGGAGGGAGGCTACCCTCTCATTCACTGGGGTAAACCCCAACATACAGGCACCAAGATGGGGGGCAACTAGTATGCCCACCCCTGCTCGGCGCCTCTCAGTGGGAGCAACTCCAGAGTGGTAGAATGTCCAACCCCTCTCAAGGAAACTGGTTCCAGAGCCAGAGCCATGTGTTAAGGTGAGTCCGATGTTGGCGAGCGCCTGGTGGCCAGGCTTTAACTGATGGGGCCCGGCCGGGCACAGCCCGAAGAGGAAACGTGGGTCCCCCTTCCCATGGGCTCACCACTCGTGGGAGGGGCCAAAGGGGTCAGGTGCAGTGTGTGACGGGTGGTAGTCGAGGGCGGGGCATCCTGCGCCTGGATTCGGACACACCCTGTGTATGAACAGAAAAACTACATTTCAGCCATTTTCACTGGTGCTGTTTGGGGATTATCAGCATGTAGTTTTTTTAATAGACTTGTTCTATTCTGTTATCTTCTGATTCAACACTGTAACTAGAGCTGAAACAACTAATCGATTTAATCGATTATAATCGATTATTAAAATAGTTAACAACTTTTTTAGTCATCGATTAGTTGTTTAATAATCATATTTTACCGCATAAAGTCTATTTTTTACCACAATCTGACATCGGTTACAAGCTGTTAAATTTGCCGCCAGTATGTGGCAGTAATGAGCCACTGATCTACCAGTGGAGCCGTAGAAGAAGAAATGAGCCAATGGGTGCCCTCGGTTTTCATGACGTATCACGTTACTGACGCTCATCTTGCTGTGAAAGATGGCGGAACAAGAGGAAATACGGAAGAAAAATAGAAGCGACAAAACTGAAGAGAAACCCCGGACAAAAACCTCACGAGTATGGGAGCACATTTGAGACGAAAGCATGTGGGGGCTGATGCAGCAGAGGAAGAGCACCGCGGTCAAGTGAGCCGTCATTTGGAAGAGCCAGCCCGGTAAGTAACAGAAAATAAACAAGCTGGACTTAGTGTTTTAGCTGAGTTCGTTATAGTGGATGTTAAACATGTTTTTTTGCCGCGTCAGTCTGCGGTGTTCTACTTCTGATTGACTAGATGCAATCGTGAATCTCCTCCGTGTTGTGTATCATGCGCTTGCCAAATTTAGCACGTCTGTTTATAAGAATGTTCTCGTTAAGAGAAAAACGGCACAAACCCATAACTATGTTCCTCATTCAAAAAAGGACAACTCCGCGGAGAAAAATATACAGACAAGCTGTGTCCAGGTGAATATAACACGGCATAGTTGTACACTTTCAATTTTTAAATACAGGAGAAATTCAGAAAAAGTCATTTTTTTACTATTAAAAGGCTGTTTTACTATCTAACGCTGTAAAACGCCTCACAACACATTTTTATCATGTTTCTTAAACAGTATTACACAAAATAAACATTTTTCATATTTCTCTGGCTAATTTAAACACTCCCGACTCAAAGTAAAAACCTCATGAGCTTCTTACTTAGAGCTTTTTAATAGTAAAAATGTTTTAATTTTTTTCTGAATATCTCCTGTTGCGGGCTATTTTGTAGAACGTAACCCTCAAAATAAATGATCACTGTATATTGTTAATTAATTCAAATAATATAATATTGATTTAGTGTTGTAGTGTGTGTGCTGCTTTATTTTATATGTGTACTTATTTCAGTCTATTTGTGTTTCTTATGCAGAAAAAAACAAGCAACGATGGACAACTACATGGGGAAGAAGACACTCACCCCCCAGCAATTCATACCACTTACAAACTCTATTCTAAACATGCTGGTAAAAGACATGAGGCCACTATCCATGGTGGAAGGAGCAGGCTTCCAGCTAATGCTAAAAATTATTCTGGACTGATATTTTGCACTGTTTAGCTCATTTTATACTGCTGACTGTGTTCATGTGCAATAAAATAGATTGCAGTCAACTGCACAATTCTCTTATGTTTTTTTGTTCTTAACTGAAATGCATCCATCACTTGTATAGGTTAAATAGCTAAACAATAACAAACCGATTAATCGATTAATCGAAAAAATAATCGACAGATTAATCGATTATGAAAATAATCGTTAGTTGCAGCCCTAACTGTAACCAGGCCTTTTCACCGAACTTGTAAGCACTGCACATCTGTGAAGCGTGGTGACACACCAATTAGCCACTGTTGAAGTGGATAGGTGCGTTTCCACTTGCCGTAAAGCATCACGTCCCAGAAGCATAGGTACGCATGTCTTACGCTTCAAGTTTTTTTTTTTTTTGTATGCTATGCTTCCAGAACGCGTCAAGCTAAGCAGTTCAGATCGTTACCTGTGACACCTCTAGCTGAGGTAAACCAAACAGAAAATAAACCACAGAGCTTTCTGAGTACATGCTGCAGTTTTTTTATTTTTATTTTATTTTATTTTTTTAATTATTATTATTATTATTTTTGCTCGTTATCGCTTCAACTACCAAAATCAATTTGGTTCTGCAACTCTTTAACCATTTTGTGACTTAGTGGGTCCAGCTATGTGTAGCGCTTTCAGTGCAGTTTCACATCTGAATCACTCCTGGTTGGAAGGGAGCTCACGGATAAACCCGTTAATATGTATCCAGTGGAAAGGCTGGGGCTTTTTGATTGAACAGCTTTTGGCTTGAATTCAGGATTTTTTTTTTCCACTCAATCGTCATTAATATGAAAGGTTATTTTGCTGGCAATACTTTTAGTTCTATTTCATTTCAAGTACCCAAATGTTTTTAAGCAGATAAGTCCGGTTAAAGGAATCTAAGTCAATTTGTGTGGACATTTCCCTGCTTGTGTTGGTCTGATGGAGGTTTATTGTGGCCTTTGGTGCTCCATACATTCCAGAAGGGTGGGGACGACAGCTCTGGTGATTACCTGTTCTGTTTCATTCTAAAGCCTGGTTTATGCTTCTCCGTCAGCTCAGCAAGGGACAGACATGCACAGATTGACGGAAGCGTTTTGCTCTTTTACTTCTCCGTCTCCTGGGGAGTGTTGCAAAGCAATTGCCCGGCAGGACCACAGAGGGCGTAGCGCTGTTCTGTGGTATCCTGTCATGTATCGGTCCAAGATAGTGTGTTTATATATATTTTTTTTGTATATAAGAGACTTTTAACACGGACATATTTGTCTCTCATTCTCCCACCGCTTCATGCGCTCCCCACCTCTAAACCCACGTTTCCTGTCAATTCCATCCACAAATAAAACGCTTGCTGCGCATCTTTTCACTCCTCCAGTCACGGGAGAATTAAACGTTCATATTTTTAGAGTTTTTTTTCGCGAAGTATTCTTCAAGCTTCTCCGTGTCTGCCGCTAGTTATCCTCGGCTCTCTTTGCAATGGCGGCGCTGTAAACAGCGGCGTCATGACCAATCACAAGCTTGCGTAATCCGTCTCGTTCGACGGATGTTTAAATAAGTGGCCTCGACTCCGTACGTACTTGCGTGCCCTACGCAAGGACGGATAATGGCGTTGCGTGTCTCCACACTGACGCAGACGGAGAAGCATAAATCAGGCTTAACACGCAGCCAGCCAGCAGCCTCACCACGTCACGCATCAGAACCGACACACACTGATTATAGGGCTGCTCAATTAATTGAATTTTAATCCCAATTACGATCTGAGTTTGGAACGATTACAAAAACAAAATGAGCCGATTATTTTCTCCTCCCTCTTGCGCTGCTCCAAGTTGCAAGTCAAGCGCTCCTCCAGCACTGTTGCCATCTTAGCAAATTAGTTGCTATTTCTAACATCTTTTCAGACCCCTTCTTGACTTTTTAAATTGTAAAAGTACCTAGCAAACAATGTAGAAACATCTCTGGTAACCCTTAGCTACTTTCTGGAAAACAGTCGTTGACATTTCCTTCAGGTTTGCAAAACACTCCGCCTGCGCTCCGGACCATCCTTCCAAACATTAAGGAATGATGTAGTGATGTGTTGGTCACAAACAATTTAAAAAATGCTCTCAGGGCCGGCTTCCTCTTGGATTAACCAGAGTGAGTGACACACACCATACCTGCAGGCTCCTGGGCCACTAAAAATGGCATAACGTGCACGTGTGGCAAGCTAAACACACGCGCGCGGCTTGCCCTTGATTGCTGTGAGACAGGGTTGGGGGGTGCAGCGCAACTCTGATTGCTGTGGCTGGGACAATCATTACATTAACTAATGGGACCTGTAAATAAATAGTTTAGAAATAATAGAAATAAGTTTCTCATGCCAATAAATATGAATTAATCTCTCTGAGGACACGTCGCTAGTGTACACACTCGTACAGCACTGCTTGACAGGACTAAATAAATATTATGCAACATTTTGTGACCGTCACTAAAACACATATGTTTATATGTGTTTTATTTATGTTACGAATGCCACTGTATAATTCAGTATTTGCAATATATTGGTTGGATATTCGGGTCTGTATTGGTTAGGCTTAAATGAGTTAAACCTCAGCCCTTTGGGTCATAAACTATGATCAAGTGTGTTGTAGGGCTGTAGCGAAGCCTCGACGAAGTCGACGGCTCGATTCTAAAAATTTGTCGACGTCAGATCCGGAAGTCGACGCACCGCGCCCACTTGTTGCATCCCCAGGAGTTTGTAAATAGAGGAGGAATCTGCCTGTTTTTCCTCTAGTTCGCCCTCTTCTCCGCCTTCACTAACATCTCCGCCAAATACCGAAGACCCGGAACAACGTCCGTCCACTACTAGATTATTTTCCTGTTTTGCCCCTTCGTCTCCCGGCAACGGACAACAACTTCCGGGGTCAGATGCGCTGCTTCGTGTCTATCGCAGATGTAGAAAATCACCGGGAGCGTTTCTCCCTTCATAAAGGAGCTTCTTTCAGACATTAGGAGAGCTGTTTTGGTGGTAGCAGTCTCTCCTCCGTGCTGGTCTGTTTGCTGCTGGGTGTTTTTGGTTTATTTAAACTTGGTAACTTGAACTTAATGTTGGTAAAGCTACTGTTAGCATCTTCGCTAACAGCTTCTTGCGTTGGGATAAGCTGTTACGTTTTGGTTTAGAGTTAATCTTTTTTGTGGTGTAGATCTCCCTTTTATTACATTTAGAGTGTTGTGGGTTTTCGGTTTAGTGTAAAATATCACCTGAGTTTGGTTTAACCCGTAACACCACTCGCCTCACGCACATAAGTGACCAAAACAAAGCAGCATGGAGACACTCCATCTTCTACCACCTCTCAGGCAGCAGCCTGCACTCCCAAGTTCTACACGTCACCAGAACATAACCAACCGCAACACAATAAAAGCAGTGTTATACAAAATGGAAGGCCTGTAGTGTTTATTCTCTTACAGTAAGAATGTATCAATTTATTTGAGATTTTCTGGTTTTTGTTAATTGTGCAATAGAAAAATAATCATTAGATTAATTTTCTAAATAGTCATTAGAATAGTCGACTATATGATAAAATAATCGTCAGAATAATCGTTTTAAAAATAATCGTTTACCCCCAGCCCTAGTGTGTTGGCCTTTTTATACTAGGAATCAGACCCTGATTGTGCCCTGAGCAATTTTATGACTGAATAAATAAACAAACATTTAAAATCAACATTCATTGAAAATTTGTTTTAAATAATCGAGATATCAATTTCAGTCACAACAATCGTGATTAGCATTATTGCCATAATCGAGTAGCCCTAACTGATTACGATGTTGTTAGCCTTGACTCTCGTGCTATGTGCACATTCATTTGCTCTTCCTCTAAGCACCAGATTAAATGTCAGCCTTCCACGCTGACATCAGTAAACCATGAAATATAAAACTTCCACTGCATTAAAAGTGGGGGTTTTCATCAGTATACGACAATGTAAATTGCTGTGGAGGTTCAGGAAAACGGCTGTTCTTGTCAATCTACAAGTTTATGGGTAATCGCATGGAATTGGCCAGGAATTGATGAGGAATTTGTGTTTCAATCTCAAAGGCAATGGTAGGCCTTCCCCTCACCCCCCCTCCTCCCTGCTCCTTGCTGGTATTGGGTTTTGTTATGTGAGTGCCAGTGGTGGGGGCCATATGCATGCAAATCAGATGTTTTTAGTGAGGTCTGTAATCCTGAATTACGGGTTTCAATCAGTGTGTTTACATGCAGCCAGTAACCCTTTTAAAACCCGAATACTCACAATAACCCGGTTCCGCAGGTCCTTGTAAACACCGCCAAAAACCCGGATATGCTCAAAACCGGGTTTTTAAAAACCCGGTTACTACACCTGGGGTAACCCTTTTCTAACCCGAATGTTTGGTCATGTAAACGCATACCGGGATATCCCCATCAAAGCGTGTGTTCTGCGCATGCTCTGTTCGCAAGGAATCTTGGTCTTTTGAGTAGCGAGACGTCTTGTATGCGCCAGAACACCGGAAGTAAACAACAAGTTGGGAGCAAAGTGGCGAGTGACGAAGAAACTAAAGCACAAACAAACGCGGTCGCTATCTCTTCCAAACTGGGAAACATTGTTTTCAGGGATACCGGAACAAGAAGAACCGGAAATGAGGCATATTGCGTCTGGATGTAGTCCATACGTCCTGACGCTACCCCAACGTCGGCATTTAAATCGGGTTATGCAAGTTAGGGGTAACTCTTTCTATTTATGCTTGTAAACGGGTTATTCTGATCAACTCAGAAACCCGAATACCGACCTTAACCCGATCATAACCCGGATATTGGCTGCATGTAAACGTAGTCTTTGAGACATTCATCTTTGGAGAATATTCCTCTGTCAGGGCAGTTTTATTACTGTTTTTCAAACTACAAATCTCACACACACACGCCCTGTTTAAAGAATGGGGACATTGGGCAACTATAGCGGGGGTCCTTGGGTTCATTATATTGTCCAATCACGTTACAACGTAAGTCTAGTTCATCCAATCACGTACGAGGATGCTTGTGTGTGATCCTAATTGGCTGACAGTCTGGGTCCCGGAAGTTGAAAAGGAGACGCGGGAGCATGGCCGAAAAACTTTTTTGTAAACACTGGACAAAACGCCAAAGAAATGTTTCACCAACATCTCGATTTTTACCAAAACTCTACACGTCAGCGTCAGCAGGATAGTCCACGGAGCATTCCTGCAAGCCCAGCGCAAGCGGACAATAAAGTAGTGTTGTCCGCCATCAGTGGGTTGTCTCGCCAGATAACGTTATCCACAGAGCAGCTCCAGCAGAAACTTGATGCTGTGGAGGAGAGTCTTGTTTCTCTCGAAAAATGGATGACAGACCTAGAAAGCAGCCGGGACAACGATTCAGTGGCTGAAACCCACAAACGCAAGAGACGTTGCCACAACACAAAGCTTACGGTAAGAACAGCTCACAAAGTCACAGAGATGTTTACCGAGTTTAATGTGTGTTTGTGCTTTAAACTGACTTGTCTGATTGTTTTTAAAGGAAGCGGCCCGTCGTTTCCATAATGCAGAAACAAACAGCAGCCGCTACGAGCTGGAGCAAGGGTGAGAATTTTTGTTCAAATTTATTGGTGCTAACTGTTAAAATACTCATCGACCTTTCTCATTGCAGGCTCACAATCAAGCTGTTACCTCCGTCCTTGTCCAAGCTCTGAGAACAAATCCAGATTTTCAGAGTTTAGATAGCAACCAGATCATTTGTAAGTAACTCAAATTCCGTGTAAAATTTTGGTCTTAATATGTAAAAAAAAAAACTACATAATTTTAACATGTATTTTCTTTGTCCCAGCTTCTTGCAAGACATATTTTGAGACAGTTCGGAGAAATTATAGGTACAAGAAACCGGACCTTGCAGAGAAAGCCGTCTCTTCGAAGAATATTGCCAGGAGCCGACAAAGAAGAAAGCAAAACAAACTATCTCTTGTTTGTTTTTCTTGTCCAGCTATTAGCAGCGGGGATAAGTGTTGTGAGACTGGAAGAGCTGGAGTTTTGGACGGGTGTCACGCGGACCTGATGTCTGACGAGGATGGCACACAGGATGGTGTTTCTGGTTGGATTGTGCATCGTCCCGCATTTCGCAGCCAGGAGCTCAGTGACTTGTGCGGGGTGCTACAGAGTAGACAGGATACCTGCCCAAAGTATGCGGCATGACATCACCGCCGGCTGTGCTGTGGATTAGTGTCTGAAAGAGTGCCGCCACCTACCACCTATGATGCAGTTTCAGCTAAAAAGCATTTGAAGAAGGATTTGATGCCTCAAATGTAAAATAAACGTTTAAAATAAAGCATAATTCATCGTGGTTTTTTATTTTTTATTTTTTTATGCCGATGTGTAAATGTGGGTGGGGGCGGGGGGAGCTGCACCATAAGCAGCATAAGTGGGTGGAGGGTTAAACAGGTCGCATAATAATGAGCCAGAGTGACCAATGGTGAGGATATTACTGACCAGTCATCTATAATATTTAAAATGTATCTGGATTTTAAGTAGCATAAGGGTGGAGAGTCGCACAGTCTTCCATAATAATGAGCCACAGTGACCAATGGCGACCAGCTTACAGTCCGAGCATGATCAATGTTTAAATTGAATAGCACAGATCCAGCCAATCGCAGCTTTTTCCTGTAAAGGCCCGACGCTGTTGTGCGACTCAAATGCTAATTATAACAATTCACATGTCAATTGTTCTATCCTCACCCCCTCGCCAAAGCTCCCCACCCCGCCCAACTGGTTCGTTTTCTGGAGTTCCTGGCAAGAATAACAGGAACACCACAGACTGTGAACTGTGTTTAATTGCTGGGAACTGAGAAGATCCACAGAATCTCACCGGGGTTTACATGCCCAGAAATCTAGTTTTTCTTCAAGTGTTCTGTGTTGACAAGTCATGAGCTAATATTGAATTTCATCAAGGATTAATGTTTGGTTTTCAAAAGACACGATTCATCACAGATTCATAATTCTGTGATTGATGCGACTCCCACAGAATATATAACGCTGTATGTTCTGTAAGGGAGATCACAAATTTTTTTCCATCTTTATTAAAACTAGACATAAATGATTGGTGGAGAAGAGGATTTATAATCAACAAATGTTTATTGTATACTAGGTTTTATAGATATCGGCACTATCAGGACCATATCAGACAACCAGATAAATACACCTAATAAAGATGATCAACTGTTTGACTGCATCACAGCGGCAGACCCACTTATATACCTACATGGATCAAACGTCAGTATATGTACTAATAATGCAAATAATACACCGTTTGGAACTGTAAATAGATTGGAACAATCATTTAAAGGCTACAGAGGCTTATAATCTAATGTGCTAGTTGTTTTGTCTTCTAAGCATAATTGGATCCAGCATTGGCAGCCTATTCCAGAGTACTGAGCGGTTTATGCCAATTAATAAATGTGCATTGTTGGCTGCTGCATGGCATTCCTCCTGCAGCTCTGTGCTAATGATTTGAGCGCTTTAATGTCGACTGCCTTGAATAAAGAGCAGTAAGTCTGTTGTCACAGCGGCCCTAAAATCACCATCAGTCTTCTTCTTCCACATTCTTCCAGCTCCAGTGCTCTCTGGTGTTTCCCCTTGCTCGCTCTCATTGTGTGCCTGCCTTGCTGTCCTTTTCATTTTTCCTTTTCCACATAGGCCCACTGTCTCCTCATTGCTGTCACAGCATGTCAGAACAGGTGAAATCAATTACTGACCCACAGCGGCCTACTCCCTTACCACAACTAGCTTTCTAATTGAGGGAATTAATGAGCGATCAGTCTCTGAGATGATTTGGTGTCATGGATCTTGCTCTGCTGTATGCTAGGGAGGAAAGCTAGGGGGGGTTGGTGTTTGCTCTTCCTAGCATTTCTAATTCTGTTCTTCTACACAGGCAGTTAAGGCCGTTCACGCTCCCTCTCTGCCTTTCCTGCGTGCTAATCACCTTTAAGGTCGAGGAAAGACATTGCAGCACTTACAGCTGCATTGCCCTTTTTTTCTGTTGACAAAGTCTTTCAAGAGACACCAAAATGCCAGAACGTCTCTTGTGCTTTCAGCACTTTGTTCACTTCCTTCCACTGTGGCATCTGCTGGCCAAATCTCAAGATCAGCTATGTGTGTGATTATAAAGAGGTTCTGAAGTGTCTGGTGTGTCTCTTTTCTCTCTAAACCTCCTCGTCTTCATTCACAGATGGAATCTCCTGTCTCCACGCCAGCACCTCCCCCCCTCCACCTCCTGGCCACGGTCGGCAACAGTGAAATCGCCTTGCCATGCGAGCAGATAATGGTGCGCACACGTTCTGTGGCGGTGAACACATCCGACGTGGCCCTGGCGACAGAACCAGAGTGCTTGGGACCATGCGAGCCCGGTACCAGTGTTAATCTCGAAGGCATCGTGTGGCAGGAAACTGAAGATGGTAAGAGAAGTAGCTTCACATAATACTTAGAAAAACATGTTTTATGTTATTGGACACAATCTGTAGAACGGTTGAGACGGTTAAGACACAAGGACAGTTCTGCATTTTTATGCTTTAGTTAAACTTCTTTCCTTTCAAAACCAATCATTTTTCTGCTGTCATTACGTATTTTTCTCCCAAAATATAATTTGATACACCCAGATTGCCTCAGGAAATGGTGGTGGTACCCATTTATGCTTTAACAGCACACATGCTGCTTAATATTGCCAAGAAGGATGGTAGTTGGCAGCCAGCTCATAGGTGGCCTTGATTTGTTTTTTTCCTGCTCGGGAGTATGCAGACGGGAGTTTGTTGCACAGAGATATCGACTCGAAAAACATGCCTCATAACAAAGTACTTTTTTTTTTTTAGTCTGCCAGTTGGGAATAGAGTTGGCTCGTTTCCTGCGGTGCAATTCCAGTGAAATCTTAGGCACTCAGTTTCCCAACCTTTGATAGAAACCACATTGAGCTGATTAAATTTTTAGATGTATCAGTATCATTATCAGGTTCTGCTGGATCTGAAAGACTCCCCCCTTTTCTGTTGTGCATGTGGAATAATGCAAACACTGAATCTTCAAAGCAGCTCGCGCTCACTCGCTCTGCGGGCATGCTGAGTACAAATCGCCCACACATCCACACTGCTGCTTGTTGGTTCACTTTGAGGAACCAAACAGAAAAAAAAGCTCCCTGCCTCATCAACATTCCCACAACACAGTCCCTGCCATTGAGTGGCTTTCCTCCCCCTCTATCCTGTTTTTGATTTTTGCTCCAGCTCTGAGCTGTGTTTGATTCCCTCCTATTCTCCTCTGTACTGCAGCTCTTTTCTGGTACCAAGCATCCAGCCAGTTACCCCTTGACTCTGTTTCCAGGCAAACTGGGAGAGAGTGAGTGCATGGCGAAGGGTGGAGGGCTGGGTTGTGGGAGACAAGGCCACTTCTGTTAGTGACAAAAACATGGCTCAGTGCCAACTCCAGTACTATGTAGTGCTCTCTCTTTCTGCCTCCCACTGAGTGATTGAGCCTTCCTTTAGCCCTCCCCCTTTCCCCCAACCAAGTTTGTCCTTTTCCTGCACTCACCCTGGAAGCTGGCATTTTGGCTGAAAGAGGTGGTGGTTTGGTCTGGTGGAGCTGTGTTTCCCTGTGATTCTGCTCTGTCCGGCTCAGTAGGGAGGAGGGCGGTGGGTGCTTTTGAGTGGTTTTAAAGTGATGTGGTGGAGAGAGAAGGTGGGGGTGTTTGCAGGAGGGGAAAGTGTGTGTGTGTGTGTGTGTGGTGGGGGGTGGGGGGTGCCCTGCAGGTGTAGCACACAGGTTGTTATGGCTGTCGGAGCTTTAGAGTAAGATTACAAGTGCACTCTCTTGGAAGGCTCTTTTAAATCAAAGTGGAAACATGTTCAAGCTGATAAAATGATTTATATTTGTTTCATTATTCACTTAGGAATAAAACATGAAAGGAGCGAATAGAGAAACCTACTTTTGGAACAACTTTCTGAATTTTACACTCAGAGGAGCAGAGAAGCCAGAAACCAAATACCAACTAACTTTAAGTTATAGCTGTCAAAAGGCGCAGTTGTTCTTAACGGCGTTTCAAAAACATGCATGAATTAGCTTTGCTGTAATGTAAAGAAGCAGCTTGTTTAAAACTGCTCCTGTGAGTGGCCTTTCCATCTTACACCATGAGTTATACACCATTAATTGTGGTAGGATTTTTTACCTGACTGGTTGGCTGCTTCCTAAATCAAACAGTTTGTACTTTTCTAAATTGTCTGATGTGCAATCTCCGACTTCCTCAAAGCCGTTAATTGTCACTTTTACTTTTCCTGGGATACAAGAGTGCTTCTTATTTTTGCAGCAAAGGGCATTCTCAATACTTTCTGTTGTAATGTATTTTGCACACTTTATTAACCAACACAACAATATGTTCTGTGTTCCCTATACATCATTTTAATGGTACAAGCTCTTTAAAGCCTGCTGGCTGCCTTCAGAATGAAAGTGACCTAGTTGCTGTTTATATCTCACTGTCATTCAGCTGCTGTTGTCTGAACAAATGAGAGCAAACCCACTCAGAAGAGCAGGAAAACATAACAAACAGAAGCACCAGAGATGGAGCAGAAGCATCCTGATTAGCGGTGAAGCTAAACAGCCCCCCCCCCACCTTCCTCCATGACAAGTCTCATACAGAGCTGTTTAGGCATCAAAGCACTGTTTGTGCGTATCGTTTAGCATGCCAACCAACAGCTGCTTCATCACCTCCGCCTTTCAGCCTTGTGGGAGTGAACGAACAACAAGCTCCTGTAATTGTCTGCATCTCACCCAGCTCACAGAGAGCCAGGGAAAGAAAGGGATGAGGAGGAAGCTAGCAACACATAATGAAAAGTGATCAAAGAAGCTGGACCCGTGGTCAGAGCTGACAAGATTCTTGGCTGATGAGGACAAATCCCATTTTTTCTTGTGGTGTGTAATTTGAGTCTTTGAGTTGCCAAATTTGGATAACCAATTGACTTGATAGAAGCCAAAATGTGTCTCAGGTCGCTGCGTCAACTAGATAACCTCCATACTTCCTAAGAAATGTAAAATTAGATTGGTGTAGACCTTTGTTGGAGAAGAATGTGGGTGAGAGTTTCTGTTAGGCTGTCAGTCTGGGGGCAAGCAAAGCCTGTACAGCAGGAGGAGGTGGGGGGTCAGAGCCGTGGTATTTTAAGGCCCGTCACTGAGATGAGTCCCCTCAGAGCAAATGAGACAGTGGCAGCTCCCAGGGTCGTGTCGACAGAGCGATGTGCCCAACCCCTCCCAGGCTTAGCATGCTGATACCTCCAAATGCCATCTCCGACATGCAGGAGAAGTTTATTGCTCTTGAAATGCAGCCCAGAACGCCTTGGCTCCTGCTCCAGGGCAGAGGGAACACAGAGGGGGGCCCCTTTAGCCAAACACTGCAGCTCCATGCCAGTGGCAGCACACACACACACACACACACACACACACACACACACACACACACACACACACACGCACACGCACACGCACACACACACACACACACAGAGCAGTTCACAGCAGGCTATTCCTAGAACAGGTCTCATAGCTTCTTATGCTCCCTATTAGATAAATAATATAGGCTGTTTGTGATAAATGTTTGTCTCATGGATTATTTATGCAACACCCATCTGCAGCACTGCAAACTGTGACTTTAGGGTGACCATAAAAAGCTTTTTGGTATTTGCCTAGAAAAGGTATCCCTTAGATTTCCCTTTATTTGTGTTTTATTTTTTTCCCTATTTTATTGCCTCAAATCTGTCAGGGAGTTGAATACTGTAGAAACTGGTACTTATCTCTGTAACACACTTGCTAGCTATGCTTTCCTGCTCTTTTGAAGATCACCTGCCAGTGGCCTCGCTGAATTGTTTTTCCAGAGCTGAGCGGTAGCTACTCTCGGTAGAAACTGTCCTTGAAATTAGAGTGAGTGTTGTCAAAGAGGGCTGTAGCTGTCAGCCAGGCCAATGAGTAAGAAGGAGACGGAGTGAAAAATCAATCACATAAGAGCTGTTTTTGTGAACAGCTGCAGATAGATCCAAAAGGAAAGAGAAAAAAAAAGATGCAACTCTTTCTTTTTCCCCTCTCTCCTGTCTGTACACATTGGATTTGAATTTCCTAGTAATTTTTTCTAACAACTTACAAAACCATTTTTCACCCCCAGAAATGCTTACTATTTGAAAGTGGAAGTGGCCAGTTTCCAAGCTAAAGAGAATGCTCATGCTGCTCAGATAAATCTGAGGTTGAAACGATTGTTAAAGGCCATCTTTCATGTTCTTTAAAATGGCAAAAAAGCATTATCTAATGTAAAAAAGTTACTTTGATTATACTCCTAGGTTTCCATACAACTAGCAGGTGTTTAAAAATACTAAATAAAGGGATGAGAGGAAGCGCCCCCGAAAACCGCACAGTTTTAGTGTCACGTGACACGTGACATGCCCAGAGGCAAACGAGAGGACAGTGACAAATCGGTCATTTTTAGTTGCTGAGGTAAAACCAAGTAAACTAGTTCAAATATGGTTAATGTTTGTGTACGTGGAGATTGTACAAACTCAAGTTTGTCTGGACATCGTGTTTTCCGATTCCCAAAGCAGAAAAACCCAGCTTTCCGTGCTTGGGTGAGATTTGTTGGAGTAAAAAGGCAGGAATTTACCAGCAGTAGAGTCTCGAACAACTCCGTGATTTGCGGTGTGCATTTCCGCGAGGAGGATTATATCGAGAGAGACTTGATTGAACACAGTATGGGGTTCAGAAAAATGGACAAAACCAGACTGAAATCCACTGCAGTACCATCGATACATGGAAAAGGCCACAAGGGAGAAAGACCGGGAGCAGCCGCGCCGGAACAACGACAACAATGGTGACTCCTTCCAGTAGCAGAAGAAAATTAAACATGCTCTTACCAGTTAGCATTTCCAAGTCTGTGTGCATTTTGAAGTAACCACGTTTCTGTAGCTCTTCTTTCACCATTTAAATTGGCTCTGTTTTGCCTGTTCTCATTCCGTCTTGCTGCTGGCTCAAACCTGTATGGCTGTGCACCTTCAGTATTATAAACTGTAAATTCGTGTTCAAATTCTGATGCCTCATCCTGCTGAGTCGGAAATGTTTTCCTCCGTGTGCATCACTTCCGGTTTCCAGCTAGAGGTGCCGTTTTAAACCGGATTAGCTAGGTAAGCAGAGTTGGATCATTAATAACTTGTTTTATTTTCAAATATCTTCCTTTATTCAATGAAAATATAAAGTTTAGGCATATTACTATATAAGCACTTCAACATGTGTTTAAAATGAAAGATGGCCTTTAAAGAACTTCAGATAGTCGTGGATCTCTGATCCTGGGGGCGAGAAAGCTTGACTTGTTAGTCGCACATTTAGTCCCAGAGTGGTGTTGGCACAGTGGTGCCTGAATTAACCCAATTCTCATAAAAGAGACATTTGTTCATATTCTCAATGGCTGACAACTGCCTTTTTCCAAGCTCTTAAGACAGTCTTGAAATATAAATCTGTAGCCTGTAGGAATTTCAGGCTTTGCCAATGGTTGTCACAAGATATCATGTTTTCCTTATACACGTCAAAGAGAGCTTGAGTAATGTGCCTTTGGCCAATCTGTCTCCTAATCCCAGTACCATCTCCTTTAAGGAAAAACACCAGAGGGGTTGTTTTATCAGGAGATTGTTGATTCACCCTGATCACATCTCAGGAAACTGCTCCTTGCCTCAGCACCAATTATTCATTGGAACTGGTTTGCACAAAGTTGGAAGAATTTACAAAAGCACATTTCTTTGGTCATTTCTAGTAGGCAGGCTGGTGTTGTGTATCTGTTTTGGTTTTAAATGTGAGCATACACATCTTTTTTTTTTCTGAAGAGAGAAGCTGCTGCGTGCTGCTGATAATGCTGGACGGTGTGGAAAGCATACTAATGCTCCTTTACTTTGCCTCTCGGTGGGATGAGAGAGTTGACCTTCTCACAGGCTGTTGTTCTTGTCAGCAAAAGCAGCACTCTTTTATGAGCCAGAATGAAGCTTGAACTCTTCAAAAACAGCTCACTTAAATGCTTTAGAATGAAAATAAAATCATGATCTGTATCCCTGTCTGGTTCAGCAGATACCGTTGCCCCTAAGATTAAAGTCTGCTTGGTTATTGAAGAGCATATTGCAGGCTAGAGCCCCCTTGGAACAAATGTTTAGATAGACATAATAGGAACTTGTTCCAAATAAAATTTACACATACATAAATAATGTAGGCTTTCCGAGTCATTTTTTGTGAGAAATAATTTTTTCTGCCAAACCTGAAGTGACGCAAGCAGAGGGAGTCCTGTTAGCTTGTTCAAGAGAAAAATATGGATTTTAATGCCGACTTGGACACAGTGGAAATGTTAGGTTATGTATATAACCACTGTTCCCTAAAGGAGAGGAACAAGGTCCAACAAAGGTACTATGGGACATCATGCCCTCGTGTGGCCTGGCACACACCTGTAAAGGCAAATGAGCGTGACGCTGTTTGGGGGCCCCGTCCTCCACTATAAGCGACAGTGTCACCGCTATTTCTCAGTCTGATAGCCGCTCTTCACCGAGTTGGACTGTGAAATGGGACAGCCCTCGTTCCTCTTCTTCAGGGAACAGTGGTTATTTGCATAACCTAACGTTCCCTTTCAGTCGATTCACTCGGTACAACGAAGGTACTATGGGACTTATCGAAACACCCCATGAATAGCTATCAAATCTGGGCAGAGATTGCAATTTAAGATGGTAAGTTGGATCCAGCAGAAAGAACTGCATGAGCCACCAAAATGGTCGTGACATCCAAATGGTAAAATCTTACTAAAGTGTGGGGTGTAGCCCAGCTTGCAGCTGAGCAAATGTCGCCAATTGAAACACCTTTAAACAGCGGCCAAGAAGTAGCCACACCTCTAGTAGAGTGTGCCCTGACCCCTAGGGGCAGCTGGGAGCCAGTGACACTGTAACACAGGGAAATGGCATCCACAATCCAAAGACACAGTCTTTGCTTCGACAAAGGTTTACCCATCGATGGTTTGGCGAAACACACTAACAGTTGGTCTGTTTTTCGGATACTCCCGAGTGCGGTCTATATAAGCCAGCAGAGCACGAACCTTTAAAGTGGAGACAGCCAAGCCCCTGTCCAGCAGATCCTGCAGAAAAGACAGAATGTCCACAATAGAGGTCTGTGAGGGAACTAGAGACCTGCTCAGACACCACACCTCAAAAGCCTTCCACTTTTTCTTCTTCCGGCTATTGGAGAGTACAGACACTTTTTTCCTCCTCTCCTCCCTATCTTATCCCAAGGCTCTTTGTATGTCTCTGGGTGTATGGCTGCTTCTGCATTTTTTCTGGAAACTGGAAACTGAAATAACTAAAATGGACCTGGTCAGTTGGTCACTTAATGCGATTGACAAAATTTTTTCAACAATGAGAACGGGAGAAGGGGCTCCCGGGTGCCCCTCTGGGACAGAGCCAGCTGGGCATATCATGGACTCCTGGAAACAGTGGAACCTGATTTGCCTATCTCAGCTGTCTGTAGAGGATTCTGAAGACGTCTTGATATCCGGGGTGTTTGTGTCAGGTTTCCTGCTCTTTGGCCTAGGAGGCTTCCTGGCTTACCGGAAAATTAACAAGCTGTCGAGGAATATTGGCGCTCTCCCCGAGCTCAGGAATGGATTACACCACCCTGTGAATTCACACTCATATAATTGTCGAGATGAGTCGTAAGCTTGGAACTTTGGCTGAGATTCATGCTTTGGCACAAAAGATAGATGCCATCAAGGAGCGAGTGGACAAATCGGCACGGATTGGGATAGATTAATTTATGCCATTATTGGTATTTTGAGAGGTTGAGGACCAACAGAACTTTCAGTCAGAGAGGATATTATCTCTGTCTGGCCCCAAAACAATTTCTAATCTGAATCTGGTGCACTTGAGCCTGTGAGGCTGCAACGAATACTCCCCCCTCAGAAGAAATGTGGAATGCTTCCGTCGCTATGGCAACTCTGTCTCCCTATCCCAGCCTGGGCGGGACTGGGGGCTGTGAAGGCCGCCGAATCATTCCAGGAGTCACTGTGCCCTCCAAAACCCAAAGAACTCCCTCCCCCGTCCAGACTGCGCTGACGTGCGCTGCTTATTGTGGCTGCAGGCACTGACGTGTGGAGAGTCCCAAACCCACCACCCCACCTAGTGGACACTTGTGTGATGTCTGAAGTCTGTTGCATCTCTGTCTGAGGTGGGTTTTTTGCATAGCAAAGCTGCCCTCCCTTTGGAGGGTAACTCTGAAGTGCCTTTTTTCCCTCCACCTGAACCAATCCTCATGTAACCCCTCTGATCTCTATTAAGGTAGCGCAACTCAGGGTTGCGAATGACCACAGTCACCAATTCTTGTCATGTGTCTTTGCCTATGTATGTCTGATCTCTGAATTATGTGTACTGAAACTCTAATTTCCCTCTAAGATTAATAAAGTATCTTTGAATTTAATTTGAATTGAACTGAATTGAAATTTAGGCATATAACCCCCTGGTGGAGCATGCTCTCGAGCTCCGAATAGTATTCCCCACATCTTAGGTGTGTTCTTGCTGTGTCTTTGTAAATCCATGCTTTCGTTCTTTTTTAAACACAGAAACAGTTTTGTTTACCTGTTTGTAGCTACGGTTTCGCCGACAACTGCCGGCTGCCGTCCTCTGCTGCCCGCAGATAAACGGAGAAGCTCCGTTTATCTGCGGGCAGCAGAGGACGGCAGCCGGCAGTTGTCGGCGAAACCGTAGCTACAAACAGGTAAACAAAACTGTTTCTGTGTTTAAAAAAGAATGAAAGCATGGGAGTATTCCCCACAGTCGGGGGAAGACCTTTAGCTAACAGGTTGGACCTTTCAGTAGGCAGACCTGCAGCTTCCACAGATGTGGACGAGGGTGCAGCACCTCCCCTTGAACCTAAAGCCTGATTCATGCTTCTCCGTCTGCGTCAGTGCGGAGCACACGCAACGCCATTATCCGTCCTTGCGTAGGGATCCGGCAGGCACGCAAGTACGTACGGAGTCGAGCCCACTTTTTTAAACATCCGTTGAAAGAAACGGATTACGCAAGCTTGTGATTGGTCAGGACGCCGCTGTTGTTTACAGTGCCGCCATTTCAAAGAGAGCCAAGTTTAACTAGCGGCAGACACGGAGAAGCTTGAAGAATGCCTCGCGACAAAACTCTAAAAATATGAACGTTTCATCCTCCCGTGACTGGAGGAGTGAAAAGATGCGCAGCAAGCGTTTTATTTGTGGACGGAAATGACAGGAAACGTGGGTTTAGAGATGGGGAGCGCATGAAGAAGTGGGAGAATGAGAGACAAATATGTCCGTGTTAAAAGTCTCTTATATACACAAAAAACACAATATAAACAAACTATCTTGGACCGGATACATGACATGATACCACATAACAGCGCTACGCCCTCTGTGGTCCTGCCAGGCAATTGCTTTGCAACACTCCAGGAGACGGAGAAGTAAAAGAGCAAAACGCTTCCGTCAATCCATGCGTGTCTGTCCCTTGCGGAGCTGACGGAGAAGCATAAACCAGGCTTAAGACGGAAGCTCTTGTCTGGTGGGGAGCCTCCATGTGGGGGCCATCATCAGATTGATGACCTCTGGGTACCAAGACTTGAGGGGCCACCAAAATCAGAAACTGGCTCTACCTGCACGCACTCTAGAGTACTGCCAGAGTCACTTCTACTGGAGGAAAAGTGTAGAGGAGAACGCTGGGCTTGATGCATAAAGATCCGCTACTTCCCTGCCGAACCTTAGCCAGAGCTGGGACACCACCTTAGGGTGAAGTCTCCATTCCCTTGACAGAGATCCGCCCCATCTTGCTGCGAAAATGTAGCTTTCTCCAGGAGGCGCTAGAGGAATTTCACACGCTGTTTGAGTGTGGGACGGCGGAGCCCTACGACAGAACTCACAGGCCTCCAGGTAGGAAGGTGCTCTCCTAGCATGCAGAATTCCCAGGTATACAGGACAGGCTTCATGCAGATCCTTCTCATGGGGAGAGAACCTGCAGCCCTGAGGACAGGGACGCAAAGCAGGCTTTTGCTTATCTGGTTCCGACATGGTGCTCATGGACAGACAGAGCGGGGTGGAGGAAGCGAAAAGCAAAGCACGAAAGCAAAAAAGCTGAAAAGCCATGAAAAGGTAGCACTCAGTGGGCATAACACTAGCCAGGAGGCAGCAGAGAAGCACCAACAAGCAGTTAAAGTAGCTTTAAAGCTAATAAAGATGTGTTCTCAGCGGGGTGAAGAGCATAAGAACTGAGGAATGGTGGTGAGGTTGTCCTTTATAAGTAGAGGGCGGGGCCTCCACACAGCGTTGGGCTCATTTGCCTTTACAGGTGTGACCAGATGTGTCTTTAGCCAGGCCAAACGAGGGCGTGATGTCCCATAGTACCTTCATTGTACCGAGTGAATCGACTTAAAAGGAACTTTAAATGTTTATATTTATACTTATGGTGGATCACAACCATACAGTTATGAGCCTGTTGTACACCCCAAAGAGCAGAGACAAGCCAGATGGAGAAACAATGGACAAAGGAAAGAGAATGAGTTGTGGTGTCAGTAGAATCAGCGGAGAAAGTAGGTGTCTTGGTGAGTGACCGATGGTTAAACCTGTGTGCTAACATCACAATATTGTACAGATTACTGTCATGCACCAGACAATTAAAATATTATTGGTTATTTAATATATTATTGCTTCTTGATGTAATGATTTAATTTACATCTATTTAATGAACCATAAGATATGAGATTCCATAGGAAATATGAAATCCATCTTATGGACCTTTGGGTAATTTTAAACAGAAGATTGGAACTTTTTATTGCAGGGATTATGTAACACTTCGTATTAACTGAGAGACAAGAGAAGAGAGAGTCACCTTTAAAACGTTAAAGAAGATTTATTTCTAAACAATTTTAAACAAGACTAACTCTAAACTCTAAGTTGAATGGATCTAGGTGTGAATGAGACGTGAGATGGATGGTGTATGTGTGAGCGATGTTGTCATCGGAACTCTCGTATCCGGAGAAGCAAGTCTGAGTGATGAAGTGATGTTTTGCTCTTAAGCTGTGATCGGAGTTTCATAAACACATGAGATGCCATTTTGTCGCTCCACACCTACCGTTAGGATGAGACCTCCGTACAGATCCAGAATGCCAGGTCCTCGGACCCCCCTTTGGTACCGGAGCCGATGAAACATCGTCAGCAGTACGACAGACTAGTCTTTGTATTGCCTCCAGGTAAAAAGCAACAGTTGGTTGACAGCGTCAGATGGACCCTGAGGGTCAGTGAGTTCAGCTTTTATTCTGAAAGGAACCGTTGCTTGGTTGGTAAAGGGCAACAGAATTTATCCAGCTTGTTGGTTCTTTGCTTAAAAAGGAAGTCCGGGTGGCCGGTCCGATACTTCTCTTAGAATGCGGTGAACTGAACAAAGATGATGTGGGGCCTGGTTTTATTAATCTGGATGTTTTGATTTACTGTCGAATCAAAGTTTGACAGATTTATAAACACCACAGAGACTATGCCACACTTCAGAAAGGAAGGTTCCGATTGGATGAGAAAGATAAATTGTGTCATGTGGCTTACATTACAGGATGTCTAGTGCAGCTAGATTAAAGTCATATTACTTATTAAAACTTACTAATAACATTGTCATTTCACAGATTGATTCACATCTTATTATTGACTAGCACTTTGTTTGATTAGCTTGATTGAAAATAGAAAGAGTTTATCTTCTTTCTTCTCTTTAGCTGGAAAGGAGAAACAGTTTAGAAGCAGAGCATGAGACCTTGAGCAATATCATGCAGATTAGTTCTTGCTGAGGAGAGGGGGAAATTACTTTTAGGTGGAAAACAGTCATTTCATTCTGTTACATATCCCCCCTTTTCAATGGTACGGTGGTCCGCACAGAGACCACCTGGCATTGAATAAACCAGAGTCCTGAAGGGACTCCGACGATAGGGCAAGGTGTAATTCCCAGGAAGAGTATAATTTCCCAGGAAGAGGCCAAAAGTGGTGAGGTACGAACCCCACTCCGAAGAACAGTCTCACATAATCCCTGCAATAAAAAGTTCCAATCTTCTGGTTAAAATTACCCAAAGGTCCATAAGATTGATTTCATATTTCCTATGGAATCTCACATCTTATGGTTCATTAAATAGATGTAAATTAAATCATTACATTGACAATAATAAACTATAATGAGCAATTGTCAGCTGTTTCATACTCGTTAATATCCGTTTACGTAACGCAGATTAGCAATTTAGAGAGAGGGAGAGTGACGCCTGTCATCCTATTCAGGGCAGGTGGCTCATACCTGGGTCCGACACAGAAACCAGCTTCCCTGGCCTGCTAGTTATTTTCAAAATCTCATCATCCTCTTTTGGAGGTTGGCGGTGCTGGTTCCAACCCAGAAACCAGCTTCCGTTGCTCACTAGGAATTTTTAAAGCTCCACATCCTCTTCTGGAGCTCAGCGCAGACTTACCTGACCTGGTTCCAACGCTGATATGTTTTGTAGGAGCCCGCAAGTATTTTTCCAAAACTCCACTACGTGGCTCTGGAGGACAGGATGCATGTTGAACTCCCATCACATCGCTGGGATTGTAATCCTCCAGTCTGAAATGCGCACCACAGACATTCATGTTTTCAGCTGAACAAAACACACCAGGAACGGAAGATAGTGCCATCCAGTCTCGTATTTGGAATGCTGGAGTTTGTAAATTCTTCACAAACACAACAGTTTACCATTTTTAAGAAAAATAAACGTAATGCAAAACTAGTGAACACACACACTGACTAAATAACATGACCTATCTACCTGAAAACTACCTACTCGCCACTCTGACCTTCAGGCAGGACAAGTTTATGGAGCTCCAGTAGTTGACACCACTTCTCCCGACATGCATCAGTTCAAATCGAATGGTGCCGTCTTGGCATGCGGTTGCCTGCAGTTAGGCCATTATTGTTTGCAGAAAACCCAAACTAGAAACGGGAAATGTGTTAGATAACTGTTGTGCCCCAGGGTGCCATAACAGATGCGGATGAGATAAGGGAAGAGCCTTCTATAGGATTCCCCAAGATTCGGAACGCTGCAAAAGTTGGATCATCACAATGAAATGTGCTAGCAACCAGGTTAAAATGAAACCATGGGATCCCGGGAGCAAAGGTTTTCGCTTATGCAGCGACCGCTTCATATCAGGTACTTGAACCAATGTTTCCTCAACTGTATATGGTATTTATTTTAAATGCTTTTATTACCATTCTTAGTGGGCCTCCTAAACTTGTTTTGGTGTGGCTTTTTCTGTCTTATTGCTCATAGCAAATAGTTAAACATCACGTAAAACTTTGCTTAATCATTTGTGTTTTCTGCTTGCTGCTGTTTACATGTCTTATGATCACAGTGAGGAACCGACTAAGCTGTTTTTAATTTTTCAAGTAATGATTGATCAATGGTCAGATCACACATTAAAAGCACTTCAGAAAAAAATCTCCACTTACCTTCCCGGTGACAACAGCACTATCCTTTGCTGGAAGAATCCAGATCTGGATCCTGAAAACAAATCCTGATTCAGTCCATTTGTATCCCTCCAGGCTTTTGTATGCTCTTAGCGATGGTCCGGAGTAGAACGAGGGAAAACGAATAAGGAAATTGTAAATGTCAGGGTACGTCAAATCAGTCAGCTCCAACAGCTTCTGGAGTTTTAAAAATTACCCCAGGGGAATGGTAAGGGTCGGAGATGTTTAGTCTATTTCATTTCTGAGTAAATACAACTATATCTTTGGTTTTAAAATTTGAAGTAAATGCCAACGGAGTAAAATTCCAGCCGTTCCTGTTCATTTTGTTAATATTTATGCCTGCCAGCATGGCGCCTACGCTCTGAATCATGTGACATCCAGAGCTCTATAACTCCTCCTTGCTAGGTCAGATGTTAAAATAAAAATAAAAAAACGTTTTTAGAATCCTTGCTGAAAAAAAAACTACTTTTACTCGAAATAAGGAGCCGTTATGTATTGTAAAACAAAATACCCACAATAAGCATTTCAAATAGTATCTTTTGGGTAGCATTTTATATGAAATTAAAATAACATTTCTAGCAACCCGAGATTTGGTTGCAAGTAATAAAATCATTTGAGACACATTTAGCTGCAGGAAGGTTAATTCCATGATAACATCTTTTAAATCCTGAAAAGTGTTAAAAACTAAAATATGCATTTGCTATTGTCATTTCCGTAGTTCCTCTGTCTCTGTAGGAGGATCGTCATACAAGCCCAAACACATTTCTAACACCAGAGTTTAAAAACCGGAGCACCAAAACCCTTGGGGCTCCACAAAATGCTGCCAATACTACATTCCAATGTATTACTTCCACATTCAGTGCTGTAAGTGACTCACGCCGTTCGTCCTAAATTGCTGTCTGCCCAGCATTTAAGATAAAGGTCATTCTGAGGACTTTGTGTTTTGACACTCACATAACCGGACAGGCTCGACTTGCCTTTATGCACCGCCAGTGCAGAATAACACAGTAAAATGAAAACATGCTCGACACTTGAGTGCTCCAACGCTTCATTTGTCAGGGTTACGGTTATGGCTCATGGCAGCACCCGGCTATCTTTTATCTTGTGTGATGAATACTGACACTATTTTCTTCCTTGTTCTCACTCCTTCTTTTTAAAGCTGCTCACAGTCTTGATGAATGGGGCTCTTGTAGCACAGAGAACTAGCTAAAGAAGATAAACAGTTTTTTAGTTGGATACGTGGGTTTGTCAATAATTACATTAGTACGTGGCTGTGTATGAAAGGTGGTAATTGCGAGTGCTGGTAATTGTTCACACAACTGAATCTTTTTTGCCCAAGGCTTGTCTGACAGAAATCTTTCACACATTGAAAGACAAACAGAAACCCTTCATTTGATATTTTGCGAGTCACACGGTGTCACACCCAATTATTTCAGAGAAATTATCTCCCATTTTCAAAGATAACTGAAGCATTTTGACAAGGTCAGTCAGTGAAAATGCCATTAACCTCTCTAGATTCCTGTTGAGTCGGAGCAGAGCAGAGGTCATCCAGTGAACTCATGGCCCTTGCAGATTTCACCAGCCGCAGAGGACCTGATCTGTTGGTCCCTCTGCAACCTAATGAAACGTGTTAAGTTTGGAGGAGGGGCGGTTTAAGAACATGGCCATTTCCCATGAGGCAGACATGCTACTCCTGACTTCATTTTCCCCCCTTTCATTATCCTCTTGTTCAAGTAATCTCATACAAGTATGCGTTGGAGTTCAGAGCCTAAGCAGGGCTACCGTTTGTTGTTCAACATCACTAAAAGGAAACGAGTGTTAAAATTATAGACCAATTCGTCTCATTAATGCAGCTTCGCTCAGCTGTCCTGACTGACCCTATTAAGACTGACACAAAAGTGGGGGAGGGCACAGTGCAGGGAACTGCGTTTGCTTTATATCACTATGACCCTTTTCTCTCACCTCACTACAGCCCTCCCCTAGCAAACAAATCCCAAGTGAACTGCTGCTCCAAAGAGCAAGTTTTATTTTATGATCTTTGAACTCCAGTTGGTTTCCTCTCTGAGAAACAAATCCAGTGAGTCAAGAGCAGGATTACGGCCCACACAATCACTCATGTAACTCCGTGCCTTTACAAATTTTAGATAGGCATCTTAAGCCCCCCATCCACTGGATAAAGACCCCCTAACAGACTTTTCCACCCCTTGGTGGGAGCAATTACTCTTCATTCCCAAGTGAAATGATGCTGAAGTAGCAGCTTTTTCTAAATAGTACCTTGGAAAAGATGCTTTTTAGTATGTTACTTTCCATCATCATTTCTACAACACCTTTGTCGCATCATAGTTGCTATATTAACTAGGGGTGGGTGCAATTAATCGATGTGGCGATGCATCTAAAAGCTTAACATGTTGTTTTGGCATCGATTAATGAACGTCGATGCATAAAAAAACATAACATCAAAGTTTTGTTGCGAAGCCGGTACTAAAAAAAAACACGTAACCGGAGCCTTAACGCGCGCGCCGCGCCGCCTGGACTGTTTAGTGAGTGGCACCACCTCTTTGACCTCTTTCCCCATCCTGGAGACGGTCTCCAAACTACTGAAGAACTCAGAGAAGGCGAGGAGCATTACAAAAGCAATTGCTACTTTTATCGCGATGGATCTACGCCCGTATTCAGTAGTAAACAACAGGGGGTTTCGGTTTGTGGTGCGCACCATGGAGCCGCGCTATAAACTTCCTCACCAAAAACATTTCGCAGAAAAAGAAGTCCCCCACCTCTACGAGGAAACCAAAGCAAGCGTTCTGGAGTCCATGAAGAAGGCAACCGGGCTAGCGCTCACATGCGATGCATGGACATCGGTTGCCACCAAATCCTTCATTACTGTAACGGCGCATTTTGTTCTTGCGTCGGACAAGAACGGGTGGAAGTTGGTGAGTCACATTCTTCAAACTCGAGAGATGAGTGAGAGTCAAAGTAGCACCATGTTGACATTTGCCCATCTCACACAACAGGAGGAAGTAGTGGGACAAGAGGGAGGGGAGGGAGTATGGGAGGACAGATGAGTATGAGTGTCACTCTGCTCTATTTTGTTGTGTTCACCTCACTGTACTGAAGCTCCAGGCTGAATATATGTTCAGTAGAATTATGCACTTTTGTTCTGAAAAAATACAACATATTACCTTCAAATATAGCAGTTTTTTTTCTGTTATCTATATTCCAGACTGAAAAAGCTGAATTATTTTATTTTGAGGAATGCACTTTTGATCTGTATGGCAGCTTTTTTGTAATGTTATCATATGCCAGACTCATTACTTTTCCATTAAATGCATTTGATGGAAGTAAAAATCTTATTTACTTGAATTAATTATCTCATTAAATCCAGGGCTTGCCTGTTTTAAGTGTTTCCCAACAATGGAGGGGACACTAATGTAAGTAAAGCTTTCCCTGATCAAATTTAAGTTGGTCAAAGTGCAAATATTTACACGTCATACAGTCATAAAATGAGAATTTGTCTTTGAAAAATAGTTAAATGTTAAAAAAATGTATTTACTAACAGAGAGTAGTTTTAGAGGAACTGAATTAATTGATAGGTTATTTATTTACAAATGTAGATAAAGAAGAAGACAATCTTGTATGAAAAAAGCATTAAAAATGTCAATAATCGAAGAATCGTGGCACCAGTAATCGAATCGAACCAAAAATCATTATAAACGAAGAATCGAAGCATCGAAGCTCCCATAATCGAAATCGAGTGAAGTACCCTTTTTGGAACACCCCTAATATTAACTATTTTATTTAAATTGTCAGTGTAGATATGCTTGTCAATACAAAGAAATGACTATCTTCTCATATTAGCTTCAAGATAAAGAATCTGCATTTCCAATAAGAATGGCTTTTTAAGAAAAATATGGAATTCTTTTTAGTTAACTCTGAATTTAGCAAAAAAAAATTTAAACAAAGACAGTCGTCAGATGTTATTGTTTACATAATGTTAATATTAAAGCAGACATCCAGAGTTTTTTCTCAGAGGGCACCATCTAGTGGTGGATAATAATGTACTGCGCTTTAATTCCCTTTTTAGTGACCACAGCTTGAAGCAACACACCTCATTAGTTAACGCACACCTCTAGCCAGCCAACAAAGCTAAAACATATAGCTTTATAATTACTACACATTATATAAACAAATATATTTAGAGAGAGAGCATGTCTAATGGTATTGGCTAATGCTGAGCTGCGTTCAATTGAAATTGCATGGGTCTCTATCAAAAGTTGTTTAAAATGAAGTATTTTTCTTCTCTGTTTGGATATATTTGTAGATTCTGTCTGTAGCAGTGCTGTCCAATCCTGGGCCTTGAGGTCCTCTATCTTACATGTTTTAGATCAGGGCTTCCCAAAATATTTTCTTTGAGAACCCCCTTGCTCGTGTCCAAGACGAGCCAGGATCCCCAACCCCAAGTCCTACACACAAACACACATTAAATGTGATCATTTACTATCTTTATACAGAGTTATAACTTCTATATGGAGTTCTGATTATACTGTAGGGTATGTTATTGGGATTTTATAAATGTATTTTTTTTTTCAAATGAAATCTTTATAACCAAACAACCTTAGCAAAGACAAAATTGTGGAGACCCCCTGCAAACTTGGGAACCCCTGTTTTAGATTATCCTTTGCTCCAACACACAGAGGCTCAATCACTGGGTGATTAACAGGCTTCTATAGAAAGTGATACAGCTATTAAAGCAGTTTTTTGGGGGCAGGGAATAAAACTAGATTATGTAGGATAGTGAAGCTGAGTTGAGAATGTGTTTATTGAGAAGATTGTATCTGTTTATCAACATTTCAATTGGTTAAAACAATATATCAAACAGAAGTTTCTGGTAAACATTATTGTTCCTCCTCCAAAACATCCTGTCATTTTCCTATTTCCAAACAAATGTAACCTGATTATCTTTTATATTGTTTTTTTTTAATCTGGATTGATACAATAATAGATGCTTAACAAGGTAGTGAAAGGTCATCCGTCCAAAGCCTGTCTTAAAAATAAGACTTCTACTTGTTTATGCAGTAAAGACATTGAGCTGACTTTCATCCACCAAACCTCCACAGACAGTAATCACTGTGATTTAAAACATTTTGCAAAAATGACAACATGAAAGCAATTTGGAGTTTAATTCCAGAGCAGCAGTGTGGTTATTCAAGAAAACCTGTTTTTACAGATTAGAAGAGTGATCCAAAAGAAGAAGTGTTCTGTCCCAGCCCTGTCACATTTACAAAGAAACCTTAAAACAGGCGTGGGGAACCCTGGTCCTAGAGGGCCGGTATCCTGCATGTCTTTGCTCCAACACTTCTGATTCAGTGGTTGATTCACCTGTTCAGCAGCTCACCAGGCTCTGCAGAAGCTTGTTAATCACCTGCTGATTGAAATCAGGTGTGTTGAAGCAGGGTTGAAACTAAAATATGGATAGTGGCCCTTGATGGACCAGGGTTCCCCAGCCCTGCCTTAAAAGCACCATTTTAACTCACTTTTAAAAAACCGACTCAATCGAACATGAAGTTGTGTGAAGTCAGATGCATTAAATTTTTCTTTGAGGTGTCCCACATGATGTTAAGGGAACTATATATTATCATCATTTGGAGAAAGCCAGAGGCTGAGATTTTCGGTGACTCAGAAGCCAAGGATTACAGACTTCTTTAGCTTCAGGATGGGAAACGGGCCAGATGGAAGCCACTCCACAGAGGAAAATTATGATGGCAAGCACGGTGAAGGTGCATGCACTGTGTACTTTTCTTTGGCAACATCACACTTGGTGTGACTGCCCTTTTATATGTGCTAGTTCCTTTTAAAATGTCTAAATGATTTAAGGGTTTATGTACGTTTTGCTCCCAACAGGAACAAAATCTTCCTGGCCAATCAACCGACCACCCGTTTAGTGAGGAAATACTCTGTAGGATTGATCACCACAACTCTTCTCATCAACTGTCATTCTCTTTGTTTTCATGGAGCGTTTGTAATCAGACACTGTGGGCTGCTTTTCCCTTCGAGACAGAGAGTTATAGTTAAGGGAACTACAGGGAAATTCCTCTGGAAAACCCAACGCCAAGCACATGGGTTGTCAGACTGTGGATGTGATTTATCTCCTGGCAGGGATGTGATCTTTAACACACAGCCAAACACAACATGAAAATTCTGAGAAAATCACACTGAAAGACCAGGATGACTGAGCCACAGCTAGAACCTGAGTCACACTGGAAAATCTTTGTAGTGACGTTAGGATGGTTTATGAGATTGTCTTCGTTCAGCCTGATGGAGCTCAAGGAAAATCTGTGTGTCGAGTCAACAGCTCTATGTCCAAGATGAGCTGATAATGTATCTGTGTCTACTTATTATGGATGAGCAATGTCGGCCCTCTTAGAGGAGATTGGTGGGATTACAGCTTATTTAAATATCTGCAGATTTCTGATATTGTTAGGCAGGATCTTCCTGTGAATGTTTAATAGCAAACATTTGTTGGTAGATGTGCCCTTCGCTTTAATTGTTTCAGTAAATTCAGAAGCAGAAAGAAATCTACTGTTAAAAGTCCCCAAATCTTCCATTTCTTTTTGCACTTGTTCATTTTCCCAGCTGCATAAACAGCAGCAGAAAATCTGAAGGCTAATTTAAAATCAGCACGACCTAACAATTCATGGTATCATTTCAAACTGGCTCTCTAGAGAGCAGAGGGAAAGCTATATCCTGCACATCATGAAAGGCTGGTCATTCATCTGCTCTGCCTTGATTTACATCCTTGCCTCGACCAGCTGCCAGAGCCATTTTGTGTTTGAGTGTTTCAAGAGCTTAGGGGGCGGGCTCTTGAAGGCGTTTTAGAAAAGGTCTGGGTTCTTTTAATGTGACAGAAATCCGAATTTGAGGATCTCTCCAGTGCCCTGCATACACACAAACAGCGTTTGCAATCGAGCCTAGCCTTGACCAAATGCTCATGTTTGTGGCCATAGATTGAAAGAAGAGGCATGCAGCCAAGTGTCAGCAGGTTCCTGTAAACATATATATAAATCCCTTATGCTCTCTCTGCCTTGTGCCAGAGGCAGTAGGAGAAAAATTAGGTCTGAGCTGTGACGTGTGTGTGTGTGCGTGCGTGCGTGCGTGCGTGCGTGGCGTGCGTGTGGGAGGGAGGGAGGGAAGAGATTGTAAGCCAGGGATGGTTATATCATTGAAAAGAGGAAATGACGGTGAGAGTGAAGGAGAGAGGGAAGAATGGGGGGTGAGCTAGAGAGGTTTCCTAAGCTAATAAAATGCTCGGGAGGATAGAAGCTGCCAGCCAGCATTCCTGTGTCATTAGATAAGTTAGCTCACTGCATCGTCCGGTTTCTCTGCAGTGCTGAAGTGGCAAGCTGAGGTCACCACCAGGGAGTAAAGGGGGATGGTGTGGCCAAAAAATTCTGAATATTTTTATTCATAAGCCTCTAAGGTTGTTTGGAAAAAAAATCACCATCATTTGTGGCTTTGCTTTAAAATGGTCCTCCACAATATAGACCTTTCTGTTTTACTGTTGTTTTCTAGCATTAAAACGTCTGTGATTCAGGATTTTGTAAGTAAAGGTTGCATATCAGAAAGACTTTAATACAATTAGAACATCTTTTTCGATAAATAAGTATATTTACATGTTAAAACTGCAGTGGCTATCTAGAATTAATTTTAAATTTTGAAAGGGAGATGAGGTGTCACATGAGGCACTGATCAGATTGGGTTGCTCACGAGTGCCACATAAGTCACACCAGCCAAATGGCTACACAGAAGCTTCCAAATGTGCCAGATTGCAGTAATACCGCCTTTCCTGCACACATTTACAGTCCGTCAAGCTGAAGCGTTTGCGCTGAATTAGTGGAACCCAGGAGCTTGTTGCTTATTTTTAAGAAGCTGCAGTACTCGTACTTTTCCCTGAAGTAGTAAATTTCCGAGCTACAGAATGAGACGGAGGGTTTCAAAGTGATTCTCCTCTTGTGCTGTGAGATGAGTTATTCCAGTGGAAAAGGGTGCTCCGGTATCCTTCGTGTTTTCATTTCTTGCAGGGACCTTCTGTCTGTATCATATGCAGGTTTTACAATGCTGACTGCAGTTAGGTCTGTTCCAGGTCATTTAGGAGATATCAGTCAGCCTGGCCCCTATGGCTCTAATGTGTGAAGAAGATTATAAAACATGTTTGGCTTTTACAACTGTCATGCATATGACTGCCTTTGAGCAAAGATTTGTTCGCTTATGCAGCTGCTTCAACACTCGTTCTGTTAACGGCACAGAGGAAGGCAGCAAAATATGTTTTTAACCTCATAATAATCTTTTTTCATCTAGTTTTCTTTTTAATTTACTTTGTTGTAGTAGTTTCAGAATAATTGTTCAACTTTTCTGTCTCACAGGCATGCTTGTGGTCAATGTAACTTGGAGAAACAAGACGTATGTTGGCACCCTGTTAGACTGTACACGGCATGACTGGGCTCCCCCCAGGTAAGAAGCATCCACTTCTCAGTACATTTCAAGTAGATAAAGCTGGCTTAGCATGCAATTAAATTTATTGTCAAGCATGGAAGCTGTAAATGTCAAGGTAAAAAAAAGAGTTCACAATTGCCACAAATCACTGATGCATACTTTATTTGAACTCATGGTGCAAAGTCTCTTAACCTTTTCCTATTCCGCGTGATATGAATTTGCTGCAACAGCTCAAGCATACACAGTCTAATGCACTGACTTTCCAGTGTGCCATTGGACCACCGAGTGCATGTTGGTCTTTATGTTGAGCCTGGAGAAACAGGATTCATTGGCAAGCAGCTGATGTCTCAGGAGGCAGCAGTGGAAATAGAAAGCAACTCTAACAAGCCAGATTGCAGAATCCAATTATTGGTCTAAGAGCTTTTTTTCCTCAACACTGGATAACATTCTCCATCACAAAGGCTGCAGTTTCTAAGCTGAGTCTGATGACAAAAGCATGAGGTGTTTATTTAGCTATATGTTTGCAAATACACAGAAAGTATGTCAAAAATAGATGGGATGTGTAAAAACTACATTGGCCAACACTAGCTTTAATTTAAAACCTTGTACATAAATGTACATACATGTCTGTATTTCAAAGGGATGTTTAAGTGCACCAAGAAGAAAAAAATAATCCAGATTAAATCAGTTTTAATGGAAAACAAGTAGATGCTATACCCCACTAATACATCACCATGATGCTTAGTTCATAAGGTTTGTTGAGTTGCATTTGCACCAAGGTTGTTTTACTGTTTGCAGCCTGTCTTCTTTCAGGATACATTGTAAATTATTCAGAAATCCATCAGAGTATAAACTTGGTCTTGTAACCAGTCTAAATTCCTGTAGCACTGTCAGACTACAGATGTATTCACATACCCCTGCTTAGGCTGAAATTGTTTGGAGAGGCTCTTAAGAAGCCGTGAGTCATACCAACTCTGGGTTTGACTTTGTCACAGACTGCAAACCTTCACTGCTGTGCAGAAAGGTTATTACATTACTGTTATAGAGAGATAAAGCCTAATCACTCTTTCAAGTGTTTAAGTGACTGCAGAGAGGAGCAAGAATTACAATATGGCTGTTTGTTCAGATGATTTTTACTCGTTCACATTGGAAAGTTTTTTTTAGAGCATTCATACTTAAGATTAGTACATTGCAAAAGAGCAGAGATGGAGCAATTGTGTTTTTATGTTAATATAATTGCTATTGTTCCCTACAAACTCATTAAACACACACAACAATTGTCATTGTTGGCCAAATTTGGATCATAGTTCCTATTAATTCAATGCAATTTAAGTTTCCTGATAAAGTAACAAACTGTTTTCTTTACACTAGTGTGCATTAGTGTGAAGACGTGTCTGTTAAAGATGTAAACCTCTGGAATAGTTCCCCAGAAAATATTAGATTATGTTGTAATATAGTTGCTTTTAAGAGATGTTAGAAATGTAATGTTATTTTACGTTGCAGTAAGGAACACTAAGTTGACTTGAATTATTCTTGGATCCTTCTGTTTTCCTTTTTGTGGCATGAAGAAAATTTATGGTCACTGAATGCATTGTTGTTTTAGTGTTTAGTTTAATCTTCTAAGGTAAAATGGGGAAGTGGTACACATTTGAAACTTTTCTCTTCTACGTACAACCTTTTGGTTATATAGTTTACTTGAAAGCACTTGTTTGTTTTTTACCAAAAGAAAATCAGTTAATTCATTTCAATTCATTTCAAGCAAAATGCTTATTGATAATCATTGGAAATGACTAAACCCCCTGAGACCCAAATTTGTATTTGGTGTGATTTAAAAGAAAAAAACAATACTAGCTATTACAGCTTATGCAACCGCTCTCATAAAGATGAACTAAATATTACTTAGATACAAAATGATTAAATAAAAATGTTGACAAATTTCCTTAAAAAATAAAGAAAATTAAATTTAAATTTAAAGTCAATATCAAGATTCTCTAAATTAGAAAAAAGCTATAAGTTGAAGAGAATAAAATATTATAGTGCAAGAAGCCAATGGCCTCATATGCGGACCAAGGCTGAATGATTAATTGCGTTTGCAATTATATTGCAATGTGACAAAATGAGATTTTCTAATTGCAAAGGCTGCGATTTGACTGGTTGCAAGATCTGGGAAAGTCATGTGAATTGCGAGCACCGTAAAAAAAAAGGCAGGGAGAGAAGAAAATGTTGCGCTTTCACCTGTTCTAAAATGGCCTCGGGCTCAACAGAATCTTACTCTGCACAAAGTGTGGTACAAAAGAGGAATAGCACATCAGTTGTGTGGAATTATTTTGGCTATAAAAACCAAGATGCTGTGCAACGTCTTGTATTGTGCAGAACCAGCTACTGTTGCTACCTCACGAGGTAACACTACAAACCTTTGTCAACACCTCAAAAAAAAATCACACCACCATATACGAGAGTTGCATGGCTAAATTGCTAGCCGCCAGCGCTTCAACTTTCAGTAAACAAACTTTCAGCTGACAGATATCGCTGAGAGAGCTGTATATGGATAATTTATGTATAATAAATCTGATATTGTTTATGATAATACATTGATGAAATTTTTTTATAATTCCTTGCGTTAGTTGAAAATTATGAGAACACCCCCCCCCCCCCCCCCCGAGAAAATTATGACAAATTAAATTGCAGTTGCAATATTGAAGAAAAAAATCGCAATTAAATTATTTTCCAAAATTGATCGGCCCTAATGTGGTCACAGGGTCTCGAGGATAATAATTGTTTTGAGAATATGTTGACAACTGGAGTAACACAGGTTTTTAGATGTGGTTTTGATTGAGTTAAGAAATGAACTAAAATGACTTCAGAGAACATTACAGCAGAGAAATGGCTGTCTTGGTTTGTAGTTAATAATGCTAATGAATGCGCCATGGCTTTGCATTACACAAGTGATGTTGTCACATTCTAATTACTCACTATCATGTCATTACACAAAAGACAAAATGATTACATTATTAATTAGATTCATTGTTTGGGTTTCTTGACAGCCATACATTTTTGCTTTGGAATAAATAAAAAATTTAGATGGCTTTTTCTATTTTCTAAATATGTTAGTTAGCCAATCTTAATTTCCTTTACACAGTTGTAGAATTTAAACTAACATATTGTACTGAAATTAAGCATTGCTACAGTTACATGACTAATGCTTCTGTATATTTTAACACAATTACAGATTTTGTGAGTCACCCACAAGTGATCTGGAAATGAGAAATGGTCGTGGTCGGGGAAAGCGAATGAGACCGAACAGTAACACTCCAATCAATGAGAACAGCAACTCATCAGACAGTAAGGGCACCACCAACAATAAGACACGTGCTGCCTCTAATAGCAAGGGTCGGCGGGGCAGCCAGACACCATCAGAGCGCCGCACCCCACCAAACAGTAACACAGAGGACATTAAGGCCAGTCCGTCCTCAGTTGGAAAACGCAAGACCAAACCAGCCTCAGACATGGAGCCCAACTCCAGCTCGGAGGACACCAAAGGAAACAAACGCATGCGGACAAACTCAAACGGTGGAGGCATGGGACCAACAGGTCTACCAATGCCTTCTGTTAAGTCTGAGCCACTTCCACCTTCCCTTGATCGTACCTGCCCATCTCCAGTTCTTATTGACTGTCCACATCCTAACTGCAACAAGAAGTACAAGCACATTAATGGTCTCAAGTACCACCAAGCCCGTGCCCACAATGATGATGACATAAAGTTGGACTTAGATGGAGACAGTGAATATGGAGAGGACTCCACTCTCCACCCTGAACCAGGAAACTGCAATGGAGCATCTATTTCCCAGAAAGGATGTTTGTCACCAGCACGTTCTGTTACTCCAAAAGGCAGGAACTTTGACGCTCAAAGTCCATCTCCATCTCCTAGCAAGTTTGGTTCGAAGCAAAGTAAAAAGAAAATTGCCGAGACAGATCCAGACACAGGAGGTACACCAATGGATGGCTGTGAGGATGGGCCATGCCTTACTGATGAGGCCAGTAACGATGGACTAGATGACAAGAGAGGATCAGATAAGTCTAAAAAGGCTAGCACTGGTACAAAAATGGATAAAATTTCCCAGAAAAACATGAAGTCACCGCGTCCGATAGGCCCTGCCCCCACAGCAGCTCAGCAAATGTATCCTTTTCCTCCTGGGAACCCAAATTCCTCTCCAGCCCCAATGATTCAAGGAATACCCAAGAGTCCACAAATGAAAGGCACACAGCCTAAACCCCCTGCCATTGGAGATCCTGCTTCAGGTAGCTCCAAAGATAAAAAGAAAAAAGACAAAAAGAAAAAAGATGGTGGGAAGGATGCAGACAGCCCTAAACCCTCAGTAAAGGGTGTGAAATTAGAGGAAGGAAAGATTCCTTACTCTGAACCTTGTGATCAAGTGAACAAGGGAGATGGCCTCCTCAATGGTTCCTCAGATCCTCATCAGAGTCGCTTGGCCAGTATCAAGGCTGAGGCTGACAAGATTTACAGCTTTTCTGACAATGCTCCAAGTCCATCAATTGGTGTTGCCAGTCGAATAGATGGCAGTGGGATGCCACAGCCTCTCACACCACTTCATGTGGTCAACCAGAATGGTGCTGACAATTCTTCAGTCAAGACCAATAGTCCAGCATATTCAGACATTTCAGATGCTGGTGAAGATGGTGAAGGGAAACTAGAAGGTGTCAAAGTCAGGACAGAGGACCAGGGCATTAGGGAAAGTGTCAAAAAAGCACTTTTCCCAAACCAGACACCCAACAAAGATTCCCCGTACTATACCAGTTATGAAACTTACTACTCGCCTAATTACGTGAACCCCAGTCCTGGAGGGCAAAATCCAGGTGCAACAGTGGCAGAAGGTCAAGCCAAGATAAAGAGAGACGATGAACATGACCAAGGTGAGGAAAAAGTAAAGGTAGAAGTTCTTGAAGATCGGAAACCTGACACCAGTGTTTCTGGCCAACAACCGCAACAACCCTCAGTCATTCAGCAACGATCAAACATGTACATGCAACCTCTTTACTACAACCAGTATGCATATGTCCCCCCTTATGCATACAGCCCTGATCAAGCCTATCATAACCACTTCATGAACACCAACCCAACATACCGGCAACAGTATGAGGATCGGCAGCGACAGATGGCTGAGCAACATCGTGCTGCTGAAAAAAAATCAGACATGGTGATGAAAGAACGAGAAGCTTCCTTGAAAGAAGAGTGGAAACAAAAGAGCCCAATGCCACCAAGCCTCTCCAAAGCTTCGAGTCAGTCAGACCTTGGGAAGGTGGCACAGCCTCCTAGCAAATCCAGGGATTCACCCTCTGAAGTATCTTGTAAATCCATTGGAAGCATAAAGGGAGAGGATTCAAAGTCCCAGCAAGCTGAGGGGCTGAAGATGAAACTGACTGAAGCAGGACACCATGGAAAGGAAGATGCCTTGCAAACTCTGGAGTCCAGAGGTCAGGCAGGCATAGAGCAGTGGTACAGACAGGTAGGTACCAATATTAAATAACATTAAAATATTTGCATATAGGCCTGTGATCAAACTGTTTTGTAAGTTCAAATTAATTTCAGCATATCACTACAGGCTTCTGTTAACTTACTTTCTTGTCCTCAGCAGTACCCTGAGAGCCAGAAACTGCAAGCAGAGGATGAACACCAGCAACAACAACATCGTAGAAAAGATGAAAGGGAGAGAGAGAGAAAATTAAAGGAAGAAAGGCCCAGGGCAAAAGACAGTCAAAGTGGATCCAAGGAGGACGGCAAAGATGTTGGTGATCCTAGAATTACTTCTGAAGATCATCGAGCCATGTGCAAAGACTCTCGTTCCAACCCCCACATGCAGTTCACATCACCACTAGCACAGCATCAAGGCTACTTGCCCTATATGCATGGTTACCCCTATGGACAAGGCTATGACCCTAACCACCCTGGATACAGGAGCATGCCCTCAGTCATGATGCCCAACTACCCAGGTAGAACGATTCATGTCATGTTGTAAACAGATTTTGTGCAGCCATTTTGGTTTGTTTTGTTAACTTGACATATGTTTTACTTGCAATTTCCCAGAGTGAAAATTAGAGCCTAATGGTCTATAATTTTTTGATCAAAATTACGATTTTTAACATAATTATATAATCGTCAAATATGCAGTTTTATTGCAGGTCTCCTGGCCTACCCAGGATCTGTTGTGTCAACAATTTTACACATTCAGGGTTTCTCCAAAGTTTTAAGTGTTATGACAGTAGCAGTTAGTACCGGCAGTGGAGTGGGAGGAATGGGAGCATTTGTTCATTTTTCTTTTGGGATTTTTTTCGTGGTGTTACTGTGGCCAATATTATTAATGGCTGTGGTAATCGGTCTCTGTCACTCAATTTCTGTACCTCACTCAAAACCATTCGTGAGACAAATATTTTGACCCTAAAGCCTAATTTTATACTTCTCCGTCAGCTCCACAAGGGAGAGACACACACACACGCGCACGGACAAAGACGTTTTGCTCTCGGACTTCTCCGTCTCCTGGGGAGTGTTGCAAAGCATTTCCCTGCCAGGACAACAGAGGGCGTAGTGCTGTTCTGTGGTATCCTGTCATGTATCCGATCCAAGATAGCGTAGTTAATCATGTTGTGCATGAAGTATAGTTTATTGCACCAGGATGCAGCTGCTTCAATATACCCATCATTAGCTTCAAGTTTGAAGTGTGATCTGTTATGTGCCATCTAAAAATGAAGACAAGATGATAGCTTAAACAACACAGGTCTCATTAGGGCTGAACGATCTATTGTTTTTGGACCAAAATTGCAATTTCAAACAGCACGATCACATGACCGTCTGGTCCAAGATCAGTTCTGTAACTTTTTTTTTTTTACATCCGGTGTTTTCCCCCTGAGTTATGGCGGCGGCAAAAGCCAGCGCGGGGGAGGGGGGTGGGGTGTACCGTCCAGAGCCGAGCCCAACTCCACAGCTGACTGAGCTGCATGTTCAGGTTATTTTCCCTGTTTTATGTTTCCACACACAGCGCTGCTAGAGCCGATAATAACGGCACCGTAGGTGAATCCGGGACAGAGAGAACGTAGTCGAGTAAGGGAGAGAGAGACTCTTCCCACATCGGAACAGGTTCAGGCTGATTTCTAAAGCTTGGTTTATGCTTCATCAGCCCGAGTGCGGAGTCGCACAGTTGACTTGAAAGCTCAACTTCTCTTTTCAAAATGGTTTGAATGTTTCTGATGGCACACGTTAATTCAAACAAGCTAAGGTGTCAGAATGTGTGCCTCTCTCTCACGGAGCTGACGTTTTAGTGAGGAAAAACTATCAGACGGCTTCCAAAAACGTGCCTCCAGCCTGCCTTGGTAATGCAGGGAAAACTGCATTTTTTGTTATTTAATACATTTAAAAGCTATTTCTACCTACAGATTTCCTCCATGCATTTTTGGAGTAGAACAAGAACATGTTTTTGTAAAGCTCCTCTCTAGATAAAAATCACAAGTACAAGTTGCTTCACAAACGCAGAAAAGTATTTTAAAAAAGATAATGGGAGAAAATATTAATAGCTTTAACTGTTTTTGTTGTATGATTAATGTGAATGATAATCAATTTCCCTCTGGGATTAATAAAGTATTTTTGAATTTGAATTAGTTGTATTAGATTAGAATCTAGACCATCTTTTCACTTAATCTAAAGAATGGCTTGGCAGGCTAGTGTTGGACCTTTGTTTGCAGAAAATCGTGAATTGAACCGAAATCACAATGTCTGCTTGAAAAATAGCAATTCAATCTTTTCCTAAAATCATTCAGCCCTGGGTCTCATGTTTGTCACCAAGTTCAAAATTGCCTCGGTCAGAACGCTTGCTTGCTGAGGTGTGCAGGTTGGCTTGTTAACAAATTTGTCTATTGTAGAGGAGCGCTTTTTTACACTGCACCTGTCTGCACAGAAAGGCAGACAGGTGCAGTGGTGCTGTAGCAGACAAGATTAAAAAAACCTTTACTTTATAGAATAAATGACGTTATTAAATTTATTGTGAATTATTTTGTTTGTTGACGTCATCGTGACGAATCGACTAATCATGGCAGCACTACTCTGCATACATGTTGCTTGTTAATATATACATTTGAAAACAATTCTGACCTTCAGTTTTTATCCAGACGTTATTAGAGTAATAGCTTCCAATTTTTTGATGGTAGGATGTTACTTCTATCGTGTTTGTAAATGTTAATGTACATTATGAATATTGTGCTGAAGTTTAATTTAAAGAAAATCATTAATTGAATTTCCGCCTGAAAGATCACAGTCCAACCTTTTCTTAAAACTGTCCCTCTTGATCAAACAGATTAGCATAATCACTAATGAAGATGTAGACTTTGGCTGTATTTAATTATTTGTACAATGATCAATGCGGAGTAGCAATGATTACGGCCCGGTTTTGCGTGCATTACAGTTTGAACACTCATTGGAAATGTATGTTAGCAAAACACGAAGCCTTTTATCATGAAGGAGTGAAAACATTTGTGGAAAAATAGTGTTGTATAGCTTTTTATTGACCCGAAAGCAACATGAAACAAATTTCAGTCCTTTGTCGGAGCATGTTGGGGTGTTAGAGCATGAGAATCGTAACATGAATATTTCAGGTTAGTGAAGGTCTGATTTGTTTGACCAAACCGTGTTTCTGAGGAGAATCAGGTTGAATATATTCATATAAATAATTGCTGAAAGGACAAGCTCCCTTCTGTTTTATATCGTAAGCTGTTGAAGACACCGCTTAGTGATCGAATTTGTGTTGAAATGTAAATTCCTGGAATGTCTGAAATATTTAACCTTGAGACTATAGTCCACGTGTGTTGTAAATTAGAAGCATAGAAATTCACATAAACCGCCATGTCAACCACTTTTCTTTATGACTTGTAGGTTCTTATCTACCTGGAGGTTATCCATTTTCTACTTACGGGGGTAAAATAGCTGGTGAGGAGGGCAACGAGAAATCTCGTGCTAGCCCTACCGTCACTAAAACAGCAACAGACCCCAAAGCTCTGGATCTCCTGCATCAGTGCGCCAGCCAGTACAAGAGCAAATCCCCCACTGTGGGCGACAAGCCGCCCCACGACAGGGAAAGGGAGCAGGACCGAGGTATTCCCGGAGACCGAGAAAGGGAGCGAGAGAGGGACAGAGACAGAGATGTGGACCGACCACGCTCCTCACCCTCCCAGCGCATCATGCCCTCTCACCACCACCTGGGATACCCCTTGCTCTCAGGGCAATACGACCTGTCCTACTCCACAGGTGAGTCAGTCCTATCATCATTCTTTCCTGCATACTAAACATTACGTTTATTTCAAAATACTTGACCTTTTGAATTATAGCAGAAGTCAAGAAACTACCCAAAATACTTAAAAATAGCAGGGATTTTAGCAAAATATGGATGTTGAAACAGCACACAAGCCTACTGAGTGTTCACATAAAAGGCAAACGCAGGTGTCTGGAGATAATTTGATAAACAATGCACACACTGTAACTGCAGTTTAAAATAGCCGTGGTTGTGATATGAGTTCTAGCACAGATGCATATCCTGTAACATGTTTTTGTTGTCCTGGGCTTATTTGTGTAGAAGACCCCAGGGCATCCTGCTGGATTTTTCAGTTACATTTATGCTGTGAAATCAAAGAGAAACCAAATCATGTCTAAACAGAGCCCTGGTTTCTCCGCTGCAGCCCAGCACAATATGCACTGCAGCTTTTAGCCCCTCAGCTCATCCATCCTAAGTAGGTCCTCTGAGGACAAGTGGATCACAGTGTTGATAAAGGGGATGTTGAATGAGTCTACATTACAAAAAAACACTGCAGCCTGCAGCGACACCCAGTGGGAAGTCCTTTGAATTGCAGTTTTTCTGAAACCAGATTTTACCTCTCAGCTTGTTGCTGGTGCACATTTCCTTTGAGAGCCCGCTTTCATGGGCCCGGCTTTATTTTGCTGGGATGATAAAATTAAGCTATGTTATATAAAGATACAACACCTCCAGGAAAAGACTTGTTTATTGCCTGGTTTTAAAATTAAACCAAAAATGTCAAAAAGAATAACAATCAAGCAAAAATAAAAAGCTCTTGAAAACAGGTCAAATGTATTTTACAATTAGGTTATAGATTACAGGATTGTGTGATTTAATAGAAGCTTATTTTTGTTATTGTCGTCTCAGTGATTTGTTAACGATTGTGTGTGTGTGTGTGTCCGTCCTAGGGAAACCTGACCGTCACACCTCAACCCTGCAGAGATTCATGTGACTGGCTCACATGAGAGCAACATCTTCTGGTTGTTACCTTTTAGACATCAGTTGAATGGTGTTTTTATCTTTATTTTTATTTTATTTTTTCTGCCCCAAGGCAAGGCAGTATGTTGTTTTTTTCCCTTCCCCTTGTAAAAGACCCTAGATTTTCCATCCATGAACTGTAACACGACTGAAAGTAATCCAGGTTCAAAGCCATCGCTCTGCCCCACCATGCAGAGGAAACACCGACCCGCTGACTATCTAGTCCTTGCACTGTCAACAAAAACAATGCAAAAAGAGACTATTGGACTGTCAGAACAGCTTCTCTTGTTTAGTTTTATTTTTTCTGACTGCATTGTTTCTTTTGTCACGCAGAACGAACTTGGCGGGGGGTTGGGGGAAGTGGGGTGGCTGATGGGGAAGAGGAGTCAACTAAAGACTGGCTTTTTTATGCCGTGAAGCGACAGTATATCCTAAACTTGACAAATGTTCGACTATGTTTAGTGGGGAGAGGGAATATGGCAACAGCTGCTTTCTTCAGAGACAAGAGCCTGAGACTGAAGTTTTTCATCGTCATCAGTTCCCATCTTTGTTTTCTGTTCTCTTTAAGTGAACTCTCACGCCTTGTTTCAGGGATGATGTCACGTTTTGTGAAGGGACCGCGCACACCTCAAAGGAAAATAAACACTATTCATGTTTTCTTTTCACGGTAACACTCAAGTTCTTTCACGTCGTCATGTTCATCTTTGAATGTGTCTCATGCTGGTTTTGGTCCTGTTTTTGTTTTTTGCATCGATGAGGGGCCGTATCGGTCTTTACGGTCAAACGGTGAAGCCACATCAACAAGCGATGAGTTCACAAGGCTTCGTCATCGCCGCATCAGGGCACACTTGTGGGTTTCTGTGTTTTTACTCTGATTGTGCTTCTTTCACTTTGATTGTTTCCTGTAAACAATGTGAAATTTGGCTCCTGTATTTTTGGCTGTAATATAGACTTTTATATTACCTTTATGTGCATAAATGTTTGTATTTATTCAAGCATGTAACTGTTTTAAAAAACTGTTGAATAGCTACCCAGCTATGTGCGAAGATCATCACACACACTTGCTGCAGGGTCCCTGGATGTCTTTTGTGCTTTTTTTTTTTTTTTTTGCAATATAGGCTTTAAGTGTTCGCTCACATCTTCCTGCATCCCAACATTGTCTGCGTAGGTAAACTTGTACTCGCACACACACACACACGCACCTAAAGTCCATCTTTGCAAACATTGAACTGCTAATCTGGTCAGAAGACGTGAAAACAGAAAGGTCCAAGTGGGACTCCTAAGGCTAATGTTCACTAGCAGTCTCTCTGTGCTCCGCTTGCTCATGTGGCTTCACCTTAACCTCCAGTCAGTCAAACTGTTAGCATGTTGGTTTTTCTTCGAGGAAAACATTGGTTGTTGAGCTCAGTGATTTATTAAAGTGCATGTGACGACCGAGCTGTTCCTACACAACAAGCGTTCAGATGCTGACGGGTGAATTTCGATAAAAATGGCGCATGAGGCAGTGAAAATCTAACAGAGTGAAATAAGACCTCGACCATGCACACACGGCTGAAGGAGGGAAGCCTCAGTGTTTCCCAGCAGCATCATGCTCCAAGCTTTCAGCTGGATCTTAAAACAGGTGAGCCCTCTGCGTATTTTTACACTCTGATAAACTTTAAATCGACACAAAAAGCCTCCGTTAGCATGCCCTGAGCTACCAGGAGGTTCTCTCTTGGCTTCAAATTACAGTCCTCTCTAGCTACAGGGGATTTCACTGTTTTCACAGATTTTAGATTGTAGGGTTTAAAAAGCACATTTTCTGCTCTGATTTGGAAATGTTCTGGATGTTCATTCATACCATTCTGTTATAGGTTGCGTGCCGAGTCTTAATGTTCCTTTGAAACATGACAGAACGACCATTTTGTCATCACGTGCTGTTATGATTTTAGTTCTACAAACACGTGTACTTTATAAGTTTTTCATCGAGCCCCCGAAGCATCAAGTCTGGATGTTCGCCGAGACGTTTCTCATGATTCAGAAACTGGAGCTTTTCATGTTGAGGCTCATGGACATTCCAAGTGAACAAGTTGCCAGTTTCTTGTCCCATAAAAGCTCACAAGATGGTATATATTTTGACTTTGTGCGCATTTTAAAGAAGAGTGGCTGACGCGAATAAGCTGAATGTGGTGGTGTGTGACTTGTACTTAATCTGTAAGGGTAATCTAGGCAGCTGCGATGTTGTCATTAAAGTCAGTGGGTTTTAGTACCAGCAGACTGCATACAGTGCATATAGTTTTATCAGACAATGGTTGTGACAAGTGCATTTGTTCTCTCTCTGAGAGTAGTGTTATCTCAGTAGTAAGCAAAGCCCAGTGAAAATCATTTATTCTAAAAGTGTATGAAAAGCCAGAAACGTAATGTTTGCTATCAACATATTGGAAAGTGCTTGGCTCTTGTATTTTGCAGGACTGTATTTGTTTCATGGTGAAGAGTATATTTATTGGCCAGCAGTTGTCTCAATTGGTGCCTAGTCGAACATTCTTCTGTGAAAACAGAGACCCTTGCTCGTTTGTCCTTTCCTAACCCACCTCCTGTCACACACACACACACACACACACACACCCCTCACCTAACCCACACCCAACCCCCCTCCAAAGTACCAAAACTGGTGCTTGCAAGGATGTTTACAATGTCTTCATTTTGTTTCTGTGTGAGAAAATTCAGAACTCTTCTCCCTCTCCTCTGTTCACTTTCCCTTCAAGAGTTTGTGTAAAGTGTACATTACCATGGTTCTTTTTTATACAATACTCTGTAACTTGCCTTTGTAAATTTGGGCTGGAAAAAAAAATAAATCTTTTTATGAGACAATCTGTCCTGGGAACTGCTCAATGGCTTCTCTCTGTTGGTGCCATGGCGTTTGGATGGTAACGCAACCAGTCTATGGAAATGGTCTAACAAGTGTAGACCCTTTGCACTGATGTCCCCTGATCATGTGGGTCCACCATAAAGAACAGCAAAAGCATAATCAACAATGAGCAAACCAAGTATTGAACAAAGGTAAAAGTTGTGTCTGAGGTTGTTTCTTTTTGTTTAGTTTATTTGCAATGTTTAGCATGGCTTCAACTGGTTCAAGCCAGTTATCAGAAGTAAAAGCACACCTAGAAGGAGCAACAGTGAATTATGGGAGTATTGAACAGAGAGGGCAACTGATGTCCAGTTTAGCCTGGTTTCTACTGGTTCAAGCCCAGTTCACTAGTGGGAAGATAGGTGGGGCTCAGAGTTGTCGATTTTGCCTGAATTCACTCCGCTGGATTTATAACATTGTGATAAACAGCATTTCACTTTTTATGTTCTTTGCTTCTCTTCAGTTTCCATTGGGTTTTTTTTGTTTTTGTTTTTGTTTAATCCACAGCGAAGCAGCGTTTTTTACACGAATGTTCTGACGGTTTCTGCATCACGCAGTCACCATCTTCAGAGCCTCGCCAGTGTTGGCGGCATAACTTCCACTGTTTAGCTGCGGGTGGTAGGGGAGGATGTCACCCTCTACTACCCGTGCCTTCCCACGCCTTTTGAATGATCCAGCATCTAAACTACTCCATCCTTTTTCATGGTCTAGGGTCCTCGTCTCCATAAAGTTTCACTTTACACTGGAGCTGGTTTTGAAGAAAAAAAGGTCCAGTTCCCCACCAGTTGTTGCTGCTAGCTGGGTCACCGGGTTCAGCTGCTACTCTGACTCTGAACCGACACAAGATATCTCATAACGGTGACGGTCATCATTCTAAATAATGTAAATTTAACACGTAATCCTAGAATGGAACGATATAATAAATTTTCACCACGTTCTCCATGGTGAAATATAGTATCAATACCAACTAAGTAACAAACACATCACATTTATCATTTCAGGTCCATTCCACTCAGCTCCTCTCTTCCTCATGAAATATGACCGTTAATCTTACCTGGTAAACCATGTTTGCTGCAAAGCTGAAAATACTTTTAGTGCTGCTAGTCCGTTACGGCTGAGGCTCTTCTTCAGTCTCCATCAGTTATAAAAAAAAAATAAATGAAATTGGTGAGTTTACACCCTTGTCTGTTAGTGCAGCCAACCACACAGCAAACTGTTGCCATCTTACTGTGAAGTGATAAAAGGAGTTTCAACATGTGTAAACAGTCTTTCTGCCATCCACCATGGCAAAGGGGGCGGTCCTATGAGCAGCGTGACGTCACACACAAAGGGTCAACATCAGCATTCTGATATTTGTGCAGTTGTTACAAGTTTTCATGGGTGAAGACATTTTTACCTTGCAGAAAACCGTTTTGAGATATTTGATCTCAAAGCTCAGATAAGCGTCCAAATAAAAAGGTGTAGAAATCTTTCTTTCATGGCAGTGTTTTAAACCCGGATCACATGTACAGAAATGGAGTTTTAGCTGTTTTGGTAAAATCTTCATTACATTTTGTCAGATCTCAGCGTATCACAAGATTGCATGTGATCTGTTGGGGATGACACCCAGTGACTACAGCAAAACGGTTAGTTTTTTTTTTTAATTATGTGTAAACTTGACTGGGTTACAGCCATTTTTGAATTTTTTAACACCAGCTGGCTGCAGTCACAGTAGACAAACATTCAGTATATGTATTCCAAGTGTTTTCTCAGGTATTTCACTAATAGACTCAGACCCTTTCAGGGGTAGGAGATCATTCATTTTGCACATCCTTGAATATTTTCCTAGAAGAGAGCTGCAGAGTGCGCGGTCACATGTGACCACATGAGAGCAGTGTCTCTTAAAGAGGCCAGGTCCAGTCTGAGTCTGTGTCAGAGTTGTACATCAGCACCTGAGGAGGACCGGAACAGCTCCAACATACAGGAAGTAGATTTGGAGAAAATATTACTGATAAAACACAAAGATGCAGTCGTCCTTTCAAACATGTTTTGACCAAACTGGGCTCTACTTAATCTGAATTCATCATAAACAGAATCTGTACAAGGATTTTAGAAAACACATGTATCAGTTAAGGGGTTGGGGACAATTATAGTTTTAAATCTCTTTACGGATTTTCTGGAAAAATCATCAGTTAAATAACAAATGGGAGCGAAAACTCCTGATTAGTTGCAGCTCTGCAGCATGTTTTCACATTCATGTCTGACGGAGTTTCTTGTGGCGTTTGCTTGTGTAAAGCAGAAGGGATATTTTTAACTGCCCCTAATGCCCCACAACGCTGTGCATTAGTAGAACGCAACATCAGTGGCGGTGAGCGATTACGCTGTGGATGATTTTGTTGAGTGTAAATGTGAAATCTGATTATCCTCCATGCTCTCAGCTGGGTGGAGGGAGGAGGAGAGACTCAGAGGGAGGGGTTAAGATAGCAAAGTGCTGAGCCAATGGCTTTTCCACTGAGCAGCTGGCTGGCATCAGGACAGGACAGGCCGCTCACAGGAAGGATACCTGGAGGACGCCTCATACCCCGACTCCTTGTAGGACGCTGAGGGTGACTTCCAGGAGGTGTTCATGGGATGCACTATCTACGCAGCCAGCCCTAAGGCCCTGCCTGCTGACGAGGCCCGAGGCCAGGACCGTTACTGCCAGCTGCCCCCCTACAGCCACGCTTATGGGAACTGCAGTCAGAGGATAGCAGCCTGCAGAGCCAGGTCAGTGAACGCAGCACAGGAAGTGCACTGAGGGCATTTAAAGGATGCTTCACCTGGACCAAAGAGCAGGCTGATTGTGTAGTATCTTTTATTTGCAGGTCATGTGTTTAAAAACTGAACAGGTAGAGCGGTGCTGGGTGCTAGTGAAGTCTGAGAGTCAGAGCTTCTCATCTCCCCATGTTTAACACATGAAGCGTTTCTGTAAGTCTGGACATAAATCACCAGTTGGTTCATTTGGTTATAAATAAAAATGTGACGTCACTTCTACAAGAGAACCTGGTTTGGGGAGAAAAAAAACTCAAAACTTAAGCTCAAATTTTGTTTTCTGTCCAAACTTTACCAAAGTTGAAAGAGCACAGGTTTGTAGTAGACATGGACTATTTTAGATGTAAAAATGTGTTTTATCCACCAAACTATATTTATATTTATTTTGAATGTTGCCACATAGTTCCTCTGTTCATACAGAGAAGAAACGTGGTTGATAAAAGTTCAAACAAAAACTCAAGTGGTTTAAGAGCCATTTAAGCTCAAAGCTAGAAGAAAATCACGTTTGGTAATGAAGGCTCATTTTTAAGCTTTTATAATATTTCTGTAGTTTTCACCGTTGGTGCTCAGCAGTTTGCGTACCTCCTGTCTCTTTAATAAGAGGAGAGGTGTGTGAATGGGTGAATGACTGTGTTGTAAAGCGCCTTGGGGGGTCGTAGAAATCTAAAAAGGTGCCATACAAATATGATCTTACTCTCACCTGACATGTTCTGCTGAGGATGTTTGCTCACCACCTTACTCCTTAAACCACACCCGTGTAACCGGCATCACCTTATGCTGTTTACACGCACACCGTCATCCACGCGCTCTGCTCAGCAGCTGCTTTTCGTCCAGAGCTGACGCAGATTGACAACATTCATGCAAAAGTGGGAGGAGTGTAAGCTCAGCCATGCTCCGTGTTGAAGCTCTAAACTGTCGCGCTCCTTGATGACGTCCTCAGCAGGTGCATCCGGTTAGCCGGTATTAAATAATTCTATATCATAAACCAAAACCATAGTTATATCATTAACTGTTGTGCAGTACTAGCTCTAATATAACTGGCTTTGGAACCAGGAAGTATGGAGGTGGGACAGATTGTAAACAAAAGTCCAGTTCTAATACCCACACTGCATCCTACAATCCTCTGAAGTGCACTTGGTGGAAGTGCGGGTAAGGCTTCAAGTAAACAAGTGTACAAATATCTGCAGGATTGGGACCGTGAACATTGCATCATCAACTGTGACTTCTTAAATAGGGATGTCCCGTTCGGATATCAATATCAGAAACAGGTCCGATATCGGCCCAAACACGTTGTATCCGATTATATCGGACTGCATCAGAAATCTCTGATATAAACGATTTGAATTTCATTCCAGCAATTCTATCCAGCACGCAAACCCCACATGATCAGAACAGTGTGTGCTAACAAAGTAGCAAAGAACAAGAGTGATGTCGGCCGTGTGGCTGTATTTTTTGTAAGTCTGTAAAAGACGGTGTGGCTCAGCGCCACTTTCCATGCACGCGTTTCCTGTGGTGGAACAGAACCAGGAAAGTTTAATACGTCCAGCCTCGTTGTGTGTTTGAAGCAGCATCACAAAACACTGAGTGAGGACTTTACCACTGTGTGAAATTGAAACTTGGGACACTCAACTTGTAGCAGTTGACCAATAATCTACTGTCATCTCCCGCCTCGATTACTGCAATGCCCTTCTAACTGGTCTTCCAGCCTGTTCGGTGAGACCTCTTCAAATGGTCCAGAACGCAGCGGTGCATGTGGTCTTCAGTCAGCCAGAAAGAGCACACGTCACTCCTCTGTTCATTGAGCTCCACTGGCTACCGCTAGCAGCACACATCAAATTCAGATTGCTAACACTAGCTAGGGCTGCTCAATTAATCGAATTTTAATCACAATTACGATCTGAGTTTTGAACGATTATAAAACCAAAACAGCCGATTATTTGCTCCTCCCACTCCCTGAGTTGCAAATGAAGCGCTCCTCCCACAGTGTTGCCAACTTGGCGACTTTTCAGACCCCCTTCTTGACTTTTTAAATCTTAAAATTACCTAGCGAACACCTCAAACATCTCTGGTAACCCTTAGCTACTTTCTGGATAACTGTCGTCGACATTTCCTGCAGGTTAGCTAAACACTCCACCTGCACTCCGGACCGTTCTTCACAACATTAGGAAAGGGAATGATGTAGTGATGTGTCGGTTGCTACAGAAACGGCTCTCAGAGTCGGCTCCCTGTTGGAGTAAACAGAGTGAGTGACACACACACTGCACCTGCGGGCTCCTGAGCCACTAAAAACGGCTAATGTGCGCGTGCGGCGCTAAACACACGTGCAGCTTGCCCCGATTGCTGTGAGACCGGGTTGGGGGGTGCAGCTGTGGTTGGGACATTTATTACATTAACTGATGGACTTGTAAATACATAGTTTATAAATAAGGTAGAAATAAGTTCCTCACGCTGATAAATAATAACTAATCTCTCTGAGGACACGGTGCTAATGCACTCTCCTACAGCACCTTGACACGACTAAATAAATGTTACACAACATTTTGTGAACATCATTTTATTTGCATAAATTAGTTATGAATGCCACTGTATAATTCTTGCTGTCAGTATTTGCAAGATATTGGTATTTGGGTCTGTACTGGTTAGACTTAAATGAGTTAAACCAAGGTCTATAGCCCTTGGGTCATAAACTATGAGCTGTAAGTATATTGGTCTTTTTATACTGGGAAACAGGAGTTATTTTAATGATCATCTTGTTTCTTATTATTGTCCTGATTGTGCCCTGAGCAATTTTATGACTGAGTAAAAACAAATAAAATCTACTTAAATTGAAAAATCGTCTTAAATAATCGAGATCTCAATTTCAGTCACAATAATCGTGATCATTATTTTTGCCATAATCGAGCAGCCCTAACACTAGCATACAAAGTCCAAGATGGTACGGCTCCCATCTACCTGAATCCTCTTGCAAAGGCTTACGTCTCGGCCCGGCCGCTCCGGTCATCAAGGGATCGTCGGCTAGCAGTGCCTACACCACGCTCAGGACAATCCAGACTCTTCTCATGCATCGTTCCACAAATGTGGAATGACCTTCCAAGCACTACCAGAACAGGGGCTTCCTTTTCAATTTTCAAGAAACTCCTGAAGACCCTGCTCTTCAGAGAGCATCTTCTAAACTAGCACCTTCCCTGCACCCCCCCCCCCTCTCTCTCTACTGTCCACTCCTTGTTCCCTCCTCTCCATGACTGATGTCAAGTTGTTGTTGTTATTGTTGTTGTTAGCCTCAAGGGCAACATGCCGATTATCACTTGTAAGTCACGTTGGACAAAAGCGTCTGCTAAATACATAAACATAAATAAAATCTATTTTTTCCCTATGTCTCTGCCCTCAGCTGTTCCTACCATTTGCTGACAGTAAAACATAACTGGAGTGACCTTGAATTAGTATTTTGCACTTTAAAAATAAATCTTTGAAAAATACTTTAAGTGAATAAATAAACAGTCTTAATTTATTATTTATTCTTTTATTCATTTGTTATACATTATCTATAAGGTTTATATGTATGCAACCAATGGTTAATAAAAAAACGGTCGGTTTTTCATACTTACTGTTATTGGCTCTTGTTTTCCGATTGAGTAATATCACTTGATTAAGTCGTTCATATAATCCACACCATAAAATAGGTAAAAGTACATGTGATTTGTGCTGATTTCGTATCGGATTGATATCGGTATCGGTCAGTGATGAAGGCTGCAATATCGGTATCGCATCAGAAGTAAAAAAGTTGTATCAGGACATTCCTATTCTTCATGGTTTGTGCCTATTTACAGCTTGAAACTATATTAAAACTGAATTATAATAAATCAAGTGGTTCATTTACTGGCATGTTGTTTCAGAAAATACACACCAGTACAGTTATTGGTTAACGATGTTTCACAACAGAGAAACATTTGGTTGTAGTCATACATCTTCACAATAATAAAATATTCAATATTTCGGTAACTATACTTGCAAATGCATATTTTCAGAAAGAGCCATTTCTCTGCCTTCTTCTCAAAATTCCTACACGCAATGGATTGTGGGCAATACCCTTCACTAAAGTCTGCACTGACGCAGGCTTCAGCAAAGTGTGGATCAACTGTGCAAAAAAGGCGGGATCTAGAGCCACACTTGAGGATCGGGACACCCAGTTCGCTCACAACTGGACGAGAATGCGCAATTCAGTGGTGCAAGTGTGGATGTGTGAGTGACGTGGCAGGGCCATAGACTACGTCCCGCTGAGAAGAAAATCTGTTTCAGTATAAACTTCATTCCAACATGATGGAGACACAAATTCTTACTTATTGCACCTTTAAAAGCTCACACAGAAAATGATGTTTCACCAAAGGCAGCTTAGACCCACAGATCTCAGAGGAACCACAAGGCCACTGAACACACGAGGAATCTGTTCTCTCAAGCATTTGAAACTCAGTAAAACATTAACAAAGTTGTAGAAGTTCATGTTCAGTTTTTTGAGAACGGGCAGTGATTAAATCTAACCACGTTTTTAGAGAACTGATGGTTGATGATGCTATTTGAGATCAGCAGGTGCCTTAATTAAGACTATTTAGTAGAAAATCTATAAATAGTCTAAATGTTTGTAGGGTAGCATTTCAGATTTTCCAGATAATCCAGAATATGACCCACCTCTTCCATTTATTTACCATTACTCCTAAATGCGACCCTAATGGAGGAGCAAACTGGAACTTTTTTTATGGGGCTGGGCGTCTGAAGAGAATAAATAACCTCCCTTTAATCCCCAGCCTCCACTTGGCTAATAGGTAAGCTCAACCCACCTCTCCACAGTTGGACACGCTTCATGAGGCGGTGCAGCTCAGCTGTGCTGTCTGCTCAACTTTTAATATCTAGGCGGGTAAAGCGGCTTTTATTTACATGTTTCCGGTCAGGCACGTTAAATGATTAGACCCGAAAATGCCAATCAGAGCCGAAGACTTGAGAGGAGCTTCTAGGCGACGATACAACGGGAAAAGTCGCGACGGAAAGTGAGCAACAGGTAGGAGACGCTCATCAAATCAAGCCAGCTGGAGGAAGAGCGGAGTTTCCGGTTGGAGTTTCAAAAATAAATGCACACGTATTGTGAATTTATGAAGAATAACGGCTCTAATACTTTTCTCTTGTGTGTGTTGACATAGTAAATATCAAGTACTAGTCTAAACTTACCAAACAGCATAAGTCCTTAAGTTTGAGATATACTTGGCAAGGGTTTGTGTGTAAATGTGTATTTGAAAATTTAAAGGAAAATAATTATATACTTTAATTTGAAGCAAAAATATAAAAAGTTTCAAAATGTTGTATTGTTTAGTCAAGTAATGAAAAAAGTCATCTCAGATATTTACTCTAATGGAGTAGACCCTTTGATTTTATTTTGAAGCTCAGTGGCGTTTCCGGTTTTTGTAACTATGTAGAAACTACTTCTAAAGTAAGTGCGACAAATGTTCAAAAGTCAAATGTTTACAGCAAAACGTGCTTTCTTTCGTTTGGAGAGAATGGGGTTAGGTTTCATCAGTGATTGGTTTTGTCGATCGAATGTAAGGATTTTTAAGTAAAGCTGCAATTTTTTTAATTAGACTATTACAAACAACCGCTTTTACAGCTTGTCTACAAAACTATTTTTACACAATGATATTTTCTCAAATGTCTGTTTATCCTCTTGTGTCAGTAAACTGTAAACAGTACTTATTTCCCTTCCCTTAATCTTCAGATAGATTAACATTTGGAGCCTTTCACACACCTCTGTCATCAAAGGCTGTTTTGAATTATGTGCACAATGGGGAGGTTATTTCAGGAGACCTCTAACAGTGCAGACAGAGCACACCAGAGTCCAAAGGATGGACTTCTGCTGCTGTTTCATGGACTGTCTGTAAATTACAACACTGCCAAATAAAGTTAATATGCAACAATTATGGGGACAAAACACACAAAGGAACCAATCAGATCACAATGCTGCTAAGAGGTGTAACACTATCCTGAGAAAAAGGTCCCTGCTTTACATTCACATCATTTCTGTTTATTTTGTATGCACGCAATCCTGCGCTGATGTTGTAGGCCACATACAAGCGAAACTATGCAAACAACTTAAGTAAAACTCACCTCTAGCTTCTCATATTTAACCTTTTCCTCTGTAGTCAAAATAAACAGGAAATTATCAAGCTGGGGTTTATTAATCTACTTTCCACATTGGTGGCCATGACTGGGCAGACTAAGCTGCTGTAATCCCTAACATTTGTTTGTGCGTTACACCTTGGATCCATCTAGGTAAAACATCCGGGTGTTCTGTAAACTGGTTGGTGCAGCTCATGGTGACAGGGTGGAAGATGTAGCCACAAAATGGGCTTTGGCTTCAATGGTGAAACTTTATATCATGTGCATAAATAACAGCAATGACATGGTTTCCTGGAGGCTGCATGGACGTGTGTGTGTGTGTGTGTGTGTGTGTGTGTGTGAGAGAGAGTGAGTGAGTGAATGAGTGAGACTGTTCTTCAACCACCTGAGTGACTAACACCCCTAACAAGATTACACTTTATTGGATCGGAGGACATCTTGTGACAAAGCAAAATGTTGGTCTCCTGAGACGAAAAAGAACGTAATGAAGGATAGGCAGACAAACGTGTGTGTGTGTGTGTGTGTGTGTGTGTGTGTGTGTGTGTGTGTGTGTGTGTGTGTGTGTGTGTGTGTGTGTGTGTGTGTGTGTGACTCCACTGGCAGGCTGATTGTTGAATTCCCAGATTTTCACAAGCTTTTTTTTTTCTTCAAATTCCTGGGAAGCAGTCTCTTTCACTGTTGGAAACACAAGCTGTTAAAGTCTGAGTTCTCCATGACCAGCATGCTAATGGGGTGGGCTGGCTGTGAGAAAATCACAGAATTTAGTCAACGTCAGGCAACCATTTAGTACAACTTCTATTAGATTTACTCTGTCTGACTGGATTTAAAAGGCTGAAATGTCTTCATGAAGGCTGCGCTCACACACTGGAGGCAAAAGTGACCCAAATCTGACATATTTGTTAATTTGTGACCTCTGCATCTCTGGGCAGCACAAACCTCAGATGCAGGTCACTTTCATACCTAGTCTTGTGTTTTTCAGCATGTTCTCAGTTTGATTATGACCTGAGCCTTTGTTATTGTAAATTTGAGGATTAGAAACTGAAGTAATGAAATTATGGGAAGACCAATGTAGAGGGTACATGTATCCAAATTGTGCCCTTGAAGGCAAAAATGTCACTCTAATGTAACTTTATTTAGTCTGGCATCAGAGCAGTGGCAGGTGCCAGGTAAAACAGCAGATCCCAAAGATGTGATGCATTCACGGACACTCCTGTAGGTTCCAAAACATTGGAAATATTTGTCATGCATTCACGGACACCCCAAAAAACACAGGATGCATCTGTGATGCATTCATGGACACTACCATAGATTCCAAAAAACACAGGATGCATCTGTGATGCATTCATGGACACTACCATAGATTCCAAAAAACACTGGATACATCTGTGACGCATTCACAGACACTCCAAAAAATGCTGGATATGTCTGTGATGCATTCACGGGCACTCTCATTGATTCCCAAAACAGTGGATATATCTGTGATGGATTCACGGACACTTAAAATCACTGGATACATCTGTGATGCATTCACAGACACTCCTGTAAATTCCAAAAAAATTGTATATATCGGTGATGCATTCACAGACACTCTTAAAAACACTGAATATTTTTGTGAGGCGTTCATGGACACTCGTAGATTCCAAAAACACTGCATATATCTGTGATGCATTCATGGACACTCCCTTGAATTCCAAAAACACTGGATATATCTGTGATGCATTCGCGGACACTCAAAAAAACACTGGATATATCTGTGATGCATTTGCGGACACTCAAAAAAACACTGGATATGTCTGTGATGCATTCATGGACACTCCCGTAGATTCCAAAAACACAGGATACATCTGTGATGCATTCACAGACACTCTTAAAAACACTGAATATATCTCTGAGGCATTCATGGACACTCCCGTAGGTCCCAAAACATTGGATATATATGTGATGCATTCATGGACACTGGATATATCTGTGATACATTCACTGACACTCCCATGAATTCCAAAAACATTGGATATATATGTGATGCATTCATGGACACTGGATATATCTGTGATACATTCACTGACACTCCCATGAATTCCAAAAACATTGGATATATCTGTGATGCATTCATGGACACTCCAATAGATTCCTAAAACATTATATCTGTGATGCATTTACAAAAATAAGTTAATTTCAATTATGTTAATAAAAAGATTCTTACATCTACAAACACCCAACAGGTAATGATTACATATTTCTGAGTTCCTCAGCTCTGCTTGGCTTTATGTTTTTGTTTAATTCTCCTATCGGTCGTGTATGTTTACTTAAACCAGTCCTTCGGGGTCGTGAGTCTGATTCTGTGTTGTGGTTAAAAGTTTACAAATCATTCAGGTGAAAGTTCACTCTGAGGGTTTGTTATGAACTTGTTCTAAGTCTAAAAGTTGTTCTTAAAATCAAGTGAAGGTTTTTTTGGATCTAAATGCTAAAAATGATCCAAGTGCTGCCTGTACCTGCTGATTAACCTGACTAGACCCACTGGTTCCCACCCTTATCTGTTACAAAAGCCTTTCACGTCTCATTTAATCCTGTGTGACCACAGATACCCAGTCAGATCTCCCGTCTAGCATCAGAAAGCTCCTGTTGTTTGAACAGGTCAGCAGCTGACGTAAAGCTTCTGGCCAATTAGAGATAATACACTGGAAAATGCACGCAGGTGCCTAGTTCCATCAGCACCTGTAATTATGGTGGAGCAGGTGGTAACGACTTCCATCAACCCCAGAGGACAGCACGGCGACAGGGTGTGCAAGCTCGAGAAGCAGGAAAAATAATTAACATGAAGGTGAATGATGCATTTGATGCACATTTGATTTAAATAAGATTTCTGACGGGGAACTTAATCTGACTTTAGGTTCGCACCAGACAGTAGTTCACCTGGATTTTAATCACTCTGTTCTCGCTGCAGATGGAGATTGCTGTGCTTGTTTTTTTCCCTCTCACTGCAAACGATTTGCTGCTCTCCAAGTCGAGCTGCATGCAAAACAGTTTCTGCGAACCCAGAAAATGACACCAGGCCACATAATCCATCACAGAAAACGCAGCACCAAACAGGGATTTGGGTCTTTTTTTTTATCCCAGTAAACAGCGCTGATTGTTTACTGGTGTCTTGTTCACGCTTTGCTGATCTTCTAAATTATTGCCCATGAGAACATGATGTGCGCCTCACCTTTAACAACTTCTCTTTGTTTTTTTCTTCTTTTGCAAACCCGCTGAGGTTGTGTTTCAGGAGACATTTGGTGCTGCTGAGATGTTTCCAGTGAATTTTTTTTTTATATTTTTCTTAACCCTAAGCAAAACATCAGGTCAGCCATCTGTACAATCTCTGAGGTGCTGTGTGTGTGCATGCATGTGTGTGTGTGTGTGGACATCTGTGCAGGAGTACACACTGACCCCATTTTCAGCAGCATGTGAACACAACTTTATTTGGCTAAGTATCTCGTTCTAATGTACTGCAGACACGCTGAATCAGATATTTATTATTGCATCATTGTTGATTTTTGAGACAGAGTCCACTTGTTTGTCCCGCAAACCAACCAGGAAGTGCTCTCTTTGAAGCCAGACGTGGAGACAAAAAACAAACAGTTTTCACCTGTGCATGTGTGTGTGTGTGTGTGTGTGTGTGTGTGTGTGTGTGTGTGTGTGTGTGTGTGTGTGTGTAAGTTGAGCTGCCTGCTGTTAAAAGAATTGTGTGTTTGTGTACCCAGGGCCAGGAGCATGACTGAGCAGCAGGAGCAGGGTGAAGTAACAGGCCTCTTCTCAACGCCAGACCTGGATCCCTCCAAAGACGATGACACGCATGGCCACTTCAGGCAAACCTCACACACACACACACACACACACACACACACACACACACACACACACACACACACACACACACACACACACACACACACACACACACACACACACACACACTTGCAGCTTTGGTGTGTTTTCTTTCTCTTTTCTCCACACACACCATCTGTATCCTGTGTGTGGTCATGGGTTGCAGCCCTAAGAGATTTATTTTCATAGCACTCATTTTGTTCGGTATTTGATGTCAGACAATGGTCTAAGTCGCACACAAAGAGGCTGCAAACACAAAGAGGGCTTGTATTGTCCCCTCCGAGGCCCCAGAGAAGATCTACTGTAAATGTCTGCCCATTGTTGTGCTTCATTAGTCGTAATAAAGAGGCAACATTTGGGTCCAAATCTTCACAGGCACATCTCTGTCTGTTACATAAGAGGGATTGGAGGCAGGAGCAGCGTGATCCTGCAGAATCTGTTCTGGGATGGGACTGATCACTGAAGCATGGCGTGTTGGTAAACTCGGTGAATGGGGGGGGGGGGGACTAAACACTTGGTGCACATGTCAGTTTTGATCTAGTTGAATTCTGTGAGCATCCCCTCACATCCACACTACTCTGCTGCTGCTATGTGCAACATTTTAGGAAGGAGAGGTGAGCTGCATGGTGGGGAACATAGTTAGCAGGAGGCTGGTCTGGGGTCAGAACTAAAAGATGATCAGATAAATTAAGATGTCTGCCAGTTTGCTTTCTCTTCTACTGCGGTCATTGGTGTGGCTGCTACAAAGTCAGACTGAAGTGATATTTGGGGTGACGTTGGCAGAGGAGTTAGTGGGGCAAAAAAGTATTTGGTCAGCCACCGATTGTGCAAGTTCTCCCACTTAAAATGATGACAGAGGTCAGTAATTTTCATCATAGGTACACTTCAACTGTGAGAGACAGGATGTGAAAAATGATCCATGAATTCACATGGCAGGATTTTTAAAGAATTTATTTGTAAATCAGGGTGGAAAATAAGTATTTGGTCAATAACAAAAATTCAACTCAATACTTTGTAACATAACCTTTGTTGAAAATAACAGAGGTCAAACGATTACTCTAGGTATTTACCAGGTTTGCACACACAGTAGCTGGTATTTTGGCCCATTCCTCCATGCAGATCTTCTCGAGAGCAGTGATGTTTTGGGGCTGTCGCCGAGCTACACGGGCTTTCAACTCCCTCCACAGATTTTCTATGGGGTTGAGGTCTGGAGACTGGCTAGGCCACTCCAGGACTTTCAAATGCTTCTTACGGAGCCACTCCTTTCTTGCCCGGGCGGTGTGTTTGGGATCATTGTCTTGTTGGAAGACCCAGCCACATTTCATCTTCAAAGCTCTCACTGATGGAAGGAGGTTTTGGCTCAGAATCTCACGATACATGGCCCCATTCATTCTGTCCTTAACACGGATCAGTCGTCCTGTCCCCTTAGCAGAAAAACAGCCCCAAAGCATGATGTTCCCACCCCCATGCTTCACAGTAGGTATGGTGTTCTTGGGATGCAACTCAGTATTCTTCTTCCTCCAAACACGACGAGTTGAGTTTATACCAAAAAGTTCTACTTTGGTTTCATCTGACCACATGACATTCTCCCAATCCTCTGCTGCATCATCCATGTGCTCTCTGGCAAACTTCAGATGGGCCTGGACATGCACTGGCTTCAGCAGCGGAACATGTCTGGCACTGCAGGATTTGATTCCCTGCCGTTGTAGTGTGTTACTGATGGTGACCTTTGTTACTGTGGTCCCAGCTCTCTGCAGGTCACTCACCAGATCCCCCCGTGTGGTTCTGGGATTCTTGCTCACCGTTCATGATCATTTTGACCCCACGGGATGAGATCTTGCGTGGAGCCCCAGATCGAGGGAGATTATCAGTGGTCTTGTATGTCATCCATAATTGCTCCCACAGTTGATTTTTTTCACACCAAGCTGCTTGCCTATTGTAGATTCACTCTTCCCAGTCTGGTGCAGGTCTACAATTAATTTCCTGGTGTCCTTCGAAAGCTCTTTGGTCTTGGCCATAATGGAGTTTGGAGTCTGACTGTTTGAGGCTGTGGACAGGTGTCTTTTATACAGGTAATGAGTTCAAACAGGTGCCATTAATAAAGGTAACGAGTGGAGGACAGAAAAGCTTCTTAAAGAAGACTTTACAGGTCTGTGAGAGCCAGAGATTTTCCTTGTTTGAAGTGACCAAATACTTATTTTCCACCCTGATTTACAAATAAATTCTTTAAAAATCCTGACATGTGAATTCATGGATTTTTTTTTCACATTCTGTCTCTCACAGTTGAAGTGTACCTATGATGTAAATTACTGAACTCTGTCATCATTTTAAGTGGGAGAACTTGCACAATCGGTGGCGGACTAAATACTTTTTTGCCCCACTGTAAGTGTCCACCCTGTAAGCGGAGGGTTGCAAGTTTGAGCCCCATCTGTTGCAGTCTATGTGCCCATGAGCAAGACACTTTAACCCACTTTGCCTGCTGGTGGTGTTTGGAGGGACCGGTAGCGCCAGTGTTTGGCACGCTCACTTCTGCCAGTGCGCCCCAGGGAAGCTGTGGCTACAATGAGGCTCATCACCACCAGTGTGTGAATGTGTGTGTGCATGGGGGGAATGCCGATTGTGTTGTAAGTTTCTTAGGGGGGTTCTAGGACTCTAGAAGGTGCTATATCAAATGCAGGCCATTACCTTTTTAGCACCTTTCAAGATAATAATCGTGAGGTTCTTCACAAGCATAATAAAAGGCTCTCGTAATTAATTGTTGGTATAGCGTTTATTTCACGCAATATTGCTTCTTGAGTCGCTCTTCCACAAGGGGCTGAGCTGTAGCGGTTGTGCTAAGCTAGCTCCGCGTCATGGGAATAGTGACGCGCGCTCTGTGTTGGTAAAACGACACAGCTTCAGACCTGGTCTGGAATAAACCAAAAATCAATCAATCAAAGCTTTATTTATAAAACGCCTTCCGCAACCCTGTCAGGAAGCCCAAGGCGCTGAACATGGTACAATAGAAGGTAAATATATTGAATAAATCAAAAATAAAAGCAATTCAAATTACAAAATACAAATTACAAAAAAGGTGAAACATTCTGGTACAGGACAAATGTGTAAAACAATGGATAGATTGAACCAATGAAAACTGTGAAATAAATTCAACATAAAAGAGGGCCAAAATCAAACATGTCCAGGAAACGCCAAGCGGAGGAGGTATATCTCCGGTATTAACTTCAAAATCAAGTCCGGAATATGCATCGTAAATGTTTAATAATCTTCAGCTGATCAGGTCGTATTATGAATTTAGCTCTGTGCGGCGTCGGAGTTTCTCTGATCCGAGTCACACACAAGCGTAAACAAAAGTGACAGCATCACACAAATAAACGTAACAAAATCAGACAGTTTAACCCACACTTTTAGGAGTTTAAATGGAGTTGAAAGCAAACGCTTATGAACAACACAGACTTGGTTGTGAAGAGCGAGCCCTCTTCACGTCCCCTGGCTGTCAGCCAGGAGAGAGGGAAAAGAGAGGATGGAGCTGTCACAGCTCAGCTTTTAAAGGGTTATACTGTTGAAACAATTACCACGAAGTGTCATGATATAAATAAGACGGGCTTGCTGCGCCATTATGTAGAGGGATAATATGTTGCTTTTAAGCTTAATATACTACCTTTATTTATGACCAATAAGATGTGATATTCTGTATAAATATATGATATCAACCTGATTGATCTTTGAATGTTTAATCACAAGAATTAGGATTCTTTGCTTTATCAGTGGTCATGGTCCACTCCGTATTAATTCAGACAGAGTCAGGGATATAATTAAAAATAAACTTTATTTTCTAGACTATTTATATACCTGACAAGCTATAAACAACTTTATGTGGTGGATGAATATAAGTGGATGGAAAGTGTTGTATGATGATGGAATGATGTGTGATGTTTACCAGAACCTTTGTATCTGAAAGAAATGATGAATTCTGGTCGTAAGAACTGGTGGTTGTTATAAGCTAAAGATTTGATTTATCAAAACGGCATCAGACGCAATTCATGTCGTGCCCTACGTACCTGTTCCTGGAGACCCCCGTTTGGATCCAAGATGTCAAGGAGTCGGTGACCCCAATGCACGTGGCTCATAGGAAAACCTCGATGCGACCAAGTCAGTCCTAGTATGCCTCCGGGTCACAACGATAGAGGAAATCGTTTGCGTATAGAACGGCTGTTTCTGAATAGCTGATGGAGCAAGTTTCTGTGTCGTTGCAGGCAGCTTTTGGCTTGTCGAAAGCCTTGATGGTTCAGAGTCCCTTTAGGATTGGCCACTCCGAAGGTGTACCGAACTCGAACTGAGCTTGAACTGACTCGCTCAGGAAGTGAGTTCTGTTTAATAATTCTTATACTATGATTGCATGGCCAATCGGGACGTGTCTTGTTAAGAGGTGTTAACAAACAACCCTTAGAACATCATGCATTCTTTCAGATAGATTTGTGGATCAGAAGATATTGATGTGAATGAAATTACTTTAACCTTATTATCTTGTCATGTGTATGAGTGGATGGCTGATTAGCTCGTCACGTAGACTGATTACCAGACAAATGTTGACAATGTCGTGATCCCGAGATCAATCAATCAATCAATCAAATTTTATTTCTAAAGCGCTTTTCAAACAAAGTGTTATTCAAAGTGCTTTTCAAAATGACCCCAGATTCCCATAACAGGTTAAAAACATTAACAAACATATGCAATCACACGCACACAAACACAGACTCACACACACACACGAGTAAAAATTATATTAGGCTGAGTCCAGATGAGCCAAGTAAGGTAACGCAAGATGTCAACATGCACTTGCAGAATCTTTTCTTGCAGCTTGGAATATTAGATAGGAAGACACACAGAGACGGATTAATGTCTGAAGATGACCTGTCTCTGAAAAGACCAAAATAGATGAAAAACTGACCATTTCTGGACGCTACAATAGAAACAAAAGAGTTTACAACTTTCATGAATTTTAGCAGATTAAACATTCTTTTTCATGTGAAATCTGCTTTTTTGTAACTCATGGTCAAAAGCATCATTCAGAGTTGTCTGGGCTTGTCTGCACTCCTTTGTTTAACAGAGAATTCCTACTTTAAAATGATCCTCATTATAATTTTAACTTTTTTTCATCCAAACATGTTCAACAACTTACAGAAACACACTGAGGTAAAGCTGGGATTTCTCATGCAGCACATTTCCAGATAAATAATTTATCAAAGTGTTTCACAAAACGTTAAAAACATCCATAACTGGGTCCAAAGCAAGTTCAAACATCTGCTTTAAGTATCTGTCCACTCTATCACAAAACTATCTCACTTATGTTTATTTCCCTACTTAACCCTCCCACTGTACTAATGGGTGTGCCCCCGCGAGGAAAGTTGACCATTGCGCAGGGTTGATGGTTTATCCCTTGAGGTCCATGTGGCAGGGGTAAGGTGGTGCTCACTCCTCACCCCTGCCACGTGGACCTCAAGGGATAAACCATCAACCCTGCGCAATGGTCAACTTTCCTCGCGGGGGCACACCCATTAGTACAGTGGGAGGGTTAAACCCAGATACATGTCCCCCACCCTACTTATACCCAGATACATGTCCCCCCACCCTACTTATACCCAGATACATGCCAGATTTAAAGTCCCGTAGTCATCATCACACACTGGTTAAAAGTTCTCATTTGACCCATCCCTGAGCGGTGAGCTGCAGCAGTGGCTGCACTCGGGAACTATTTGGTGGTTTAACCCCCCAATCCAACCCCTTAAAGCTGAGTGTCAAGGATGGAGGCCTAGGGTCCCATTTGGTCTTTGTTATGATTTGAACCCCGATCTCCCGATTCTACCCCTAGGCCACTGGGTTCACTAGAATAATCATTTTAAAAATGAAATATCTGATACTTCATTTTATACAATCCTTGTTTTTAGACGAGACAAACTTTACTCTGAAAGTACTACTACTAACAAGTTCATAGTCACACCTGCTTGTATTTATGTAAACGACCATGTTGTTTCCTTTAATTCCATTTCCTTCTTTCCAGTGAAATGAGTCAGTCTGCAGCTACTGCAGCCACCAATGGGAGGTGTTCACTTTCTAATTTTGGATTCAATTTAGGATTCTTTGAGCTTATAATTAGCTTCAGTATTCTGCCTCTCCGCCAAGGGCGGTGGGTATGCATGGGACTGGAGCGCACGCGTGTGCTCACCAAACATGTTGTTGCTTTGTTCTCCGGGGAACAAGCTGAGTCGTGGGTTTTCTTGCTCTTAAAGCTACTGCTGGTGAAGTAACAGCAGGGACCAAAGATGTTTTTTTGTGATTCTGTGTGGATTTTTTGGTACTGAGCCTTATTTTATTTTAAAAACAACGTGAGAGCCAGTTTCCTCAGAACATCTAAAGACCTGCTTTAGTGGTTCTGGTGAAGGTTTCCCCTCCAGTGATGTGATGTAAATTAAACATGATAATTCAGTAACACTTGATCTGTGTCATCAGTTCATTTATACTAACAGACATGATGAAACATCACATGCACAGCTTCCAAAGACTGCACCAGCAGGATGGATGAAAACCTGGATCTGGTGTAAAAGAAGAAGACAGATGGAGACCAGTGAGCCGGCTGGTCCCCACAGGGCTGGCTGTGTTTTTAATAATCCCTCTCTTTTCTCCACCTGAGAGTGCAGAGCCGCTCTGCAGCCTATTTATAGGCGGAAGCCAGCCGGCAGGAAGCGCGGCACAAAAGCTCTGTTGTTCAGTAGCGGCCGGTCACAAGATGAACGGATGTGTTCTCCATTTTCCAGGAAGTGTGTGTGTGTGGTGGGGGTGGGGGGGTGGGGGGGTGGGGGGTGGCATAAATCTAGGTCAAGCTGTAAGATAATTAAATGTTGGAAAGGTTAAACGCTGGGTAGTTTTTAATTCCTCTAATGAGCTGACTACTGCTGAAAATGAGTTTGATTATGGCTTGCTGGGATCGCGCCCTGCCTTCAGATGTTAACAGGAAGTCTTCAGACCAGTAGACAGCAGCATCTTAATTTATCCAGTCATGTAACAAAAAACCCTTTAATTCCTTTTTATGTTGAAGAACATAGCGTGTATCTCCTAGGATTAGTGCGCAATCTGGCAGTGAGATAAGATTAGATAACACTTTATTGATCCACAGCAGGGGAAAATAACCATACAGTAAATCTAAAAAGTAAAATGAATAGCAACTTAAATGCATTGTTTTTGAAACATTTCATTTTTATTGCACATTAAAGGCAGCTGACGCACACGACTAAAGCTTCCCACATCCCGAGTCAAACTAAACAGTAACAGGTTTATTCTGAGGGTTTTGACCCAATTACATGATGCAGCTTATTTCCCATAAACCAGTAAACAGTAACCAACCTGATTAATTTTCTATTCAGCCACTATTTTTATATTAATAACTCGTTCACCAAGTCACTTTGATTTCATTTATGTTAGAAATCAAATAATTGATGATAAATCTGAATTTTCCTCTCATCAGGACCCTTCTATTATCTGAATGTGAGTGACGTGACCGCTGAGAGGAAACGCTGGCGGTGCTTTCACTGTTGTAAACAGGACACCCCCCCCCCCCCCCCCCCCCGCTGCGCTCTGACACCTAAACCTGCTTAGATCTTCCTCTCGTCTGATCTGTGGATCTGTGCTTGTCGTTCACATTTGCTGTGGGGGAACAGCGGAAACAGGATTCAACAAATTTGATCAAGAGGCGACTCATCCATTCAGGCAGAGGCAGACTTTAACACACCTGATGAAAATAAGAAGTGACATTTGTGGATTTAAACATGTTTTTGAAGGCTGCACAAAGAAACTTCATATGCATAAAACACAACAAGTTATGACTGTTGAGGTGGATTTTAATGAAAATTTAAATAATTCAAATAAAAGTCACAAAAGCATCAGTTCCAAAGGGCAGATTTGTCAATTGCTGCTACAAAAACAAGCAACAGTCATTCAACAATCTCAGTTTAGTTGAGTTTGATCAGTTATCACAAAGATCTGTTGTTAGTAGACTCAACAAAGCGGGGATTAAAAACTCTCTGTGCCAAGGCAGAAACCTCCAGACGTGAATAAAACAACACATCAGATATTTCTCACCTAAAGACCAAGTTGACTGAAAAACAGTTTTATACTTATTATTTTTAAATATGACCGGTCGCTCTGAGTTTAACATTCATTTAGTTTATTTATTTAGCATCAAATCACAACCAGACTCGTTGTAAACATTCCACCTGAACCTGCTTATCATTGCACGAAGTTCAGTTCATTATGCCAACTAGTTAAACGTTTCCTATGGAAGAAACCCCAGCAGATTGCATCGAGTCACTGACTTGTGTCAGACTTTACAGAAACCCACATCTTAAGCAAAAGGGCTGCTCGATTAGGACAGAAATGATAATTAGGATTATTTTGACTTTAAATTTAGATCTGGACTATTTAAGAAGTTGTTTGATTAGAATGGATTTGATTGATTTTATTTGTAACATTGCACAGGGCACAATCTGGGAAAAGGAAAAAGAAATGAAAAAAGAAAAACAAGGTGATGACTCCTGGTTTCTCGATCTTCACCCCTAAGCTATGGAATGACCTTCCACTCAAGGTCAGACAAGCACTTTCACTGCCAGTTTTAAGAGTCGGATGAAAACTCACTTTATGCTATTTATGATACTAAAACAATCAGCTCTTTTTGTTTTTATAATCATTTATCATCATTCAAAACCCAGATAGCAATTGTGATTAAATCTCAACTGGTCGAGCAGCCCTACTAAGCAAGCATTTAGCAAGAGTGGAGAGGAAAACTCCTTTTGCAGGATTAACATGAAAAAAAATGTTCTACTCTTATTTCCTGCATTTGCTCCCAATAGAAAATTGATGGGAAACACATGGATTAGTAAATGGACTCATCCATCTTGACTTGTGGCTGTAGTTGATTTAGCTTCCAGGAGAGAGCAGAGTGCGTCTAGTAGAAGCTAACCATTAGCATTGGCATCTCCACAACATGGCAGAACTCCATCAGGCTTGTGTTATTTGTGGAGATAAAACATCAACATTACAGAGCAAATAAAGTCAGTGGTAGGATCATGTTTCATAGACAATCAGAGGCGAGATGTCATCAGTAATTAAGACTCTAAATCCTGTCATCTGAAGATCCCCCCCCCCCCCCCCCCAGGTCAATCCTAGTTCCTGAAACAGGAGCGCCAGAGCTTTTTTACACACAGATCCACTCACAAGGAATTCAGTTATACTAGAGATTGCTGCAAATGCGTTGAAAACATGAGTGAACCTGGTCTTTAATGTAACGTCCCTCCCAGATAGAGGAAGAATTAAAATATAGTGCAAAATACATGTTAAAGCCTTAGCAATGATAAATGTCACGGGGTGCAAAAAGCATCAGCCTAGTGAGATGTCATATCAGACGGTGCATTGATCATTTTGCTTTGCACCCAAAGGAATGAACTTCTTGACGTCATCCAGGCGTCACCGTGACAACACCCCATTTGTCACTGCTGTGACAAAGAGCTGCATGGAAAGAATGGACAGAGACAGGCAGCGTTGTTTAAGGACTGAGGTCACGCTATCTTCTTACTCAGAGGAGCATCGGAGTGTGGACACTGATGTCTGGATGCTGTGAGAGGACAGAGGGGACACTTTTGACCATACAGCACTGCTCAAGGGGACAAGTGATTGATGCATCATGTCTGATGCAGAAAAAAACTCATTAATGTTGACAGAATATTATTACTTAATATAAGATGATTTTATACAAGTGTATTGGGGTTTACGACGTTTAAATGAGATACAGTCAAACTGACTCCTTGTTGCTCCCTTGTTTTTGTTTTTATACCTTTTTATTATAATTTTGAACATTGGTTTTAGAAGTGCCATTGTGTCCACCATTGTTACCGTTTCCAAGGACCACTGGGTCATAAATAGTTCCACCCCAACGCGCTTTCCTCTGTTGCTGTGGAAGCACAACCCTCTTGTTAGGTGTAGACTAGATTAAACTAGATTCAATTTGTCTTGTACAAAGCAGGCACATATGGAATTGAGCCAAACGGCGCTAGCGTCACCCTAGTCAGCCATCTGCCTATCCTCTAAAGCTCCGCCCTCTCAGTCTGCCAGGCGACGCCTCCTTGTGGTGCCTTTTTCAAAATGGAAATGTGGGTGGAGTAAGACTCTGGGACTGATGTTACTCACCTTTTAACACAAAACTAACAGACAAGTTTTTTTTTCAGCTGAAATGGCAAAAACAACTCTGGAAAAATTTATCCATGTCATACCGTATGTTTTAATTTTTAACCAGTAGCATCTTAACTTTAAATATAGCTCAAATGAAGCAGTTCTTTTCAAGTTTTGAACACAAGTTATAAGCTGTAAAAATCCCAATAACGCCATGCGGAGTTAAGAAGTCATCAGTATGGATCGACAGAAGGGTCAAACTTCAGTTGTTTATCAACGGATGAGCTCAGTTTAAAGGTTGAGTATGGGCCATTTTAATAAAAAGCTATATTTTAAAAAAGTAATACCTCCACAGGGCATTTAGAGGTGTGCAGAATTAATGTGTAGTTTCTCCTTTAAAAGCTATGTTTAAAAAAAATAATCACATTTTTATTTTGACAGGCACAACACTGGGTTAATGTTTACATCTACCAGCCAATAGGGGGCACCGTTGTGCTAGAAAGTTTGTTTGGTAAGGCGAGGCTGGGACTGTGTAAAATGGCGGACTATGGCAGCTGATTCTGAGATGGAATCTAGAAGATGTTCTAATGGTAAATAAAAATAAGAGAATAAGAATACCTTTATTTGTCCCTCAGTGGGGAAATTGAATTGTTGCAATGGCTCAAGTACAGCAGGGTAGTAGTGGTAGCACATTAGATATCACACAAGAGTATAGAGCAAATGTAAATACTGTTGTAATATAAACGTATTAGTAGAAATGAGTCCTCCTTACCCTGTACGAATCTATCATTGGACATGGTGCTGGCTGGTCACTTCACATATCGGCAGTGAACCAACACCCAGACGTCTGTTGCACTACCACCTCTAAACACTAGTTTTTGCCAAGGCCGGATTAACCATATGGGCAACTGGGCAATTGCCCAGGGGTCCACGAACTCTAAAGGGCCCAGGGCAGCAAGGGCACAAGCAAAATACTGTATCTGTAATCTCCCGCTTTATATTAAACTAGGGTGACCATACGTCCTGTTTTCCCCGGACATGTCCACTTTTCACACTCTGTCCGGGCGTCCGGACTGGGGGTTCTTGTATTGATGAAAATGTTCGGTTTTTCTTCCAGGAGCAGGGATCGAATTATGGGGGAGCTGTATATCCTACACATCCAGGGGAGCCGGAAAAAAGTTGTCTACCTATTTTACATCATTCATGGACTCTTCTGAGCAAAGAGCACAGAGAGCGGCAGAGCGATGATCGTTGGTGCGCAGCGCTCCAGGCAGCTGCGTCCAGCGCACGGTCCATTCTCAAAGTGGCGCAACCAAAAAACTATAATTAACACACGATCGTTGATGTCCGCACATGTTCTCTACTTTCTGTCTTATTTGTGCCTGAAGCGCTCTGCTACTGCGGAGCTCATCACCTGTGCTGCGGTGATTTCACCTCACTGACGCAGCATCGAAACGCGCTCTCCGCTTTATGGTCAGGAGATCCCTTTGATCTGCTCAAAAGTAACCGATGAGGTGAAAAGGTAAGAATCCAGGCATCAGATTTTCTGGAGAATTAAGAGGAGATGCAGGAAGATGAGAGACAGACAGGACAGGAAAATAGTTAAATAAAAACAAGAAAACAAAACAAAGTGTTGAAAAGTAAAATGTAGGTAGATTTATCCCCACTACACGTTTTTATCTGTATTAAACCATAAGTTACACACATGTTATATTTATACATTTGATACAATTCAGATCACCTTCAAAACTCAAGTCTGTCTTATAGTCACACACCCAGGGCTGTTTCAAGACATTTTGGGGGCCAAGGCAAAACAGAACACCCCCCACCCCCACCCCATAACTGGGCTCCCCAGAAGCCTCTGTGTAATCCATACCCTCTCCAGTAGTAGTGTGTTAAACCGATCCTGAGTTAACCAGCGATACTTTTAAGCTCAAGATGTGCTAACCTGATCATGAAGTGGTCACTGCACATCGAGTGCGCGATTCTTACTCATGACAAAACAACATGAGGTGATCAGCAGGGGCGGATTTAGGACTGAAGAAGATCCGGGGCTTGACACACACACGCGCGCTCACACACACATGTGACACGCACTAGTCAACATCATATATGTCTTGTACCACATAGTTTTTAATCTGAAGCTACATATTAAGCATATTCAGGGCAGAGTATTGTTCCTGTTAGTGTTTAGTGTGAGATGATAGTAAATATTCCCGTTCTTTCTCCATCAACTTTACCTGATAGTAAGCTAACTTTAGGCAAACCAGCAGCACAACAAATATTTTCAAATAAGACTCACAAACCTGAGTCAGCACCCGTCTCATCAAAGCTGGGGTTCTGTCATTGTACTTTTGGTCTAAAAAACTTCCTTATGTCCATCTTCACTCATGCGTTTCAGGCAGAGAGTGTAGAAGAAACCGGCTGCTGAAGGGCTTCTTCTTCAGTGGTGGAGGCTCAGGCAGGCTGTATACAAACTACTGCCAGCTCCTCCCTCTCTGTTGGACTTTGGTACTGCATGTTACTTCCGCGATTTGGATCCGGGGCTTTTCATAAAACATCCGGGGCTTCAGCCCAAGTAGCCGGGCCTAACGCTGCCCCTGGTGACCAGTAAAGAGTGTAAGGTAATTTGTGTGCTCCACAGAAACACAACTCAACTGAAAAATGGTGGTGTTGCTGGACATTTTACTCAGTTTAATGGCTTTTTGGCTGTGTCTCAATTCAGGGTCTGCATCCTTCGAAGGACCCAGCCTACTCGGCCGACGTGGGCTGGGTCCTCCGTCGGCCGGGTAGACCGGATGTTAACGGCTGTGAATTTGGACAGGCCTAGCCTTCATGAATTCCCGCCTCTCCCTCTGCGAACGTTCCGTCGCCTAGCAACCCTGGAACCGCTGAGCAGAAGGGAGAAGGAACTTTAAACGATGGAGCACGAAGTTTTATTTAGATCTTTAATCATTTCCTTGACTGTTGGAGAGCTAATTCGGAGAAAATACTTTCGACTAGCTGAGCCTGAGCAAAGATGTGATAATAGTTTTTAATACTTTCTAAGGGTCTTAATTTGACCAAAACCCATTTATCACCTTTTAAGACTTTTCAGACCCAGCGGGATACCCTCTAGTAAACAATTCTCATTTGTAAACCAAAATAAAATTCAAGAGTTTAATGCAGAACTGATTTTATTTAGATATTTCTTTTATATGTACATGTTTAATCCTTCTTAACCATTTTTTTCTAGCAAAGTAAAAAGCCTGTCAAAATTCTCCCTTCTCTCCTGTGCCCTCTGCCTCCCTCTGCAGCCTCATGTCCTCCCTGATCAGCTCCAGAAGCTGGTCATCGCTGTCACCTTCCCCTGGATGCCCATTTTCTCCAGAATAGTCTTAACAAACATGAAAGAAAAGAAACAGGAAGAGAAAAGAGGACAACGAGTTATTCCTTTCATGTTTTCGCAGAAAAAAATAAACTCAAACGAGTTTTTAAAATATGAGATGTTATTGTACCTCCATGCCACAGCCGCCGAATACTTTGCTCCGGTGATCATGTGGTCCATCTTCGCCCTAAGCTTAATAACTTCCCTGGTTTTCTCTTTTGTCCCTAAAATACAAACTTCTATTAAAATCAGGGGGAAACGTAGCGGGAGAAGTACGACACCGAGCGGCCGAACATACGAGCCGAGACCGCAATACAAGCACTTTTACTGTAACATTTCTAACTAAAATAACATTCATGTATCACAAAAAGCCCTTAGCCCTTAACCTAACAATTTTTCAAGTTTATACTGACATTTATATGCGCAATCCTCTCCGACAGCTCCCGCTTCACTGTCCGCCATTGTTTTTAAGTTTTTCTGCCGGCCGGCCCGCAAGGCATCTTGGGAAATGCTACCTATTGAAGGATACACCCGACCCATCCTTCATTCAGGCGAAAAGAAGGCCGGATTCGTCGACCGCATTTGAAGGAGTCTTCGAATTGGGACAGGCCTAGTTGCGGCGCTGTGACGTAACCGGCCGACGAATCCGGCCGACGTAGGATGCAGACCCTGAATTGAGACACAGCCTTTGTCAGACTCTGAACCAGGAAATGGCTGCAGGCCCTAAAGCACAAGGCAAAAAAACTCTGGAGCAACCAGTGACTCCGCCCCCTAGCCAATCAGCGGCCAGAATCACGATGCCGGCCAACTCAGCCTTGCCAGGTACCTCAATGGAGTAGGGACTAAAAATAGAGGAGAAAGTAGTAGAGAGAAAATACCGAACCGTGCCCTTGGGATCCGTGGTCGGGCCGAGCTGCGTCGGTCCGAGTTGCTCTGAGTGGTGTTCCTGGAAAACCACCTTTAGATTGCACATACCCCATAAATACCAGCAAGTGCTCCAGAAAACTAGATAAAGTCTGTTCAGGTTAGATTTCTCTGGCTGATGCTCATTTATAATCCAACACTGGCTACTCGGTTAGTTTCCATTTTGACCAGTTTGGGGGCTGACGGTGAGAACCAGCATATCTGTTTAATAGATGCAGCATTTTGGTCTGCTCAGAGTTATGACATCCTCTCTGCCCTTCACTCTGTGCCTGTCACACACCCACAGTACAATTCAATTCATCACTGTACACGTCAGGCTGCAGCTTTATCAGTGTCTCCTCCGCAGCAGTGTTTTCAAATCATCTCCCTGTGCTCGCCATCAATCACTCGACACGCTCAGAAAGATACTGGATGAAAGGGACGTCTGTCTCTCTATCTCCGTCAGCATACCTCACACATTCAGTCTTCATGGTTCATGCAAGCCTTCTGCTTTGAAGGATCTTAATAACATCCTCGTTGTTATGAGTTTGTTGGTTGTTTCTGTCCTGTAGATGGATTTGAGCATCACTGTTTATTCTTTATTATGTGTTCATTTTAAAACCAGCTCAGTGGCCTAGTGGTAGAGTGTCCGCCCTAGGATTGGGAGATCGGGGTTCAAACTGGTCAGGTCATACCTAAAGACCTAAAAAATGGGACCCAAAGCCTCCCTGCTCGACAGTCAGCTAAGGGGTTGGTTTGGCGGGTTAAACCACCAAATAGTTCCCGAGTGTAGCCACCGCTGCAGCTCACCGCTCCCCACGGGGATGAGTGAAATGCGGAGATGAATTTCACCAGTAATGTTGGCTATGGGACTTTATTTTCCCAAGAGACATATTATGTGACTCTTCCATTTGCATCCTTTTACGCTGGCATGTGAGTCTCTACTGCCTCTAAAAACACTCAGAATGTGAAAAAAACAAACAAAAAAACCATCCATTTTCTGTTGGTGTTTGGTTTTAGAAATTATGTGACCGAAACCAAGCATTTAAAAAAATGTCCCTGTTTATGACATCACAGAGGACTTTCCACAGCTCTGCCTTGAGCCCCTCCCAGATATTGGAGCTTCTCAGCTTATAGCAGCCTGAGTGGGGATGGGTGGGTGTGGCCAGCTCTAGCTTGTTGAAATCCATACTATGAAACTTCTTCTTATTTTAAAATAATGTTCATGAGCCAGTATGTGCTAAAATGACACTGTACAAGGTTAATAAAATGTCATTCAAACCCCCACTGCTCCTTGGGGCAAGAATATCACACTTGCAACTTCAGAGTTGGTAAACCACTACCTGTTAGGTCCCACTTTAGTTAGCAACATGGGTCTGACATCCCAGTGCTGAAGTCTGCTTCCATTACATTTCCTGCATGTCTTAGATTGTGAACACAGCTGATTTGTTTAAATTTGTGATGAATCAGTCCTGTAGACACAAATGAAAACTGAGGAGTCATTTTAGCAGTTGGTTGAAGGCGTTGAAAAGATATACACACAGCGAGGAGAAGAGTTTTACTTTTGCTTTTACAACAGTAGATTAATAATGGGCACTAGGGGGTGCTAAAAGCAAGCCATAACGGCATAGTTTCCCTTTAAAGTGACAGAGCCCTGAAAGACTCATTCTGGAAGGTACAAAAACTGTCAAAAATAAAACTGCTGAAATTGTTTCATGTGAGAGGGATTTAGTGCAAAAAAGCTTCATGAACATGTTTTGTATCAACCATAGACTTCTTTAAAAAGTCACAATATGTCTACTTTTAGTATTAATATTGGAGGTCAGTCCTTTTCAAGATGGCTGCCACAGCTAACTGGCTCTTGCAAGCAAAAAAAAAGCTCTAATACTGTCGTTTGAAAGCGTTTGTGCCAGACATTGTTGTTGATAGTCATTTACAACACATACTTGGAAGACTACACAAGACATTATAATATTGAATGAAAACCCACATTTTATTTTGAGATTTGAATAAAATACAAATAATATAATTATATGTCAACATAAGATGGTCTAACTGAAGATCATTTAGTGTAGCTTAGCTTTTTGAACTGATCCACCATGATCTAAATAACTTTTTTTTTTCTATTATAGGTTTCACCTGATTGAAGATTTGTCCTACGAAGATGTGAAGAAATGTTACAGAGGCTCGGTGAGTTGGTTCTTGCTTTTAGTGAAAGTCCCTCTGATTCAAGTTGAAATAGTTTTAACAAACAAACAAACAAACAAACTTTATTTATAAAGCGCCTTCTGCAACCCTGTCAGGAAGCCCAAGGTGCTAAACATGGAGTACAAATATAGTGAATAAATCAAAAATAAAAGCAATTCAGAAATAAAAGCAATTCAAATTACAAAATACAAATTAATATCTATAATAATAGTACAACAGCACTAAAATAGCAAGTTTCATCTCAGTAGTGCTCGATTTGGAAATTGAAAATAATACATTATTCAGTATTTACAAATCATTTTGAAAGTCATGGGATTACAATAACCAATTCACCTAAATAACATTACCGTGGCACAAATTAACCCTCTAGCACCATGTTAATTGGACTTGGGCTTTCCTCTCTGCACCCTCCTTCTGTAACACTAGTCCTGAGAACAGGAGCTTTCTCCTGTGTGACCTATAAATAGAGATAAAACCAGGAGCGGTGCAGAACAACAGACTGAACTAGTTTACATTAATACTGTGAAAGATGAGATACAGAGCGGGACAAAGCCAGAAAAATACCTGGAAAAGCCGCAGCAGGGATATTGAAAGTGGGAGGAGAGTTGGAGACATGACAGAGGAGAAATAAAGGAGATCTCTTGTGTTCAGGGAGGAAAATGTATGAAATTTAGGACGAACACTAAAGAGAGGAAGAGAAAGTGTCAGAGTGAGGATGGGGGAGGAGGAAAAGAAAGAGTTCAGGTGAGAGAAGTGAGGAGTAGCTGGGTTTTTAGAGCAGAGAGATGGACTGTGTGTGTGTGTGTGTGTGTGTGTGTGTGTGTGTGTGTGTGTGTGTGTGTGTGTGTGTGTGTGTGTGTGTGTGTGTGTGTGTGTGTGTGTGTGTGTGTGTGTGTGTGTGTGTGTGTGTGTGTGTGTGTGTGTGTGTGTGTGTGTGTGTGCGCGCAAAGGAAAGGGGAGAGAAGAGGAGGGAGGGTGTATGCTGGTAGCTGCAACGTCTAGAGTCACTGAAGGTGTATTTGAGACAGAAAGAGAGCGTTGTAGTTGGGAACAAGCTCAGTGGTTGTAAACTGAGGCGTTAGTCTGTAGAGTGTGTGTTTAAGTGTGTGAGTGAGTGTGTGTGTTTGTGTGCGTGTGTGTGTGTTAGCATTAGAGTCAGATGTTTTTATTTGTACATTAATGTTAGAGCTAGTTCAGTCCTCAGCTGCAGCCCGTACTGACCGGCGACAGGGGACAGTGTGTATCTTGCAGTGGCTTGCTCCAGGCCTTGGATGTGCGCGAATGTGTGTGTGAGTACGGTGCCAACGTGCTGAGCCTGGTGCAGAACTCGCGTCCTCTGAGGGAGAGGGTTGTTTCTGCGTTGAGTGGAGCCGGAGTGGCTGGAGGAGCTGGTGTGGCTGGCGCTGTGCAGGCAGGCCGCTCTACCAAGGAGCTGCTCATGACTCTGCCCTGTCCCTCTGCACAGACTGTCAGCAAGTACAACTCGCAGTACCACAAACTGTTCCCATGTGTGCCCATGGATGAGATCCTCATGAAAGGTACCGTACGCTTTATAACTGTTCTGAGTCTTTAGGCGGTTCCATGTTTGTTAAAGCGTTCCTATACAGACCTGAGATTTTAACATGCACTAATCCTGTCATTTAATTAATAAATAAATGGTTAGAAATAATAAAGATGTTATCCACATCAATTAAAGCAAGTTACCTAATTTTGTAGGTAAAATAAATTAATTGTGTTTAGGATGAACCCTTTATCAGTTCAAAATTAGCAAAACAAGTTACTTTAATTGTCTTTCATCTTAGAGTCTTATGAGGATTTATTTTTTAAAAAGTACAAATGATCTAAGTTCTGACTTATCATTGTAAACCAGTAAAGCCACCAAATAGTTCCCAAGCACAGCTAAAATTACAGTGTGTGATGATGGTGTGTGTGGACTTTCACTTTACAGTGAGGCTCCCCTAATAACCATCTAATAACTAGTTTAGAGATATGTTAATAACTAAACTGCAAACACTATATGTATCAATATTAAGTGTTTATTATGCATTAATCAAGAGCAAGAATGAGCAAAACTGACTGGTCACCAGTTTATTCATTCTAGAGTTGATATATTAAACATTTCAGACTAACTTATTAAAACTCAGTCATCGTTGACCATAAATAAATGAGAAGAGTGAGTCTGCATAATGCAGTGCTAGCACTATGCTAACATATTTACAAAAGTTCATTGTGTTTACTTGGTAAATTGGTCTGAAAGATTTAATAAAACTGTTCCAGATGGAAAACAGAAGTGGCTCACTGTTTGGCATATTTATTGTATAAGAAACACTTATTGAGTCAAAGTTTTCCAGATTTGATAATAAAATATCTATAAACCATTTATTAGACATTTATAAGTAAACCTTTGTAAAGTGGTTTGCCATGTCTATTCCAGCTCAGTGGTCCCGTGATAGAGTGTCTGCTCTGAGACTAGGAGATTGGAGTTAAAATCCTGGTCGGGTCATACTAAAGACTTAAAAATAGGACCGAATGCCTCCCTGCTTGACACTCAGCTTGGTTGGATTGGGGGGTTAAACCACCAAATAGTTCCTGAGCGCAGCCGTGTCTGCAGCTCACCGCTCCGCATGGGGATGGGTCAAATGTCGAGGATAATTTTCACCACATGTGTGAAGTGTGTGACAACTATGGGACTTTAAACTTTAATTTATAAATACACACTCCGTAGACTATGCATGCTATAATGAAAGGTTCTTACAACTCTTATTTTAAATGATGGCAGTAGTGTGTAGTATACGCTTGTATAAAAACATTTTTACCTCATCACATTACACACTACACTCCAAAGACATGTAACTGTACCAGATATGGACTTTTTTTTGTCTTCTTCCTTTTTCTAGTGTACTCCTGTGCTCTTCTCAGAGATATCCTTCTGCAAGGCCGCCTTTATATTTCTAGAAACTGGTTGTGTTTCTACGCCAACCTCTTTGGGAAGGATATCAAGGTACAAGTGAACTGATTCGTCCGACAGGCTGAACGCTCGACTTTACAAGAAGTCAGTTAGAATGATGAGCCTTCTAGATGTTTCCCGGTGTTTCCTGCAGCCTTTAACAGATTTTGTGCCTTTGATGTTGTGCATTGTACCTTTTCTTTCATTTCCTATAAATACCCTCTCCTGAGATTTCAGTGACAATAAGCCACTTATTCAGCTGCATTCTCCACATTGTGGCTCAAATCACAAACGTTTCATGTTACCTGCTGGTCTTCTGCAGAGATTTTTCCTCCAATCGAATTACATCAGCTTTGTTTACCAGTTACTTTCTCTTCTTTATTTTGGGAGTGAAATCATCAATTAAAACAGTGTTTTTCTCCCTGTGTCCCTTCTGCTCAGGTGGCTATTCCTGTCATTTCTGTGAGGCTTGTGAAAAAGCACAAGACAGCCGGCCTCGTGCCCAATGGCTTGGCAATCACAACAGACACCAACCAGAAGGTACACACTTCAATCGCACTTGCTCCAAATTAAAATGCTAACACTGATTAGCACAGAGTGGCTGCATTTTCCCACAAGAGCAGGGATGGAAAAGAAAACCACCTACCTGGCTTTAGATGGAACCAGAGCAGGGTCTAGCTAGCGCATGTTACTGAAGGGGTTTTCACTCATCAACACAAGTTTATAGAAAAATACAAATTTTCCGTTTTTCATCTGATTTAATTTTGTTTATCCTCAATTTAATCTTTTACCAACACAAACTGATGTAATGTTTTCACAGTAAAGCTTCGACGTTTCAGAAGCATCAGTGATGACAGAATGATGATTAAATACGCTGTCACTGACCTTTCCTGCATAGAGCTGAAAGCAGAACAATCCGTTTGACAAACTGTGTTCCACATTAAAGCGTTTTGATTCTCTGAAACAGTTTTGACACAAAGGACTTTAGCTAATTTTACCTTTTGCCTGGAAATGTTTTTTATGCTGCATGTTATTTAGACATTAATGCGTGGTGCTGTTAAAAAGGTCAGCAGAGTTCTTCTGTTTTTGCCTTTTTTGTACTGAAATGCACAACAACCAAAGATAATGTGATATGAATACATAAAGCTGTTTTAAAATCTTGAGTTAATCTATGAAAGGATAAAAACTGTTTAAACCAACCGGTCTTTTGTCAAAACTAATTATGAGGAAAGCTAAGATTAATTTCACCCTCAGGCCTGACTTCTGTCTGACCTGTAGAATAAAACAATCGCTTTAGTAGAACCTGACCACATGAAGAAAGCTAAAGGATCTCAAAAAGTAAAATGTCTATTCAAGAACAAAAGAATCCAGAACAGTAACTAAAGCAGAGTGGATGGTTCTACATGAGAACAAGACCAACACAAAAGAACACGAAAGCCTGTTTCACATTCGCACAAAACATCTAGATCACATGTGTCAGACACAAGGCCTGGCCCGTGGAGCATTTTTATGTGGCCTGCGAGATGAATATAAAAAATATGTTAAAACTGACCCGCTGGCCAAATTTACCTCAAAGACTACAACTCCCATGTTGCTTTGCAGCGTTAGCGCAGAGCCGAAGCGCCCCCTCCTTTGTGTTTTTTCCAGCGACTGCTGCCGGTGTCTGCAGCTCCAACAAACTAAACACTCCCCTCTCTCAGCGCCGAGTTTACTCAGCTATTTTCTGACATTGAAGCCCAGAAATGGAGATTTTAACCGCTCAGTAATGTGTTCACAACTGAAAGAGAAAGTTTTCCAACTAACATCCAGACAGAGCTGATATAACTCCAGTGAGCAGCGACACGTTCAAACCAGCATGACTCTGTGGCTGCTGTAGTCGTGTTTCCTCCCCGACACACAACAACGTGGTCAAGCTGCTCAGACATGTTCATCAGCACAAACCTATGTGAGCACCTGTTGTCATCTAATGTTGTCATTATTGTGATGAAGATGAACAAAACAACAGGAGTCTCCTCCTCAGCTGAGAGCCCAACCCCATGATGCAGGTATCTGGCTGGAACAGGTGAGCATCACAGTAAACCAGTGGAGCAAACTGAGCTTTAAATATGTTGGTTTTCTGCTCTTTTTCTGCTCCAAAACATGAAAGTTAACAGGTGAGATGTAGCATTTTCATTTAAGATAAGATTATATTTTTATTTTGTTGTTGGCCCGTGAGAAAAGATTTAACCTACAGTAAACAGGAAGTGGAAAGGCTGCAGATAGGTGAATAGAATAGAAAATCCCTTTATTGTTCCTCAGTGGGGAAAGCTAGATGTCACAGCAGCGATGACACGTATTACAGGAGAAAAAAAGAGAATAAAAAATAAGAAAAATGAATAAACAAAAAGAAAACATAAATCCTGAATAGATTTTAAAAATGCTGATTATACCACAAGTAATGAATACCACTGATGCCTTTTATTTAAAACTGACTTGCTCGTGTGTAATTTGGTTATTCCACATTCGTGGTTAATGCAAAAATAAGTTTGTTTCCAAATGAAAAGGTTCAAAATTGCATATATGTTGATAAAGAAAATGTGTAAATTTGCCATCACTTAAGAAAAAAAAATTAAGTTTGGCCCTCGACTCCGTCCCAGAGTTTCATTTCGGCCCAGTGTGAATTAGAGTTTGACACCCCTGATCTAGATTACACCAAAACTTATGATGGGACAAGAAGTGGGACTTTCTGGAAGGTGTGTGTGTCTCTTTACATCTGGTGTCAGTGGAGCCCCCAAGGGGTGGCCAGCAGGGGCCATGCCACCCCCCATCCCCCTTAATAAATTACTTTCAAGTTCACACAAACCGTGCATTTGTAAAAACATCTATTTTAATAAAGTTTTAATGAATAATTCGTTCAGTAAATCACAATAAAGCACAAGTATGTCACTGAGAATCACCATGAAAAAATATCAATGTTTTTGTGGATTTTTATATTGAAACATCAGGCAAACGAAGCAAAGAATTGAAACAATAACTGAAATGTATTTGTTTATTTCGGAGGTTGGCGGTTAATGCGTTGGAAGCATAAGCTTTTTGTTTTTTAATTAAACAGAGTGACAAACTAATGCACAGCAACAGATCACACTCCCCTGGAGTTAACACGGGGACCAATTAGGCTAAAAATCCTAAAGGAGAAAGTTTTGACCTTTGGCCTTTAACTGAATCTCATACTTAAGCTTTTTAGCTCTGTGACAATATTGAAATTTGTTTGTTGACCTGAAATATTTAAGTTCTGTTAAAGGTTCCATATCATGCTATTTTAAATATTTGAGAGCAAAGGTAGGCACAGCATATGATAAAATATTACCATTAGCACTACTGAGATGTCATTTATCTTAAATATGAGTTTGTCAGCCTGAATTTGAACCCAGAAATTAAAGTCTTTTTTTCAGTGAAACTCGGCCCACGCCTGCTCTGACAAAACATGCCTACAACAGCATCTTAGACCATCCAGTTACTGTAATTGTTATGGTAATCCGGTACTTAAGGTTTCTGCGTGCCATTTCAGTTTTGCCATGTGCTGACGTGGGTTCGAATCCTGGCAGTGTTGGCTGTAGCTGAACACAGCTGAAGCAAACTTCATGTTTTTATATTTTAGATTTATTGATAATTTTCTGCAAAATATTTAGTGTCTCTAAAGATTTTTGAATTTGGTCGTTTACTCTGCTCACCTCACATGGACTCACACTAGCTAAATAAGCAAAGAAGGGGAAAAAACAGATTAGTCCTTATATTGTAAACTGTCAACCAATGAAGGATTGAAAACACGCCAGCCCAGCACTCTAACCACTACCAAGTCTGCTACATGACACCAGTCGCCTAAGCCATGTATCCTGTGCTGGCTAGAGGAGACAGGTTTCAGACCAAAGAAGAGCAGGGCCTGATGATGAGACTAGTTTCCATTGATGTTTTTCAAGATTTTCAAAGTAAAGCACAACATTTGCAGCTGAAACTGGAAAATGCATGAATGCAGCCAAATGAATTTGTTTGTTTTTTCGATGAAGAAATAATATCACATGGTAAAAACTCCAAAATGTGGATTTGCCATTACGTGGCCCCTTTAAATACTTATACGTTTTATTAGATCATTGAACAGATATGTGAACATATCTTTTTGTTACTTCTTGAGCTCACAATGATAATGTGAATTATTTCTAATATTTCTACAGTATGTATTTGTCTCTCTGCTATCAAGAGACAGTGTGTATGATGTCCTTCGCAGAATCTGCACACACCTGCAGGTCAGTGAACACACACACAGGCATGCATGCACACACACACACACACACACACACACACACACACACACACACACACACACACACACACACGGAGTTAAAGAGGTGATTGCTGTTCTCTCTCCAGGTCAACGGGAAGAGTCTGAGTTTGAAACAGTTCATGGAGGAGCCGACTTTATCCCTGGTGAGAGACATGACTGTGAAAGGGAGAAGCTGTTTGTTTCTAGCCATGATCCAGTCTTAAAAAATGCAAAGATAAAAGTAATTATTGGTGTGTTTTGTGGGACGTGGATTGCTTCAAAGCCGAGGGCTGACTGTACCACCTCACTAAGACAGCATCCATCCATCGTTGTGTTGTAGTGAATTATTCCCCAAGTCTACAAGATCAAAGAGCCGTCTCAAGTCACCTTGTTTGTGTGTGTGTCTGTGTGTGTGTGGCTTCTCTGCAACAGAAAAGCTTTTGTATTTAACAATATTAGGTTATTTTTGCATGCTTGTCCTTGATCATTCCTCAGGCCACTCTTTTAATAATGTAGGAAACAAAGGTGTTTTTTCATGAAGCCTTAGTATTATGGTGGTAGTTCAATAGTGCTTTGGTGACATCTGACCCAGATCATGTAAAGCTGATTAATTATTTTACATTTGATAGTAATAAATGGTTCAGATATCGTTTTTATGAAGACTTTATTTGTGTTGCTTCTGCATGATCTGATATAGTTTTATCAGTTTTTAAATATTCGTATCTTTTAACTGATGTACAGCAATTATAAAACCATTAATAAAGAAAAATCTGGAGAAAAATGTTCTTGTTTGTTGAGAATATTTAGCAGCAGGGTTACCCCGGGTTTATTACAGTCTCTTCTTCTGTCTGCTGTACTACAGGATGAGTTCCCAACTCCAGACGAGTTCCCAGTTGTTGATGAATTCCCATCAGTGTTGAAGTGGAGAAGGAAACCCTCGGTTGTGTCTGTGTCTTCCTCCCTTCCCGACCTCCTGGGGAACTCCACTGGGGGTCTGGGAGCTGCAGACACACCCTACAAGAGCGAGCAGCCGCTGGAAGGTGATTAATGATGGTGAAGGGGTGTTTTACTGAGGTTAGGATGTCTTGATGGGGCTGTTCATGTCACTGGTAGTACGAGAACAAAGGTGTAACTGCTGGTTGTTTTCTGTGTGTGTGTGTGTGTGTGTGTGTGTGTGTGTGTGTGTGTGTGTGTGTGTGTGTGTGTGTGTGTGTGTGTGTGTGTGTGTGTGTGTGTGTGTGTGTGTGTGTGTGTGTGTGTGTGTGTGTGTGTGTGTGTGTGTGTGTGTGTGTGTGTGTGTGTGTGTGTGTGTGTGACTGAGAAACTGGAAGCAAATGAATAATCTTTGTTTGGATTTTCTCTTACGCAACAATGCATTAAGCTCCAAGTGGAGATTAAATCATGTGGTGGCTTTTATTAAAAAGCTTTGAGCCAATGCAGATTAAGTTGATATTATCACTGAGTCAGCCATCAAAGGTGTCTGAGGACAGTTTAACGTCTCCATGGAGACTAGTCCCAGGGATGTTTTCTTTTGGTATATTAACAAAGTCAGTGTTGAATCTCCACAGCTCAGAGGAGCCATGCATTTAGAGTGTGATGGAACTTTGGGTTTTCTCACACCTAAAAAAGTAATTATTCCTGTCATTCAGCACCTGGTTCTGGTCTGTGGGGCCTTACATGGACAAGCACCATCATACATTGGTGATCTTCTCGGTCCCCACACCCCCAGCAGGTCCCTGAGGTCCAGTGACCAAAGCCTACTGGCTAAAGACCAAAGGTGACAGATCATTTGCTGCTGTGGCCCCCAGACTCTGGACCTCTCTCCCCCTGAGCCTGAGATCAGTGGACTCACTGGTCTCCTTTAAAATCAGCTGAAAACTCACCTGTTCAAGCTGGTTTTGTTGTGACCTGCATCACCATTATCTCCTTATTCTGCTCTTTCTACCTATTCCGCCTTTTCCAGATCCACAGATTTCCCTTTCCTATTCATTTTATCTCTCCCTTTTATTACATTTTTTAATCACAACTTTTATTTATTTTTGTCACTTTAAACAATTTCTAATCATTTTATAAAAATCTTTTTTTTATATTTGAAATTGTTTGTTTTTGTGAAGCGCTTCATGACTTACTTTGAGAACCGCTATAGAAAAGATAGAAAAAAAGATGGAAAACTTTCTTTCTTTCATGAAAAGGTAATGAATCGGTTGGAAAACCTTTTGAATCACACACACTGTAAAGGTGATAATAAACCTAACATGTATTCATTCTTCTGTAACAACAGGCTCAAACATAGCTTTGATTTGTCTATAGCCAATATTATGTAAATTTAACATGAGATCCCACATGCGTGGTTGCCTTTAGAGCACAGAAAGTTCCAATCTGACAATTTGCCATAAGATGGCGGTATATCCTTCATACTGGAACCTTTTCGAGATGTTTTCACTTGAAGAGTGCAACTTGTTTTGGTTTCTTACCCTGGAAAAGTTTTTATCTGGAATAAATGCATGTCAGAGTTTGTAGGCTGCAGCAGCAGTCATCCACAACAGGTGGGTCGAGGTGGAACATGTAGCACATTTAAGCTGTGTGTTTGTGTGTGTTCCAGATCGAGGTCTGCAGACAGATCGAGGTCTTTTATCAGAGCCAGTGGCAGAGTTGGGCCAGATGGAGTACCAGCTGCTTAAGTTCTTCACCCTGCTGTGGGTACACACACACACACACACACACACACACACACACACACACACACACACACACACACACACACACACACTTTAAAATTATATCAAAAGTATTTTTTAACAATTATGTCTATTTATTAAAATTTATAAAGTTTATAAATGTTGCCACCAATTATTGATATAAAATGAGTGGCTTCTTGGGAAAACAGTAAATAATTTATTAAAATGTAGAATTTGGCTTATTAACATTTTTGCCGTTTACTCTTCTTACTCCTTTAACCCATGCACTTGATGCACATTTTAGTCTTCCTTATAAGCAGGCACTGAACTACAATAAAGCTAATAATAATAGAAATATAATAACGATAACAGTAGTGGGGATGGCTAGTAAACAAAATGTTTCCAAAGGCATAGGGATGTTTAAGTTAATATTTAAACATACTTTATATTGATAACATTATTTTTACATGATAGATTTTTGCATATTATACCTTTATTTTTCCAAATAAATGTTATTACCAAAGGTTTCATCATTTTTCTTTTCTTTTGTAGACATTTAAGTAGATTTTTATTCTGTTGGCTCATGTCAACATTTACAATGAAACACTGCCCTCTAGTGACCATCAGAAGACTAGGCAGCTATTTAATTCTCCACCCTGACCAGTGTCCAAGACCGGGCAGGACCCCCAACCCTAATCACCACCTGCATGTACACATTAAAGGTTATTAATTACTAACTTGATGCAGAGTTACAACTCATATGCAGAGTTTTGATCCACTGCTCTGCATTCCAACTAAGTGGTGTGCAATCCTAGTCGCAGAGGTTAATCCAGCATGTTTTAGCCGTTTCCCTGCTTTAACATGCCTGGATTGAATCAGTAGGTGATTACCAGACCAATGCAGAAGTTAAAAGTACATTAATGAGGCGAGCCAACTCAGGTGTGTTGAAGCAGGGAAACATCTAAAGGTAGCAGAGTGGTGATGCTCAGGAACTAGGAATGGGCACCACTGGTCTGTAAATGATATTCTTTATTTTATTCAGAACACATTTGCCTCTTTCTCTTCTTCTCCATCAGCATCCTCCTCCTCATCCTTTCATCCTGCTATCTGGCCTTTCGTGTTTGCAGTCTGGAACAGCAGCTTTCGTTCCTCAGTAACCCAAATCTCCCCCTGAGAGAGAGGTAACACGTCAGCAGCCATCTTTATTATTTAAAAATATAGTAAAGCAATAATTAAGCTAATATGCAAAACTGGAGAAGGGGAATTTTACTCTCTAGCAATTGTTTTTATATAAGACAAGTACAACCACATGGGGCGCCATTTATAAAGTCAGAGTCATAATTTAAAAGCACTATTTTGGGTTATTTGGTGCATCATAAGAAAAGAAAATGGGAGTTCATTTTTCTAAATCAGATTTTCACTATGTTATTCATACATTTATATAAATGTTAAAGTTATCAACTATATATTTAGTTAGCAAGCTAAATATTTAATTTGGATTAAAATATTTATTTACAAACAAAATATGTAGCTCCAAAAAAAAAATTATTTCCCAAAATAAATATTTAGATCCCAGCTAAATATGTAGTTTGTGAACTACATATTTAGCTCCAAATTAAATGTTTAGTTCATAAATTAAATAATTTTTAAATAAACTAAATATTGGTCTGACCTACATTTTTAGTTTATAAAATAATTATTTAACTCCAAATTAAATATTTAGTTTTAAAACAATGAACTCCCTTTTTTTTCTCTTATGATGGTCTAAATAACCCAAAATATCGCTGTTAAGTTATGATTGTTATGACTGCGGCCCCCCATAATACTGAGTCATTTCAAACTAACTGAAATGTTCAGATATTTATAATAAAAATAGCTGAAATCATGTTTGATCACCCTGCTCTCTCTCTCGCTGCAGGTAGCCACCAGCTCCCTAGTTTAAACCACCAAACTAATTCTCGTTGCCTCACCATGCTCGGCCCTCCTGAGCAGATCTAGGACCAGCTTAGAGCTCAGAGCAGACCGACTCCTTTCCACGAAGCAGCAGCAGCACAAGGAGGAGCTGCGTCCTCAAGACGCCAGGCAGCAAAGGAACCGTCCCGCTGAGGATAGAGTTCTGATCTCTGATCACTTCCAGACTATGCAAGCAGATTGATTATTTCTGAGTAGGAAGTAGATTTCATTTTAGAATCGGATCGTGTGCACTCATCTTAGACACGTCACATTTAACCACACCGTGTCTCAGCGTAAGGAGAAACAGAGAAGCTGGGTTTTCCCGTTTGAGGCTCTGGTGACGATCAGATGGGTGATGGAGGTTAGTGGTTGGTGACGGAGGAGAGATAATGAAGACACTTGAAAAGTCACCTATGTTTTTACCCATTCATAACATATTTGACTGACTGAGTTTATTTCATGTTTTTAGAGGGAATATTTAAACTAGCTAATGATGCACTTTTTAAGTTCAATCCTTTTGGATGGAGAGCCCGAGTCTCCTCCCCTTCCGGTCGGCTCATGGGTCTCCAGAAAAACTAAAACATGAAAGCAAGCGGGGCTAAAAGAGCTATTTTCTAATCCGCTTAGCCTTACGCCCTGAATCACACATATGTTATACTTCCATTCAAATGAAAAGTAACAAAGTGTGATTTGACCACACCAGTCACGTACTTTAAGATTCATCAGCTTGTATTATTACGACTACAAACCAGATGTCGGTACGTCGCATATATGACGTCACCACAGAATCTCCTCTACCCTAGCGTAGCTGCTACTTACCACATGGTCGGATCTGTGGTGGTTCCCTCCTGAACGTAGGATTTGAAGTTCGTTGAACTTGCAGCCATTTTCTCTCTGTTTTTCTCCCTGTCTGGTTTGATGGCGTCAATTTTCGTGAAGCGCATTTGTAGTCCTGGACTTATTTTCATACAAAACCTAAAATAATGTTTCCCCCGTTAGAAAATAAGTGCTTTCTTGGCATCAAAATGCATCTTTAAAATTCACGGACATCAAATGTGAAATCCGTAGCACGTAACGAGCAGAATTAGATAGTAGTGCCATTGACTTGCATTCATTTTTTCATTCTTCCGGGGACCCGTGGCCCAGAAGTAGATGGGCGTGACTTAGATGGAACATGAAAGATTTTTTAAAGGTACTCGACTGAAGGTATTTATGGAGGGGCATAGATGTTTTATGACATCAAATGGAGTAAAATATCTCCTGAGGGCTAGTGTTATAAAAGGAGTGGGAATGATTAGATCTTAGACGTATATATTTTATTTTTCTGTCTAAGTGTTTTCAACATCTCACATGAAGATTTAGACCCCCTTAACTTCAAAGAATGTTTAGAGTGTTTTGAGTCGTCTGACGATGTTTAATCTGGATGATATTTGTTCATGCAATTAGATTTCATTAAATGGAAATTCAGTCAAACTAACATTAGTTTGTTTACAAGCCTCTCACATGACAGCAGTGATTGTCAGCATGTAGATTTTAACCGTGGACCGGGAATTTGAACTGTCTTATTTTAAACAGGAAGTGTTCACTGCAGTACTCAAAGATACTAAAATAAATTTATTCTGACATATTATTAAATACTAGTTGTTGGTTTTATTTTCCTGAGCTTCCAGTTCCTGAACACAAATTGAACTCTTTTCTTATGATCTGATCAGCTTTTCAAAATGGTTCATTTCAACATCACAACTCTTCTTTACTCCCCTGTTCCACCAAAACAGATTCAATGTATTAATTCAAATTTTATCAAGTTTGATTTCAACTAAAGTGAGTATGTCTTAAATACTGAACCGACTCAGGAGCACCAAACCTCTTCTGGAGAACCTACACTGACACCTAGTGAGCAGTCATCACGCAGCATCGTTACGTCTGGTAAAGCCCAACAGATCCAACTTGATGTTTTTGTTTAAAACTGAAATACCTCTTTTAATTGTAAAGACAGGCCTGCTGAAATTAAACATGAAGGTTTTAAAAAACCTTTAAGGGATTCTTAATTTAAATACGATATTTAATGAATGCGTTTGTGATTAAAATTAATCTTGCAGAGATTTTTCATATCTTTTAATCACAGAAGTGTTCATATAGAACTAATTTGATGTGTGTGTGTGTGTGTGTGTGTGTGTGTGCGTGCGTGCGTGCGTGTGTAATATAATCCCAGTTAAAGTTGTTAACACAAGTTGTTTATTTGGGTTAAATAATAAATCAAAGTTTATCAAAACTGCCTCATCAACATAGCAAAGATTTCCTCATTCAGACTTAACCTTCACGTAAAAACATTCAGCTGGCTGTCCGACACACTTCCGCTCCCTCAAACACCCACAGCAGAGAGGGCTGAGAGCATTGTGAAGACAAAACCTTAGTGCATTGCAGCTGATGTCATCATCAGAATATTCTACTGTAATATCATCCAGCTCTGGGTGAGATTTTTCTTTTCCTTGTTTCAACACTTTTAAGGACATTTTTTGCTCAAAATGTGCAATGAGATAAAAAATATAACTAATTAAAACTTACTGACACATTTTTGTCTTGCTATTCTGCAGCATTGACTGGACTCCAGCTCCTTCAAGAGACTTTGAGCAGCACAAAGAGCAGAGGTCAATGTGTGTGTGTGTGTGTGTGTGTGTGTGTGTGTGTGTGTGTGTGTGTGTGTGTGTGTGTGTGTGTGTGTGTGTGTGTGTGTGTGTGTGTGTGTGTGTGTGTGTGTGTGTGTGTGTGTGTGTGTGTGTGTGTGTGTGTGTGTGTGTGTGTGTGTGTGTGTGTGTGTGTGTGTGTGGTTTTGGGTGAAGAGCGATGAGGGCAGGTCAGATCAGATTTGCCAGACGAGCTGCAGCCACGTCCATTCCTCCTCGGAGCCGTGGTGTCCATCCTGGTATGCTCCACAGGTGAACTGTGACCCCTCTGGTGTGAGTACGAATGCGGACTGTAACGTCGCAGTAATCGTCTGCATTGCATGCAGTAAAATCATCACACGCAGGCCGCAATCCCAGAGGGTTTCTAGGAACACATTAACTAAGTGGTGCACTAAATGTGTAAAACTTCATGTGTGTTTAAAACTGCAGTCCTACTGATGAAGTGACTGGCTGCGTTTTTACTGCAGAACACAATAAAATCAGGTTCTGGGCCGAGAGTAGCATTACATCAGTCATAGATGTCATGGAAACATTGTTATATATGACAGGAACAACAACATGACAGCTTCTTATGTTTGTAATAGTCTGTGTATTATGGGATAGATTAAAACCTGTTTTAGAGACACGCCTTTCATAAATTATGTTAACGTGTTAAAATAAGCCATAGGAAGTCATTTGGTTTGGGCAGCTTTTATGTGCAGAACTGTTCCAACAAGAAAACAAGCAATCAATATTTTACTGGATACTAAAACTGAAAGAAAGCCAGGTGTGATGTGATCACACACTTCCTGGCCTCTCATGAGGCTGAATGCTGGGTTTCTTTACAGTCCACATGCACCAAAGTGGCAAACGTACAAAGAGTCCCAGTGATCCAAAAGAGATGTAATGAAGGCATGAGTCACTTGACATCGTACAAAAGGAAAATGGATCTTAATGTTACAAATGAGTTTTGGTTGAAGAACGCCGAACTTGGCAACTGAACTTCTCTGGTTATCAAAAATTAAGATAAGACATTTTAAAGTGAGCTTCTGTGTATATTTATAAATGAGTCAATAAAGGATAACTCATTTTACCTGTTACCTCCTGCTGGACTGATAAGCTACTGGCTAGTCTGAAAGCGTGTTGCTGCTGTCATACTTTTGTCTGCTGTGTGGACTAATCTAAGCAAAAAAGACTGTATTCCACCATCTTGGATCTCACCACCATACACACACTCTTGCGTGAGTTGTGACGTCACACACTAGGGTGGCCCGAATGGCCAGGATGTTACAGCTTCCATCTTAAAATTGCTCTCTTTAGGATGTGATCCATTTTGACCACAACGATGACCAATGTAATCTGGAAGAACCCACACTCAGACACATTTTAAAGCGGTCATACTTGGATTACAGTCTCATTTCTGAAACGTTAAAACATTGCTGCTGGACTTGTCTCCCAAATGACCAGAAATGCTGTTTTCTTTCAGCACGTGGCCTCACAAGGCTGTGTGTTAAACTGTGTTTTGTGCCCACACAACAGCTGAAAGCTTGTGCATTGGTGTGCCCGTCTCTGACTGAGAGGAACACATCCTTTCTCCAGAGAGCTGAGAGCAGCCAGAGCTCATGCACATGACCTATTATTAAACACACCACAACAGATCTGTAACACAAATATCACACACTGGGTGTGTAGCAAAGGATGATTAATGATTGTGACAGAAATCTGGTTGACTATGAATTTCATTACAGCTTTTAAGGTTTGTCAGGTAGCTCCTGATGGGAAGCAGCTGCGATGGTTTGAATATTCATAGTTGGGTTAAGCATCTGTGAAAAAGCATCCATGCAAGGCTTTTTATGTGCGTCTTCTCTCTCATATCTGTCTGTGTGAGCATCTGCGCCTCATCAGGTAGTTGGATATGTCCCTGTTCCTTCCAGCTATGCTTAATTCAACCCAGCCATCCATGAAAGATCCGGGGCCTTTCATGACTGAGTAAACATTTTCCTGTCCCAAGTTTTAATCACTAACATCAGATGTTCTCTGATTTTATAGATGGAGTCAAATATTTACAGAACTGGTACAAGTTTTTTATTTGAACACACCATCTACTGATGCTAAATTCTAAATAGGCTTCATAACTCTGCGTCATTTGTACCTGCTGCTGTTTTTTTAAATGAGAGAAAAATGTCAGGAGTTCTAGTTAGCAAAGTGGAAAGCATTCTACTCCGCAATGAACAAGCACTATGCTACATGCTACATATCCATCCATCTGATTGGCTAGATGGGCTCTACTACGATTGCCTGAAAATTTGCGGGGGCGGCAGACAACAGCGGCCTTTGCTTGCCTGAAAGCTAAGCAAGCAAACAACTGATGTGGATATCTGAGCAGAGGCAAATATCTTTGTGAGAAAGCTAACATTAGCTTTTCAAAAGCCACGTTAAAAATAATAGGCATGCCCTCAAATGTTCATCTAATCTGTTGTTTGCTGATGACATAGCTGCCAGTTCAATATACTTATACATACACACACACACACACACACACACACACACACACACACACACACACACACACACACACACACACACACACACACACACACACACACACACACACACACACACACACACACACACACACACACACACACACACACACACACACACACACACACACGTTCTGTACTTGTTCAATAAAATCTGTGATGCCATCGGTGTGGTGTATTTTCATGATCATGCCTTTCGATAACAATTTGGAAATACTTTCATAGGCTGAGGCTGTTAAGCAAGCAGGATGAAAGTGAGGACACACCTTTCGTGTGTTTAAATCTGTATATTTAATTGAAATTAATTCAAAGCTGATTATGATTTACTTATTTTTCAGCAGTTTTCATTATTCTAGAAGAGAAACAGACCTGCTGCACGCAGCTGGGTAAAATTGGGCAGTTTTATTATATTTCATACTCAGGTAAGGTGCACACGTTTATCCTACGTACTCTGCTGTAATAAGATAACCTCAGTGCAACAAGATTTATAAGTTCACTTCTTACGTTTTTCAGTTTTTAGTCAATGAAACAAAAAAAAACTTTTGCAAAACAGGATAGAATGGCACCAAGTTCTTATTTTCTAAAAAAATAAAAAAATCCCCAAAACAGCTGTTCTGTTGGTGGCAAGAGGACAGTCTGCACCTAGCAAGGGAAGACGGTTTGCTGCTAAATGAAATGGCCAATCATAGTAGAGCCCATCAAGCCAATCAGAGGCGAGAAAGGTGGGATCTTCCTTGGTCACCCTAGAATTCCAAAAGACGCGTCCGGCGTCGGGTCGCAGGGGCAGTAGCCTATGCAGGGAGGCCCAGACTTCCCCAGCTTCTTGGGCCAGCTGCTCCGGGGGAGTTCTAAGGCGTTCCCTGGCCAGCCGAGTGACATAGTCCCTTCAGCGTGTCCTGGGTCTTCCTTTAGGCCTTTTCCCAGTTGGATGTGCCCGGAAAACCTCGCCAGGGAGGTGTCCAGGACCAGCACAGTGGCGGATTTAGCTATTTGGGGGCCCAAGGCGAACACAGACATGGGGCCCCCTTACACTAAATTTTCGACAATCTTATCTTTAAGTGGATTTGCAAAACTCTTCCTCTTCTGACATGAGTTATTTTCACTTTTTATTAGTCCTCCTCTTTTTTCCTGTCTTTCTCTCCCTTTGAGTATTTTCAATATTTGCTCTGCTTTCTTCTTCCTGTCAGTGCTCCGGTGCTTTTGCCTTTCTTTTTTCTACTTTCCATTTTAGTCTATGTTTTCCTCCCTTTAAACATTTTCCATTGTCTTTCAAGTCTGCTTCCTTTTTATATTTATATAGAAAAATGACGTCCCTTTTGGAAGTGAAGATAAAAGCTTTTTTAAAGCAAGCTGCTTCTCTCTCTTATTGGAGCCACCAGGATAACTCCATTTCATGCTTAATGTTTTGACTACCGCTTCGAGTTTGTTACGAACGCTCCTGCCTCTCTTCTTCTTGGCCTTGTTCGAGATCAGCCAGTTCTGCGCAGATTAGATCACCGGTGATCGGCGCGCAGTGCATGCCGGTTAGATTTGTGTCCGACTTGACGCCGACTTGCTCTGACGTCATGCCTACGTAGGCAACGATAACCTCGTGAGATCAAGGCGACCGCAGATTTTGGAGCAAGACACTGCAGTTGCTCTCCACCGGCTGCAAAACCTAGGGCATGATGGGAAACGCCTGGCTCTCACCTGATCTAAGATCTGATTGGTTCACATTCTGATCCAAACATCCAGTGGTAGAATATGAAATACTAGTTGGTCGCATGTATTCTGTAAATCATGTTGCGTTGATGATGACAACTATATAGGCCATGAAGAGAAATATGATTTGTGTTCTTTTGTCACGTTTCCTATGAGCACACTGAAGCTACAGCTGATAACCTTTACTTATTATTACAGTCATGTCTCCATATGCATTATATTATATCCACAAGCATGTGAGGATGTGTTTCGGTTGCTAACAGGCACCAGAATTAAAATAAACAATTAAACAAGTATGAGCGCTAACGCGATATCTTCATCCATCGTCACCCGTGAGCTACATATGTAGGGAAATCTATCCGACTTAAACGCCGACGTTCAGCCACTCCTGCTGCATCTGTCTGCTCTTGTCTGTTTTCCAGGCAAGGCACTGCTCAACTCGAACAAGGCCATTTTCTGCTTTCTTCTTCTTCTTTTTTTATTGTACAAATTAACAAATACAGCGCATATCTTACAAATCAACAAGATATGAATGAGTATAGGTGGTTAAGAACAAAGCAGCCATCGAACAAAGAACAGAAAAGAACAGTATAGGTCAGAAATAACATAAAGTAGCATACAAGTACATTAAATGATCTTCCACATAAAGTAAAGAAAACAAAGAAAACAAAGCAAAAACAAAAGTACGCACAGTCTAACTACATCAGTTGAAAAGCAGCATAAAAAATTCAAGTAAGATGTGAGCTTTATTTAATTTACACTTATCTTATGAAGGACTTCACTTTTAAAACCAGCAAATCTTCTTATTTGTGGTCTTATGGCACTTGGCAAACAACAATTTGGTGCATTACCGCCACCAACTGGATTGGAGTGGAATGACTACCAATCACTTCCTGTTTGAGCATCAGCGTTTTAAAGGAATAGTCCATTGTGGAATTAACAGAGGGTTGCCGGTGGTCAGAGGGGGACCAGGCAGCCGCCGACCTATGCCTAATGGTAAAACCGCCACTGGTCCAGGATGCGTCTTAACTAGATGCGCAAGCCTCTCAACTGGCTGTCCTCGGTGTCGACGCAATACTGCAGAGCCGCATCAACCAACACAATCCTACAACATCCAAAGCCTTAGGAACTCTGGGCGGATCTTGTCCACTCCCGGAGCCTTGCCACCAAGGAGCTTCTTGACCACCTCAGTGACCTCAACACCAGAGATAGGAGAGCCCAACCCAAAGTCCCCGGACCCTGCTTCTTCAATAGAAGTTGTGCCGGTGGGATTGAGGAGGGATTGAGGAGGTCTTCGAAGCACCAATCCACAACTTCCCAAGTCAAGTTCAGCAGCTCATGCTACATAGATGAGATAAAATAATGGGATTATCTTGAATCCAGAGCATGACGTAATAATCTGTACACGTATGGAATTCCAAGAGGTGAAGAAGAAAACAACACGGTATTGTTTATAACCGACATAATTCGTGTCTTACTTAGACTTCTGGAGGATTAGACCTATGTGTGGAGAGAGAAAACATTTTAAAGAAGTAATTTCTAAAACATGTTACCAGGTGAAAGGTTTTTCAATTTGTTATTGGTTGTCTCAATATTTTACAGCAGATTTCAGGCTTGTTGAAATATGTAACAGTTGTTTTTTCTCTGCTGGGTCTTTTCTTGTTGAATTCTTAATTTTTTTGCTCATTCATCGACTGCTTTTCAACGCAATCGATGGACCCCAGTCCTGTATGACTCTGGGATTTAACAGGAGCACAAAGAGTAAATAGTGGTGCAGTTAGCTCACAGCAAAAAGTTCACAGGTTCAAACCGGACTGCTTTGTTGTTTGCTCCTAGCATACCTCGATTTTCTCCAGATTCCTCCTACAGACCAAAAACATGCAAATCAGGTTAATTAACTGCATTGCTATAGACATCATTTTAAGTTGCTTCACACTAAAGTGATTGCTTAATAGATAGCCTCAGAAGTAGGACTCATCATGCTGCTTGCCATTTCCAACTCGGAAAATTGTAAAGCGACCTAAACAAAATATCAGATCCAACATAAATGCGTTGCAAATGAGATGTAACAGTGTTTTTTTTAGACTTTCTCTTGCTTGTTTGTTGTTTTAATTAAACCTATTCCATAATAAAATGTTTCAAGATGTTATGACAGCACCTTATATATCTATGTACAGCACGGGATGCACAGGTCCAACAACTCAGAACAGACTTTACATGATGCATTGACAGACAGTCTGAACTCTCATTGCTGAGTGTGTGGATTATGTGGAGGTCTGTGTTTGTACATGCAAACGCTACAGGAATCCTCGATCTGACAGGTAAATGTAAACCACCTGGAGATCCAGCAGAGGAGAAGCATGGCTGCTGCTCCTGACATTAATTATACACACCTCTGATGAAGAACATCTCTGAGGGAGTTCACCAGAAGAGCACTGCTTTTATTTATGCATATAGCTTCGATGAAGGCGTGTGTCTAGTCATAAATCAAAAACAGGCATTAATCAGTTCAGTTCATTTTTTGTGTTCTGTGGTAGTTTTATATCTCACGGTCATCACAAAGAGAGTGTGTATATAAATATAGTTTTGCATGTTTGGTCAAAAAAGAAAATAAAAACATAAAGCAAGTTTCACTGTTTTTAGCAGACTGGAATAAACTTATATACAGTATATATATATATATATATATACAGTATATATATATATATATATATATATATATATATATATATATATATATATATATATATATATATACACACACACACACACACACACACACACACACTGTATATAATTATATTAGAAGAAGAAGAAAAGAGTGGCTTGCCAACTCCGGGTCGGGGGAGAGGTCCTACCTCAAGTGGAGGAGTTTAAGTATCTCAGGGTCTTGTTCAAGAATGAGGGTAGGAGGGATCAGGAGATCGACAGGTGGATTGGTTCAGCATCTGCAGTGATGTGGACACTGAGCCGATCTGTCGTGGTGAAGAGGGAGCTGAGCCAGAAAGCCAGGCTCTCGATTTACCGGTCGATCTACATCCCAATCCTCGCCTATTGTCATGAGCTTTGGGTAATGACCGAAAGAACGAGATCGCGGACACAAGCGGCCGAAATGAGTTTCCTCCGTAGGGTGGCCGGGCTCAGCCTTAGAGATAGGGTGAGGAGCTCGGACATTCAAGAGGGACTCGGAGTAGAACCGCTGCTCCTCCGGATCGAAAGGAGTCAGTTGAGGTGGTTTGGGCATCTGGTCAGGATGCCTCCTGGACACCTCCCTGGGGAGGTGTTTCAGGCATATCCTGCCGGCAGGAGGCCCCCGGGTCGACCCAGAACACGTTGGAGATGTTACGTCTCCAATCTGGTCCGGGAACGCCTTGGGGTCCTGCCGGAGGAGCTGGTGGAGGTGGCCGGGGAGAGGATGGTCTGGAGCTCCCTAGTTGGGATGCTGCCCCCGCGACCCGGACCCGGATAAGCGGACGAAGACGATGACGACGATATATACTGCATATATACTGTATATATACTGTATGCAGCGAGGCTCCTAACTGGAGCAAACAGAAGAGCACACATCACTCCTATTCTGATGTCTCTGCACTGGTTACCCGTTAACTTTAGAGTTCATTTGAAAATTCTGATCATAACTTTCAATGCTCTACATGGTCAAGCTCCTCCCTATATTACTGAACTGTTAAAGCCTTATGCTCCAACCCGAGTCCTCAGGTCCACACACCAGAACCCTCTAGATGTTCCAAAGGCCAGATACAAAAGTCGAGGTGATCGCTCCTTCCAGACTGTTGCACCCCGACTCTGGAACGATCTTCCTTCATCCTTACGCAGCATTGACAGTCGGGACACATTTAAAAAACAGCTAAACACCCTTTTATTTAAAGCTGCTTTTACCTAAACCTTTTATTTTCTTATTCTTAACTCAAATTTTTAATCTTTCATCTGTTTATGAAAATTTATAAATGTTTGACTTTATTTTTTCGGATGTTAATCTAATTCTGTTTTGAGAGAAATTTGATTCTATGATGTTAATCTATTTATGATTTTATGAGTTAGCTTTATTTTGTTTTCATCTATGAGAAGCACTTTGTGTCTATGTCTGTGATAAGTGCTATGTAAAGAAAATGTACTTACTTACTTACTAACTAATTGGCATAATGAACTGACCTCAGTGCCTTGAGGCAACTCTTGTGATTTGGTGCAATATAAATAAACTGAATTGGACACAGTATAAATTATGACAAATTCAGTTAACCACTTCACATATCAATTGAAAAACCATCTGCTTTGTTATGTCATTAATACAGGTCCTTCTAAAAAAATTAGCATATTGTGATAAAGTTCATTATTTTCTGTAATGTACTGATAAACATTAGACTTTCATATATATTAGATTCATTACACACAACTGAAGTAGTTCATGCCTTTTATTGTTTCTAATATTGATGATTTTAGCATACAGCTCATGAAAACCCAAAATTCCTATCTCAAAAATTAGCATATCATGAAAAGGTTCTCTAAACGAGCTATTAACCTAATCATCTGAATCAACTAATTAACTCTAAACACCTGCAAAAGATTCCTGAGGCTTTTAAAAACTCCCAGCCTGGTTCATTACTCAAAACCGCAATCATGGGTAAGACTGCCGACCTGACTTCTGTCCATAAGGCCATCATTGACACCCTCAAGCAAGAGGGTAAGACACAGAAAGACATTTCTGAACGAGTAGGCTGTTCCCAGAGTGCTGTATCAAGGCACCTCAGTGGGAAGGAAAAAGTGTGGCAGAAAAGGCTGCACAACGAGAAGAGGAGACCGGACCCAGAGGAGGATTGTGGAGAAGGACCGATTCCAGACCTTGGGGGACCTGCAGAAGCAGTGGACTGAGTCTGGAGTAGAAACATCCAGAGCCACAGGCGTGTGCAGGAAATGGGCTACAGGTGCCTCATTCCCCAGGTAAAGCCACTTTTGAACCAGAAACTGCGGCAGAAGCGCCTGACCTGGGCTACAGAGAAGCAGCACTGGACTGTTGCTCAGTGGTCCAAAGTACTTTTTCGGACGAAAGCAAATTTTGCATGTCATTCAGAAATCAAGGTGCCAGAGTCTGGAGGAAGACTGGGCAGAGGGAAATGCCAAAATGCCTGAAGTCCAGTGTCAGGTACCCACAGTCAGTGATGGTCTGAGGTGCCATGCCAGCTTCTGGTGTTGGTCCACCGTGTTTTATCAAGGGCAGGGTCAATGCAGCTAGCTATCAGGAGATTTTGGAGCATGTCATGCTTCCATCTGCTGAAAAGCTTTATGGAAATGAAGATTTCATTTTTCAGCATGACCTGGCCCCTGCTCACAGTGCCAAAACCACTGGTAAATGGTTTACTGACCATGGTATTACTGTGCTCCATGGGCCTGCCAACTCTCCTGACTTGAACCCCGTAGAGAATCTGTGGGATATTGTGAAGAGAAAGTTGAGAGACACAAGACCCAACACTCTGGGTGAGCTTAAGGCCGCTATCGAAGCATCCTGGGCCTCCATAACACCTCAGCAGTGCCACAGGCTGATTGCCTCCATGCCACGCCGCATCGGAGCAGTCATTTCTGCAAAAGGACTCCTGACCAAGTATTGAGTGCATAACTGAACATAATTATTTGAAGGCTGACTTTTATGTATTAAAAACACTTTTCTTTTATTGGCCGGATTAAATATGCTAATTTTTTTAGATAGGAATTTGGGGTTTTCATGAGCTGTATGCCAAAATCATCAATATTAGAAACAATAAAAGGCTTGAACTACTTCAGCTGTGTGTAATGAATCTAATACATATGAAAGTCTAATGTTTATCAGTACATTACAGACAATAATGAACTTTATCACAATATGCTATTTTTTTTAGAAGAACCTGTATAACAGTGATAAATGAAATAGGCCCCACCACCTGTCCACCAGAGGGCAGTAGATGTAAACAGTTGTTAATGAATGCGCTAATCCTGATACTCCATTTAGCCTGGAGGGTTTGATACAACTGAGATAAGGTTACCATGATAATCACAGTTACATTTTTGCCAATAACTAAATAATTATTAAGTTTAATGAGGCGGAGTCCCAAAACAAGGCCTGGACTCAGGTCTCATGATTCTTTGACATCTCCCCTCAGCCTTCATGGTTGAATTTTGCTTGCTAATACATGCGGACCTGAAAGAGCCAGTGTTTGGAGTTGGTGTCGATATTTTATAGCAGTCAGAATTGAGGGCACACACACACACACACACACACACACACACACACACACAGTAAACTTTCCACTTATCTCTAAGACGCCACAAGGCTTGAACAAAATGAAATTATCTGACACTATGAGATAAGTAGAGCAGGTTGGTTAACTGCAGGATGTGAACATTTCTCAGGGTAGAACAGAGACATTGTGACATTTTATACCCCAGAGAAAAAAAGTCACAGCACTGTGATGGTCTTTTAAAACCCTATTCAGAGTGTTACCTAAAACCACACTGGTGATACCTTAGGCAGACAGTTACAGTAAATGAAATTGTCTGGTTCATAGGATTATTGATGAGTCTCAGGCATTTCATGTTATATTTTATCCACCAGCATCTAGTCTTACCCAAGAGACAGCCTCAATAGTCTCAATTTTGTGAAGCCAACCAGGATTTGACAAAAATTGCAGTTCACCCCAAATCCACTAGGGGCTGGCTCCAAAACAGCAAGTTCTCATTGGCTCCATATTAAAAATACCAACTTTACAGCAGAAATGAACATGTTCTCACACACACACACACACACACACACACACACACACTTTAGGTTTAATCAATCTAGTTAACGTTCAGGACAACTCTGACAGGGGGTGGATTTTTTTGGTAACTCTTCCATTTATGTGCAATTAAATGCTTAAAACTATGAATAATCAGATTTGACTGACAGGTAGCAAGAGCATCAGAGCTAGCATTAGCAGCCAGCTCTGGGGAAGGCCTCAGTCTGAGACTCACGTTAATGGATATTCAGCCATTTCCACTCTCTGAACTCTAGTTTTGTCCTCAGCATGTTCGTGTTTGGATGTTAATCATGGAAATATTTGGACAAAGAGGGCAAGCTGTGGTTATTAACTGCACTAACAGATCATCCAAGAAGTCTCTGCTTCATTTTTATCAGTAAGTAAAATCATGTTTCTGTACATTATTTCGCTGGTTGAATGGGGGAGATGTTGTGCATTTAACACAGTGCTGCTAGGTCAAAATGAGCTGGGGTCTCATTTATCAAACATTGCGTAGAATCCTTCCTAAAACCGTACTTAAGCTCAGCAAAAAAATTTACTTACCCCAAGTAGGTTAGTGATCTATCAAACATGGAGTACGCACAGCTGCAGGCAATCTCCGCTTCATAAATCGGAGACTAACAAGAATGTTTCTCAGCTGCTTTTTTGTCACATCCCGCCCTCACCACGCCCACTTACTGCCATAAGTAGTCGATGCAAAGTGCCTTGTCGATCTCATGCATATACATAAGCCGGCTGTTGCAGCACTCCACCAATGACGGTGGCGACCGTAAATCAAGGAAGCGCAATTTCACAGAAGCAGAAATTGAGGTACTTGTGGGTGAGGTGGAGAAATGAAAGGAAGTGCTTTTGCAAAACAAATAAGAGAAAATCCACGGAGTGGCACAGCGTTGCTGAAGCCGTCATTGTTGTGAATTCTTCAGAGAGATCTGTGGCGGATATAAAAAAAATGGTCCAATCAGGATTTGATCCCCAGACTCCTAGGTAAAAATCACACACACTAACCAGTCACCCAAAGGGAGATCTCCCCTGTACAAGTAGCCAGGGTGCATGATCCATTGGATCACAGTGACAGAACACACACACTGTCACAGACGCATGACATTCTGTCTCAATCTGTCCCCCTTGCTGACATTCTGCATTCCGTATTCTGCGCTTCAGGCTGTGTGTGTGTGTGCGCGCACGCCCGTGCATGTGGGGGGTCTTGTTCTGTGTGAAAACGAAGCAGTACAAGTGATAATGCTGCAGGATTTCATAATTTTATCCTCAGCAGCAGCACTGCAGGTGCTCTCCATGTCCAAAATGTGCGTAAGCCAGGTCCTTAGTCAGCTTAAACTTGTGCACATTTTTCCGCTACGTTTTCTTTCATAAATCCCAAAGTTTGTGTGGAAAGTTGCTTACGCAGTTTTCCGACCCCGTTTTGTGCGTAAGCAAGCTTGATAAATGAGGTCCCTGAACTGTTGAAAAAGCCAGCATGTGTCGGGCTTTGGATGCTGGTCTAGCTTGTGATGCTAGTCCACCATGGGATGCTGCTATTTGGATACTGGACCAGCATGCTAGACCAGCATCCCATCCTGGACCAGCATCCAGGACCAGAATTCAATTAACATGCTGGACTAAGGTCACAAGCTGGACCAGCATACCAGCATCCAAAGCCCAGCACATGCTGGCTTTTTCAGCAGTAGGGCTGGGTACTGAGACTCACTGTGTCCCTGTGGTACAGGGCCGTCGCACCGCCAGGGGTTCTGACTGCTACCCGAGTCCACCGCGGTCAGAGCCCCGCCACAGTGGCGGCCCCACTGATCACCGACCACTGCAGAGGAGTGAAGTGTATGCTCGTGCAGCCTTGGCGCCTGGCTCCGACTGCTTCAGTTTGAGGCTGTGCTTGTAGCCTGTGGAGCATTCTGAGGGAGACCACAGAAACTCTGCAGTTCAGTGAGTTTATGCGTGCTTCACGTTAGAGTCACTCAGCTGCATTACTGAGATCCTCAAAATTCTGCTCTCAGCTCCTCCTCTTTGAAGCCTAAGAAACCTATAGGTGACGTCACGGAGGGTTTGTCCATCTTTTATACTGTCACTGGTTTTACCTCAGAAAGACGGGAAGACACAGGTGTGTTTACGAGGACTGCATTCCACTTCTACAGCTATGCATGCTGGATGTTCTGCAGAAACTACTCTAAATGGAATGCAGCCAGTAAGTCCTATCACTTCTGATTTGTTATCATCACTGGAAGCTTTTTTAAAATTATTTATTTGTTTATTTATTTAGAAATACTGTGGGAAATCCCAAACATCAGCCCAGCAGGTGGTAAAATATTTTATTTATAATAATAATAATAATAATAATAATAATAATAATAATAATAAAAGATGATTCAACAATCTGATTTATTACTAAATAAAACCTCACAAGAAGCTTTAAAATGTTATGAAATTAAAAAACATCCACCTCCATCGAGGTTATCTAGAATATAACATCTGCCAGTGTGCCCCAGGGCAACTGTAGCTCACCACCATCAGCGTGTGAATGGATGAATGATACACTGTTGTGTAAAGCACTTTGGAGTCCTCTGAAAGGTGCTATACAAACTGCAGGTTATTTATCATAACACACTCCAATCACTATAAATTATAAATCCAGTTCTTGATGCATAAACAGTAAAAGTCACTAAGACATGTCACCCAGAGAAACACGCTCAGTTGCTGTACTATCTCTCGCCAAGAGGACTCAATAAACTCACCATTAGAGGCCAATATGTCTGAATCAGTGTACATTTCCTCTGGTCCTTTGTCTCCCTAAAGCAGAGGGAAGCCTCAGCTGTGTGGCACTTTATTAGGCCAATAGTGAAGCCCTAAAGCTCGTCTGACTGGTTTCTCCAGATGAAATTCGCCTGCAGGATGAAGATGAGCTAAAATTTAGACAGAAGTATGGAGCTGGGTGGAAACAGGAGTGTGACAGAAGTGATGAATCATCGTGCAGTTATTCCTTTCTGAATTTAATCATCCACTTCTTTTTACTTATATTTCACCCTAGATCTGGACACAAATTAAATAAAAATAACTTCAGCTTTAAAATAACAGAGTTCATCCAACAAATGAACTCTAGCACCCTTGAGAAAAGTCCCTCTGCAAATCTGCGTAGAAAATGAAAGACTGCATGTACATAATTGATTTATTAAAACAAAATGTTTACAGATTTTCCCTGCAGCAGATGCTGAAATCATTTGAACTTGAGAAAGGACCTTGTTTCTTACAGCAGAATGGTGCCAAAGTCACATTGTGCACGTCTTACAACAGCATGGTTCGGTTGTGTAAGAGTTCAGCTGCTAAAACTGGCCTGTCAGCCTTCTGCATCGGTTACTCTCTGAAAGTGTGTGGGTTTTACTAAACAGTAAATAAGAACCCAACGTGTTAAACAGCTGGAATTGTATATATCAAGCAATAAAATAAAATAAAATAAAAATTAGCAATAAAAAGTGTTAAGTTTCTTTTTAATTTGTTTAGATGTAGTGAAATAAATCTTCACAGTTGCAGAGGGATGAACAAACTCTTTAATCTGTAGTTTATTTATTGACTTACTTGGAATTTTATTTCATGCATGAATTTTTTATACAAACTTGCTGAGAAACCCGAGGATTTGTTTTTGAAAGTAGTGAATAAATCTTCAAATTTTTGTGGCATAAAAGAAACATTTTAGAAGCTCAGATAATTAAAAATCCAAAAATGTTGCTTTAAATATTTTTATCAACCTCATAAATAATGCATTGAACTTATATAGCGCTTTTCAAGACACCCAAAGATGCTTTCACACACTCTCACATTCACACACTGCTGGTGATGGTAAGCTACTTGTAGCCACCGCCGCCCTGGGGAGGTCTGACAGAGGCGAGGCTGCCATTTGGCGCCGTCGGCCCCTCTGACCACCACTAACACAGGCAAGTTGGGTGAAGTGTCTTGCCCAAGGACACAACAGCAGGATACCCCTGGCGGGAGCTGGAATCGCACCCATGACCCTCCGATCATGAGGCAACCCGCTCTACCACCTGAGCTACTGCTGCCCCATAAAGGTGACCTTTTTGTGCGATTTAGTCTGAATGTATTCATTAATAATAAAATATTAATACACTCACTTTTGATTATAAAACTCGATTGCGCACAAAGAAATTCAGAAGTTTTAAAAACGACGCAAACATTCCTGCAGCCAAATGGTAAAGTTTTAATCCATTAACATACGTACAATGAAAAATAAAACTGGCACCTCAAATAAAAACCACGCAGCACTTTTACACTAATTTTGTTCCCGTTCAGATGAATGTGACCACAGCCACATTTATACTCTTATTGAGAACATAACAAACATTCCAGCTCTCAAAATTGCCCTTTGTCCCCCAAAAAAATAAAATAAACCCACACTGTGCACATCTCCACCTCATACCACCAAGACCTTCTGTTTCTAAACTAGTTAACAGACACAAGCTCTGCTCACTCTGAGAAATACTCTGAGAAATAAAACAACCTCGAGTGTGACATGTGACGGAGGACCCAGATAAATATAAACATTCTTATTGTCAGTTTAGATGACCCTGAGCAATAATCAGTGTAAACATTTCTACATTCGCTCCAAACCAAGAAAATAAATACGAGCTCCACGTGTCACGTTCTCCAGCCTCACCAAGCGAGCACACATTTTAGTTTTATAGGCATGCTGGTGTTCTCGTTTACATACTGGACATTTTTGTGCATAAACATGGCACCAACTCCTCTCTGAAGCATCACAGACTCCAACATTGCTATATATATTTTTTTATCTTTAATAGATAACAATAGGTCTGTAATAGAAATTTATTTCAAATGTAGTCATATCATTAACTTAGATTGCATTCCAGCAGCAGATATGTGGGGAGGTGGACAGCTGCATGAAGCAAGGAGACAGTCGTTGTGCTAAGGGAACGACAGTGAGCAGCAGAGGCCATTCTGAGCCAGACTCTGGATCAGTCTGCACCACTCTGCCCTCTTCTGGGTAATGTAGGCTGGGGTGATGAGTTGCACAGGAAGGTGCGGCGAGCCTTCCAACCTGACCTTCTCGCACAAGGCCTCGGCGATGCAGATAACGTACATGCCGCAGTCATAACTGTTCTGCTGCGATGGGCAGAGCTCCTCCACGAAGAGAGCTTTTCTCCCGGCACCCAGGAACGGCTCCAGTTTGGTGGCGATACGTCGTGCGTGAAGCGAATTGCTGCCGTTTAGAGAGTCATAGTGCCCAAAGTGGTTGGAGTTGTGATGGTAGAGCAAAAGGCTCCAATGGGATCCTCCAGCCGTCTGGCTGGAGTTGTCGTTGACAGCTAAGAAGACCCAGCGGCGAGAATTAAGATCCAGCGGCTCCAGGAAGATGGCTAGCTCATCAGGACAAGAGGCACACTTGATGAACTGGGTGACTTCAGGGCTGATGAAGATGATGGAGTCCCTGAGGATTCTGAAGCGTTCGTTAGCAAAATATTCAAAGGCAAAGCCAATCACTTGGTCATTCAGCCAGTGAGGTCCTTCCAGTAAGGAAAAGTCAGAGCGCCGCAGAAGGCTGTCCTGGTAGCTCAGCACTACAGGATCCATCGTCCAGCACAGAGTGTGTCCGTCTGGAACATAAATAAATACATTAATCCTATTTTTCAAATCAAAACAAGAAGACACTATTATACATTAATATCTCAGTTTTATGTGTTTAACTTTAGTTTTTCACTCTGTTTTATTGACTTTGACTAAGCTGCGCTTTCATCAACGTTCCTATTTATTGTTTGGCAAACCAACTTTGCCATATTTTTATGTGTCTGTTTCATGTCTAAAAGTCAAAGGTCAAGGCTGAGTTTGGAGAAAGATTATTTCTACCAGGACTGATGAGCGAATAGCCACAGCAGGACCACAGCCTAGGTGGATTACTGCCATTAAATAACTCATCTCAAAAATGTCATCTGTAACATTTTAGGTCAGAATTCTGTATTTCTGCTAGAATAACTGTTAATTGTTATAAGATTTTCAGTTTGCATGTGGGCCCACTGTGGCTAACTGTTAAGAGAAAATTATCCAAAAATAACTGTTAAGAGAAAATTATCCAAAAATCTAAACTCTGTTTCTCCAAACTGAGGCTCTTCACAGAGTTAGGCGATCTCACCTGTTATTACAGACATGTGCTGTCCCTTTAAGTGATTAATTTTAATAAAAGACTAACTCTGATGTTTGTTTTTCACCAGGGATGACCGTGAATATTAACTCTAACGTGTATTTATTTATTTTTATTTTAAACCCAACAATCCAAGTCCTTAAAAATCAACAAACCTATGTTTAAAAGGGTCGTATTGATTTGTTCCAGCAGTAAAATCACTTTAGCTAAAAGTCACCCGAAGCACGAGGACGGAAGCATTGATTATTTAATCAATGACACACAGATGGAGCGGTGTTAAAGTTTTACCGAACAAAATCACTTCACAATCCTTCAAACTTTACAGGAGTCATCAGTTTTAGATCTGCTGATCCTAAAACGGGACTTCGTTTATGAACAGATTGCTGTTGTCGCACATTTAGACGGCTGTTTCCTGGTCCGTGAGTTGACTCACTGCGGAGTTTCGCATTGCAGCAATGCGTTTAGTTCATCATTTTTGTTGGCAGGCAGTTAACCACCAAGGCAGTCGTGCATTAGCATTAGCTAGCCAACCGTTACATTCATCATCCAACTAAAGTAATAACCCGTCTCAGTAAAGGAACACACACAGAACGCTTATAAAACACAGCACGCGTAGTTCTTTCTCTGTCCCTACCTGTAAAAGACACATCTAAATAAGAAAAAAGGCGAAGGCAGCAGTCTTGTCCCTCATTGCATTAACTGTCATAAACCGTAAATATTTTACGATCGCGAGGAGACAATCTCGCCTCTGATTGGCTGCTTTCATCCAAGTTCCTGCGTAGTAGTAGTCCAACTGCGAGGATAACATTTTTTGCTAGTACACGTAAGCACTTAAAAATCATCAGAGCTTAAATTCGACGCTTTGACGAAATAAAATATTAGCGTATATCGATGTAACATATTAGAGTATTTAGCAAAAATAAATTTCAAGGTGAAAATTAAGTCCCGTGTTACAACTATCCCTAATCTAAAACAATGAGCGTGCCATTGGTGGCTGGCTTCGGTTTAATTCGGTGTTCACTTCCTGTTGTTGCTCCGTCCTACCGTTGGGCTTTTCTCTCCGCCCACAAAGCAGCAAGAACGCGCACCGCTGCGCGCCTGCGACTGGCCGCACTGATTAACAAGGCAAAGACGAGTTTTCAGCGAGCGAGCTGCGGAAGGCTGTTTTTAAATTACATTCAAACCGTGGACACGCACGGATTAAAGAAAAGATGCAGGACTGTTCGCTGCGGATTTGAACCTCTAGCAGTCTGTCGGCGAGCGGCCGAAGAACGGAGGAAAAAAAAGAAGCAATTATTTCGTGGGAATACAGAGACAAATAATCATTTTGCTGGGCCACAAGTGTGTGCGGCTGTGCAACTAACAAGCCTGTCAGGAGAAGAAAAAGCCTGGGCTCCTAATTAACTTCAGCTCACGTCTGGAGGTAAGAGGAGATGTCTGGTGGCGGTGGGCTGTCCGTCCAGCTCTGGGGCGTCAGGCGTTACTTTGGGCTGGAAGCAACCGATGGATGTATGAATCACGTTAGTCTTTGTTTGGGAACTAGTTCTTAAGCCGCACTCATCTGCAACATTGTTTCAGTTGTCATTCATTTAAGGGTGTGTGTGAAGCCTGTCGGTGCTTTTATTAAACTAGTAATCATAGCTAAAGGTGTGTGTGTGTGTGTGTGTGTGTGTGTGTGTGTGTGTGTGTGTGTGTGTGAGAGAGAGAGATATGTGACACATTTAAACGTTCAAACAGCTGCTCAATGATTTACATCAAACATACATGGTACATGATTTACATTATTGGCTACAAAACAATCCCGTAATGCAATAATAATAGAATACATTTACACCCTGATCTGCGTTAACCCGCGTCACGTTAGCTCTTAAACCACGTTTGAGCTAAAACAAACAACATTGGTTTATTTTTAGCAATCAGACTATATTATGCATTATAAAAAACAAGACATGCAAGGTAGACTAAACATCAGTGCTCTCACAGGATGATGCAGCAAAATGCTCAGGAACAACAAAGCAGAAACCTGAGTTATCTGTAGCAGTCCTTTGGGGGGCGCGGGGGGGGGGGGGGGGGGGTCTTTTGCATGTAATATTTAGTGGAGGTCACACTGTACAGTTCATAAGGCAGCATCCTTCAGAGCAGCTATGGATGTGAGGAGGTCCAGTGAGGTGAAGAAGATGCTGAATCATGGGCACATCTCAGCCTGTCAGTAGGCAAAGTTGACATCATTTTTACAGCACTTTGCATCCTGCATTAATGTACCACGATAGGTTTGACTTTCAGCCTGCGTGGTGTCATTTTATTAATAATTTAGGGGCGTTTTCCACCAGTTTGTGTCTTTGTGTGTGCTGATTTCTTGACGTCACTGAAGACTTGGAAAATAGGACAGAAGCAGCACATGATCCCCAGCAGGAACAAAACTACTGAGAATATTTCTTTCTGTAAACTGACCCATAAAGCTCCAGGGACCCCCCCCCCCCCACACACACACACACACTGACCGTTACGTAATGCCCCTATTACATTTAAATCTGCATTACTGAGCTTCTTACAGATGAACACTTTGCGATTGATGAGAAGGAAGTAAGCTCATCTGTTGTATTTTGTATGACTAAAAAAAGCGTGGGGGACAAAAACGACCTTGTAGCTGTGAGGTTTCTCTTCGAGCTCGTCCCTCCCTCAGATCAGCACAGGTGATGAGAGTGGAGTTGGTCTGTCCTGCAGGAATGTGAGCTCTGAGAAGACACAGCTGCAGGAAGCATGAGAGGCGGCCTGGGCCCAGACTCCAGCAACTGGCCCCCGTTGACATCTGACACCCCACAGGCCCTCTTGTCTGCTGTTCCTAAAAGACAGCCCTCGGTTTTCTATCACATCGGGGTGTATGAACGATATCCCAGACACCACCTGGGAGACAGACGCCGTAGGCTCAGAAGATGGGAAAACTCTGATTTGAGTCTTTGTTGTGGAAAGAACTCGTCTCTGTGCTTGGAGAAGAACTTTTCCCAATGTTTTATGAACTTTTGCGTAACGAAATCTCAAAAACTGGGTTTTGTTTTGACAGATTAATTTCAGTACAGCACAAATCAGAGCTAAAACAGTCTCTTTCTGTGACAAACGTGTTTTTAGAGAAAAGTGTAACTAAAGAAGAAGTTTAGGTGGTGCAGAGATGATGATACTGTGAAGATCATGTTACTTTTTTGTTGACCATATTAAGAAAGTGCAATAAAACCCTTATTGATAACAGGGATACTTTTACCAGTTTCCCACAAGACCTTGTTTATGCACAACCCCTTGGTACTTCTAAGGATTGTTTTAGCAACATTTCCTATTGTTAGCCAACTGGGAGCCTTTAGGAATGTTTCAGGCTCTTCTGTTGAATCAAACACGTTATTTGTGCACACAGTAGCTTTACTTTGAGTACATTCTTTACGAATCAAGCATGAGGAACATGACGAGACTGCCAATGTTTAGTATCTGATGTAACAAAAAGGCTTTAGGGTGTTAGCGATTTCAGGTTCTGCTACTTTTTACGTCCTGTTCTGCTTTTCTGTTAGACGTAATGATGCAAAATCCCGATCATCGCTGACTGAAGATGTTATGCTTTTTTTGAAGGTAGCTGTAATATCAAAAGGAATGTAACTCTATACGTATCATTTGATATGCCTTTAATTCTAAAATGTGTGTTAAATTGGAAGAAATGATTAGTGCTGAGTTAGTTAAAATATCTAGAACCTTTTAAATAGAAATAGGCAGGGCTGGGACGATAATCAATTAATCAGTTAATCGTACGATAGATGAAAATGAACTCAGTAATTTTTCCAGCCTTGATATATCGGTCTTTGCTAGACACGTGACCTGCATGTCAACCACATCCCCTTAGCGCCATTTTTGGTGTATGACTCACATTGCTCGGGGAAGCCGCAGCTGAAGTTAAAGCAGAACAAGAGTCAAAAGAACAAGGATGAACGCAACCCTTACAGGAATTAAATAGTGATGGAAACCAGAGATCGGTATTTTCAGAAATTGTCTACAATCAATAACGTAGATCTCTACGACCTCAAAGGAAACAAACTGAGCTCATTACTGCTGAAGATATTTCACTTGAGTAAGTTAAAGGTTTAATTGTTGCATTTTAATGGGTGTTCTTGCATTACTATGACATATTAACATTACGTAAGTGGTTATTTTGGTCTCGATGATGTCGACAATATCGTTTATTGTCAATAATTTGTTGGACAATATATCGTCCTGCAAAATGTGTCATCGACTTGGTACCAATTATTGTACATGTTTGACCTGCAGGTACTAAATTAATTCAGATGCATTGATTATTACAGTGGTACTTCACTGAAAAAAAAAACATTTTTTAATGGTTATTTCTGATTATAATTGGTCTCTTGAGTTTTTCATGCAGACTGAACGTAAAAGTAGTCTCCTACACCCATCTCCTGCGTTAGCTTCTGATGGAAAATAGTTGG